>NC_081845.1:70846175-71160104 GCF_963259705.1 Myotis daubentonii | reverse complement strand
GACTACTTAATACCTGCAAGTGACCTGAAAGCTATGAAATAGATCCAGATTGTCTCAAAATAAGAGGAAGAGAAATCTGGTAGGAAATACCTTATGTTAGTGCTGGGAGAAATTAAGTTATTCTTGAGTCTAAGTCAACTTAATAAGCTAAATTCATTACTAAGTCATTATAGATGGCATTGTCTCAATGTCTATATCCTATACTTTAAGGGAGATTAAAAATATTATAGACATGTACAGTGGTTAAGAGAACAACTTTTGGCATCAGTCACAGTTTGAGTTGAGTTCTGGCTTTGCCAATCTCTTTATGACCTAGGCAAGTTACTTTCTCATTGCTATATTCTTCATCAGTAGAATGGGGATATTAATATAGTTTATACATTTTGTGGTATATTCCCAGCCAACCATAATTATTCCTTCTTGGGTAGCTGCTTTCTGATCTTCGTTAGGATACTTTTGGCCAGAGTAACTGGGTTTGAGGTGGTCATCTTAGCCACACATCTCTTTCCTAGGCTCAATCCAAGAAAAATTCAGTCTCTCTATGGGGAAAGACACTACAGTGTTGATTCAAAAGCCATTGTCAGCAAGTGGATGGTGGGAAGAGTGAAACTTGACTCCCACAAAGTATCCAGAGTGCTTTTGTTCCTAGTTGAGTAGCTTTAAGTTTTCATTCTGTGTTTCTGTGAGGTGCTGCCTTTATATTTTTATAATAGTTTTTAGAAATCTTTGCTTACATTAACTTGGATCAGATGGGAAGGATAGTTTTAAGAACTTGGATTCAAATAGCAATTCCAAAATGTACATGGGCAAGTTACTTAAATCTCTGCATACATTGTCTCTCCTGAATTATGAGAAGAGAATAGCATTTACTTCAAAATCACACTCATTCATGAAAAATGAGTCATTACAGGCTAAGATTAAGAACAATGCCTAACACATATTAAGCATCCAATAAAATGTTAGCTATTATTTATTGAATTGCTTGGAAACAAAAATAACTACTAATATAGTATTATCTGATTCACAGGGTTGGTGTGGTGATTGAAGGAGAAAAATGCAAGAAAATAGCTTACCGTGGTAGAAAGTATGAAATGGTAATTATTAGCTGTTATGTGTTGATTTCTCATTTTCTATTTACTGCACCTGACATTTATCTACAGAAACATCGAGTTTATACAAAGCATCCACTCTTCATTTTTAATCTACAAGTAACAAAGAAACTGCAGGCAAAGGGTGATATACATATATGTGAGCATTGGTTTCAATTTCCATATCTCTCCATATCTATTTATACTTATATGGAGAGATACTTTTATCTAGTATACTTTATTTTCTATACTAGAGCAGAGAATAAAAACATACCCACAGAAACAGCTTAACAAAATGGATTAAAGCAATTGAAATAGGTATAGTATTTTGTCTACGGCCATACCACCCTGAACGCGCCCGATCTCGTCTGAAATAGGTATAGTATTTTAAGGACAGACAGTTGAACGAATAAGTTCTTTTGCTCAGGTGGTACTCTATTTCATTAATGAAATTATGAGTAAGAACATATTGTGGCCTTTTAAATACAAGTTCTATTAATTTTTTTTCATGCCAAAGGCATATGTTGAAGAAAATACTTGCCTAAAAACCAACTTCCCATCCTTTATTCTTAATTAGCTCTGGACATCACAGTACTTTTGTATTGTCATTGTACAAGGTGGGGCAAAAGTGGGTTTACAGTTGTGAGTATGTGAAACACAGAGTTTAGTCTTGAATTATTTATTATTATGTTGTTTATTTGTATTACAACTGTAAACCTACTTTTGCCCCACCCTGTGTAATAACATTTTAGGGCCGGTTAACATTAGTCTTTGTTTTTACTGTTGATCTATTCTCATATCATCCACATTTATATTTTTCAATTCTGTGCAATGATTTATTCTAGGTAATTAGAATACAGAATTTTCTTTCAAATCCTTACTATTTCATTCTAAACAGTACAACAAATGTATTCATGCAGCTTTCCTACCATAGTTTAAAATGTTAAAATGACAAATAAGAAGATAGAATGCAACTAATCCTACTTAATTTAATTATATAATATATTCTCATATGGAAAAGGTTAATGTTTTCCTTTTAAAATAAATAAATAATAAATAAGAAAGGGTATGGGCTGCAGGAACTAAGAAAATACAGCCATTGCATTTAGTATCTGACCATAAACTTTACTAAATTTCTTGTGAGCAAGAACAATGGACCCATTACAAATTTGAATAGATGGATAAAATTAATGGAATAGTTTTTCTTTTCATAAATTTACTCTAGTCCCATTTTTAGTCAAAGGAAATGACCAGAACTCACAGTTTTACCTTAAAAAGGAACTGGTAAAAAGTCATTCTTACATATCTATTTTCACAACAACATAATATTTTCTTCATCTAGAAGACAAAATATATGTTATCCTTTTTTGATGGATGGGGGATATATATATATATTCCCTCCTCTTCCCATGTAAACATTCTGGATTATTACCAAAGTCAATAGAGAGACTGATGAACATCTAGATTTTACACAGTTACAAGCACCAGGATGGGGAGGGAGCTTTTTCTACTGATGAACACGTTGCTCCCTGCTGGAGAATGCAGCAACTGATAGTGGAGAAGAGCACAGAAGATTGGAACCTTCAGACCACCTCTGCCTTCAAAAATAAAATCCTCTGTCTCTGACCATAAGTATTCTTGTCTCCCTTCAGCCCTTGTCCTTGACTTCAATCCCCATTCATTTGCAACTTAACATCTTAATATTTTAGCAGTTTCCATCGACTAGTAAATATGCTGCATTGCTCTTTTATTAGAAAGACAGACTTTCAGACATGGTTATTATGTTTGAAAAGACAGACACCTATTTCTTGGTCCTTTTCTGATGATGCAGATGATCAGTTCTCTGGAGAGCAGATAAATCAGTGTTATATGTTGATTAATGTTCTGTTTCTATGCCTTCTTGGCTCTGGAATATCTGACATTTAGCCACCTGATCTAAAAACTTAATATAAATTCAGACCACTCTAACACAACGTAATAATATATTCCGGTTATGGTAAAACCAAAGGCATCATTAAGGCAGTCTTTTAAACATATATATAACAAGACAAAACACCCAGTAAAATCTCTCACTTTTATTTCCAGGTTTGCAATTTACTCAGTGCAGTTGACCTTTACGCATATATAAAATATATACAGACAGGATTTCAAATAAAACAAAAGGTTTCTTGGTTTTAATGTATGGCATTTAAATACTCCTTTACTGCACTATTTATAAAACTGTTTTATAGAACACTAAAAAGTATGGGGCTGTTTAAAAATGTTAATCCTATAATTAATAGTCAGAGGCATACACTTCCCCCCAAGCACAAGGCACTGATATTCTAAATCTGTCACTCTGAACTTTACAGTAGGAGACAGCCATCTGCCTGCATGCAACCATCTGAAACAAGGCAAGACTATATGCTCTTATGTTTCCCCTGGTGAGATGCAGGATCATTATGATAAAGTAGGCAACAAGGTTGAGCTCATATGAATTAAGATAAAAAAAGAGCATATTGAATCAAACTGATTCTATAAGTCAATGTTATTAAGTGGTTGGATATGGATGATTTAATAAAGTAGAGCACATGATGTAATGCTCTACCTAGCTGTGTTATGCTGAGGGTTAAGTGAAATAAGATTTAGGAAGTACTCGGTGCAGCATCTGGTACACCAAAATTATTCACAATGTAGTTTATATAATTTAGATGTTAAATGTACTCAACAGAAACTTAGCAAGAAATAATTTTCATAGCAATCTATCAGTAAAGTCTAAGCAATTTAATACTGAGAACATTTCTAAGACATATATATATAGATATAGATATAGATATAGATATATATACATATATATGCATACATATATATGTATATACACAGATATATGTATATATGTAAAGTGAGGAGAGGAGAGGAGAGGAGAGGAGAGGAGAGGAGAGAGAGAGAGAGAGAGAGAGAGAGAGAGAGAGAGAGAGAGAGAGAGAGAGACACTTTGACGAAACTTTGATTTAAGGGACTGTTTATCCACAGCAAGATTTCTACCAGGTAGTAGAAACTGGCATACAATACTGTTTATTTAAATCTACTCTTAGAAATTGTGGCATCTGACCAACCTGGATAATGCTATAAAAAGTCTCATTATGGTAGCAGATTCCTGAGTCATGGGCCTTAGGCAGTAGTCATTATCTGTCAATCTGGATTCTAAGATGCATACCAGCGTGACTTATATTTAGAGCATCATACTGAAAACATAAACCTGTTCTTGACTTCCTCTATAACTGAAATAAGAAAGGTACTTAATTCCAGTTTAGGGGGTAAATAGTTAAAAGAAAATACTGATTATTTTGAAATTTAGAAAGAACATTCCCAATTCTAAAAATGTATATCACACCACATTCTAAATATTATATTGAAATATTTTTTCCCAAAGGAGGCAAGAATAGCAACAAAGTTATAGGTAATGCTATCAGGGCTGATAATCTAAAGAGTCCTATGCATGCATTTTTGTTTAGTGCATCATATATCTCAGATGTCACTGACAAAGTTTCTTTAAGAAAAAACAAGTCATCATCTTGGTAATAATTATTTACTCACATTTTCTGATTATTTTTCACTTAGAAATAAGTAATCTGCAGTGGATTACCTAGTTTTAGCAACGCATTATCATTCCAGTCATTAGTTTTCAAAATATTGTAAATTCAACAGGAAAAAGAGGTAGAAAGTGAATAATACTCTTGGAAAAAGATAAAACATTCTAAACAATGAATACAGAGCAGAGATTCTTTTCCGGAGTTCAGGTTCCTGTATTCTGTCACCTCAAACACCCAACGTTTTTAAACTTCAATCAAGTCTTAGATTTAACTCCAAATAAACCTGAATTACTCCTATTCTGAAGAAAAGTATAGGCCACTCACTGAGTGTTAAAGCTACTGAGTAAGGAATTAGGAGGAAGAACTGGGGGATTAGTAGGAGAGGTAGGAATTACAGCTAGAGGGTTTGTACTCTAATGCATGTGGTTGAGCAGGACATACATACACTCATTAACTAAAGACTCCTTTTACAACATCAATTTCACCACTGTCAATACATTTGGGTTAAAAAATTAAAATATCAAAGTGTATTTAAGAAGGGAAGGAGGCTAGTTTTCTAAGACTCTACCTAGCATGAAATTCAAGAGAGAAAAAACCCTCTCAGAGTTTTTAATGGTTAAGAGTTTTAAATGGTTAGGATCTAAAAGAGCTTTACCATCCAAATTATGTCCCTAGAACTCTATTCACAGAATGTAATATAAATGGTCTCAGATTGTAGCTGAAGAAGGCAAGTCTCTTGAGATTTTCAGAGATATGAAATATTCACTCAAAAATTAAGTAATAATGATGTGTCGTCAAAAGCACTTTACAGTTAAAAAATAGACTTTAAGAACACAATGTTTTACCATGAACATGAAAATATACTATTTCCATTTCTGAGCTTCTTACTGTGTTTACTTGCTTACTTGGCTGAATATTAAAACATTCGCTACAGTCACACAAGATCATTTGGGAAGAAGAGTTAAATAACATATACACATATCTTTGAATTAGGTTTGGAGGCCTCACATTTTGGTATTAAAAAGGGGGGTTATTTAACACAATCTTGAATAAGTAATGAATTTCTCTTCTATCTGAATCATTATCCACTAGTAATCCTCACCCCTACATCCCCAATTTAAAACCAGTGATTAATTTTACATAGGAAACAATGACACTTTTAAGCTATTAGTGGAGGGACATGCAGTCAGCTGCCTCATAACCTAAGGTCTTTGTAATCTGCCCAGGGCGTTTCTGACTGTAGGTGCCCAGCATGGCTTTAATTAACTGACTCTCAGGAGGCCCTTAGATATTGACAATAGGAAAATTTACACTTCATTCATAAATAATTCCATTAATGCTAAAATTATGTTTTTAAGCATTAAAAAAATAATGTACTCTTCTGACACACCAAAATAATTTAAATATAGAGATCTGCTTATGTGATTTGATTAACAAGCAATAAAAATAGCATTAATTAGAACCAAATCATTTCTATAGTGACAAAGGATGGAATATCACACTTTTAGAAGAAACTATGTAAATAACATTACATTTTAACTTTAATTTCTTTTTGGTAGCAATTGAAAATATATGTTTAATGGTAATTTGAATAAAACTATCTCAGGTTTGGCTTCTACATTATTGAACTGAAAATGTTCTTTCAGAATTGATTTTTAAGTAAAATTATACAGAATTTTCTTGTTTGAGCTCCTATCCATCACTGTGTGTACAATAGGTTTCAATTCTCTTCCTCTCTCTAGAGAAGTTTTTAAAAAGAAATACAGAAGGATAATGAAGATTGATTACCTTGTTTGCAGAAACGGCCAGTGAAACGTAGTGGACAGTCACACTGGAATGAGAATGCACCACTTGAGAGGAAGATGGGATGGCAAGTGCCTCCATTGTGGCACACATCCTCCTGGCACACCGGTGGCACTGCAGGAGAGGGGCCTGAGGGAAGTCCCCATGGAGTCCATCCCTTCTGTCCCACCAGAAGGAGCAGTAAAGGAGGATGTTGCAGATCTAGATTTATAAGCAGATCAGAAAACATAATATAAGTAAAAGTACCAGAAACTTAAGTAGAAATGACAGAAACTTTTGTTTAAAATAAGAGATGGACCCCCCCCCCAGTCATCTAAGGTTTACGTGAGCAAATAGAATTACTATATTTGTTTTACAATCATGGGGTTTATAAATGTTGAAAATGTCTGAGCCACAGAATGTGAACCTGGGCGAATTGTCGACTTATGTGGTTCTGAGAAGCTAAATTAATTTCTTTAAAGTAGTAAGAAACCTGGATATATTAGTTTCCATAAGACTAGGAGTCATTTTTGTATAAAGGAATTAAAATTTTGACTGAACATAGTTCTACCTTGGCTATTCTAAACGTCATGAGCATAAGATCAAGAAGTTAGGCCATGTTACATTTTCATGATAAAACTGCTTGAACTTCAGTTATTTCTAGATTGATAGCTAGAAATATGTATTTTTCAAAGTGACTTACATTCATTTGTAGCAGGTATCCAGGAGGTGTTTTAGAAATGCCTACAAATGATTCCTTAACAATTTTTCACAATTATACTATCAGTCTAATTTTTCTTCCTTAATAAATAATAACCAAAACCAATTCCCTTTGAATTACATTTAATTTCTTTATTTTTGCATTCATAGCCTCGTGATAATCAAATTCCTCTCTACTTCTCAGCTTATTTTATCATGATTTCTCATAAGGAACTTAACTTCTCTCAAGCCTAATGAGATTCCTATTAAAACACCCCAAGCTTTCCAAATTTGGAAATTTGTTCATGCCATTTCCTATGCATCATTGTTCCTCTCCTGACCTAACGTGCCCAGACAAGATCTAAATTGTTTCCCCATCATAGCCTTCCTGGTGGCTCCTGGCCCACGAAGATGAAACTGATGTTTCTGTCATCTCTAAAGTTCCATAACATGTCACTGTACCGATGCTCAGATATTTCCCCCCTGCTTGTAGTAGATTTATTATTTTATCCACAGCCACTCCTGTGCAGTTATATACTGGCCATTGTTTCTCCACCTTCCCCACACACAGATTCCTTATTTTGGCAGAATTCCTTATTCACAGTAAACACTTTATAAATACTTGTTAAATTAATGTCTTCAGTGTACTCCAGAGTGCAACATACTGTTTGGGAAGCAGTGCTTTTTAAAATTTCAATTAACATAATCATTAATAAAATTACCTTGTTAATATGAAAAATCTTGCTGCAACATAAATAATCAAAATTTAACTGAGTATATTTTTATTTTGTACAATATCTGTTGTGTAAATTTTTTAAAAGAATAAAAACAGATCCAGAGACAGAGAATCATTGATCAGAACGTCAAACCTCAGAGGGAAGGTAGTGGAGGGTGGGGGTGAGGGGGAGAGATCAACCAAAGGACTTGTATGCATGCATATAAGCCTAACCAATGGACACTGACAACAGCGGGGTGAGGGCATGAGTGGGGGGAGGGTAATGGGGTGTGGGTAAGGACACATCTGTAATACCTTAATGAATAAAGAAATTAAAGAAATTAAAAGTTAAAAAAAGAATTATCTTTATTGTTGAAAGCATCACAGATGTCCCCTTTTCCCCCATTGAACCCCTCCACGCTGCAACCCCATCTGCCCTGAGGCCTTCACCACACTATTATCTGTGTCCATGAGTTTGATTTCACATCCACTTTTTTTTTCTTTTTTGTTTTTGACAAGACGTGAAGTTGCTTTTGAGAGCGAAGTTGTTTTGACCTAGGAATGAAGGTGTTCTTAAGAGTGGAGCTGTTTTGCCAGAAGAGTGAAGGAGGCTAGGTCAGGATGTTATCCTCTGAGCTGCTGTCACTGATAGGTACTCACTAGCTCAGCTGCTGAGGGGTTTCCGTGGGGCCTTATCGAATAAAACATGTGACAAGAGTACATTCAGACAATAAATGCCTGTAATTTGTGAAGACTCTTCTGGAGTGTTCGGCCTGGGCAGGGCTACCCTTGGCTGATCTAAAGAGCTCTGTGAAGACCTTTGGGGCTTGAGCTCCCGCTGAGGTCAAGGGGACTCTTGCTGGCAGTGGGGAAAGCCAGGCAGTGGTTCTGCAAAGAACATCCTGCCTGCCCACCCTGGCGCTGTCATTCCCTGGCAACGTGCTCTAGCCACAGGGACTTTCACTTTGGCATTGGCACGTGGACATCAGCTCTTGGTTGGCCAGGCTGAGTTGTCTTCTGAGTACAACTTGCATAAAGATATACCTCCACTATATATGGACTCAATTTCTCTTTTCTCTCCTTGGCTGGAACAATAGTATAATTGATCTCTTATTGCTTTAGAGTACAGTCATGGCTCAGAGCTATTGTGAGTTAGGTATGAGATCACCGCAATAAACTGAGTATCATAATAGAGAAAGTTGTAATATTTTGGTTGGTGAAGGATCTTGCCTTCAATTTGTGAAGAATCAACATCTGTGATGTATAATAAAGTGAATAAAATGGGGTATGTCTATATATATATATATAGTTGCTGTTTAAGAGACATTATTCTGTATACTATTGGTTTGTAAATTATAATTCCTGAAGTGAACCTGTGTTAAATAAAACATTGGGAAAAGCAAAGTCAGTGTGAGATAATAATTTTGCCTCCCAAAACATTGTCAAAGAGATAAAATGTTGGCAAAAAAAGTGAGTTCAAAGATATTTTCTGACTGATATTAGAAAGCTATTTTTGTGTTTACTATGTATATGTATATCAACTGATTGGAATAAAAAAACTGAAGTGAAGTAGAAAATATAAAAATGTTTATTAAAAATAGTGTTAATGTGCTAGTCAGTTCTTTTTGTTTACAATCCGTTGACAACCTGAAACTCTTCTTGATGGTGTTTATAACAAGCTATAACCCTATTTTTATTTTTGTGATTTTTTTTAAGTCTGACTCACTTCTCTTTCCTCTGGACTGCAATTTCCATGAATGACAGATGGATCACTTCTGCTCTTTTCTTCATTTTTATCCCTAACAATGCTTGACTTCAAGTTGACTCTCTAAGAAATATCTTAAAAATAAACTTGAATCATTTTTGTAAACATGCAATATATCACACCGTTAACAAAAAAAATAAGTAAATATGATTCAGTTCTTTTTGGGGTCAATTTCATAACTCCATGACATTGCTTTTCAGTTTTTAAAATAATGTAAATTCTAAAAATTTTGATGCAATCTTATTATCAACTTTCTCTGATTTCTTTGTATTAGATTAGCACAGTTCTCCCCATTTTTACTCATTATATAAGTCTGTCTCTTTAAGGTAACTTCTGTCAAGTGAAGTGGCAATGCTAATTTGAATTACATGGGATTATTACTCAGTATTCCATATTCAAATTTAATTTTTAAGTTTAGTGTTTCTGAATGATTTCACCATTTCATCTCTTGGCAGGGACAACATAAACTGCAGTCAATCATCTTTTTCTTGGGAATCTATTAGACTGAGTTAAATGTCACCACTTCTTTCTCCTACTGTAGCTGCTGAAGGGGGGAGGGAGGTGCTATGTTTCACCTGAAAAAATAATTACTATCAACTGAGCCATCAATTAAAACATTAAGATCATTAATCAAATTTTGAAAACATTCTATATTATTAGGATCAAATTTTATATCTGATATATTCTTAATTATGTCATAAATTTACTAATTATATAGTTTAGACTGAAATAGAATTTATTTAATTTATTACACATTTTAAAGACAATTTTGCTATGGTTGTTAAAAATTTTAACTTTTTTTCCATAAAAAGTTAAAAATATCAAGTGAATATTTATTAAACACAACTAGATGATGGCCATATTAATATAGTTAGCAATGTAAAAGGAATATTAAAGTTATAATTCTTTTTCATTCTAAAATAATGAATGTTTGAATGTTTGGAAACAAAGCAAAAATCAGAGTTTTCAAAAATTGTTTTTTAAATAAACAATATTGCAAAAATTGAACTTCTTTGGCTTTCTTATCTAAATACAAGAATCTGTTTGATTGCCTCTTGGGATACTGTGGATAAGAATATAGTGACAAACCATGCACTGTTATAACAATTAAAAAGATCTCAATAACTGAATGAATTAATATTTGTTAATTATGCTAATTTCATTCAAAATCAAGCCTGATCTTTAGAGATAGACATTTTAAAAAGACTGTATTCTATTCATCTTAGGAAGGTCTAGGTAGATCAAGAAAGGCACTCATTGTCTCGTTCCTGCTACTCTTGCTCTTTAGGGGGCCCTATAGAATCCCTTGGGTAGCAGGTAGCAAGCAGTTTGCATTGCTACAGCCTGAGGGGTTTTGCTATTGTCAGCACACATCTGTCTGGCCTTAACGTCTTAGAAGGAGGAAGGGGCTCACTCACAAGTGTGAATCCTAGAAAACCTTCTTCACAGCAGAGAAGGAGAATTTTTAGAATTATTTTAAAGTATTAAACAAACTGACCAAGAAGAATCTTGAGTTTGTGGCTATGAATAGTGAAGGGGAAAACAAAGTTTCCCAAATCACTGTTAATTAGATTTTTTTAAAGCACGTAAGTAAATGTGTTATAACTTAGGCAATAGAAGACATATATTTGATGTACAAATCTATAATAATAAAAGCGCAATATGCTAATTAGACTGGACATCCTTCCAGATGACCTTCTGGACGAAGCCGGAACTACAAGGGAAGCCTGAGTCCTGGGTGCCAGAGGGAAGTCGATGCCAACAGCCAGGGGGAAGGAAGGCCTACTCTTGCATGAATTTCGTGTATTGGGCCTCTAGTTGTATATATAAATACCCTTTTCTATAAAGATGAGAATAGTACAAACACACATACACCATTCTACTTCACATTTTCATCTACTAGAATATGCTATTTTACTCTTTATTTTTTTCCTCTAAAAATAATTCTTAGCAGGTTGCACTATAAGTATGTGTAGTCTTCATTTTCCTTTTAAAAGTTGCAGAGTGTTATATGGTTTGATATATATCACTGATTCTATCAGTTTGGAATTAATATATTCAAGCTGTTTCAGATTTCCCCCCCTATTATCTGGATCATAGATTCATTTTAATAGCTATGTTGAGATATAATTTACAGACAAAGAGCACACCTATTAAAGGTGCAAGATGCAATAATTTTTAGTAGATCCAGAGTTATGCAACCATTACCACAACCTAATTTTATATTTGTCATCCCAAAAAAGTAACCCCATGCTCATTAGCAGTCACTCCATACATCCCAGCCTCAGCCTACGTTCTATCTCTATAGATTTGTCAATTTAGGACATTTTATATGAAAGGAATCATATAACATGTGGTCTTTGTGACTTAGCATAATGTTTTCATGTAACAGAACTTTCCCCCCTTTTATTACTGGGGTTATATATAATAATTTATACACCTGTTTATTAGTTCATGGTCATTTTGAGCTGTTTTTAGATTTTGGCTATTATAAACAATGTTACTATGAACATTCATGTTCAAGTTTTTGTCTTGATGCTATGTTTTCAATTCTTTGGTGTATATTCCTAGAGTAGAACTGCTGGGTCATGCACTCTATGTTTAACATTTTGAACAACAGCCAAACTAGTTTCCAAAGAGGCTGTACCACTTTACATTCTTACCAGCAAGATATGAGCATTCCAATGTCACCACATCATTCTCTGCTAGGTCTAAAATGTATGCTGTTTTTAGTTTGGTCTAACAACTTTGGAAATAATTACCCATAGTGAACTTTATCTGAGAGCAAAACAACACAGAAAAATGTTTGTGATTTGAAATGTACTTAGTTAGCATGGTTATAGTCAAGATAAAATAGGTAACATTATTGTTAATACATGTAAAAATTCTCATTTGCCGCTCAAAATGAGAATTAGATATCAATACAACCAATTATGTGTGGAAAAAAAATCAGTCTGAAGAAGCACAATCCCCACTGTTACTCCTCTTTTTTAAACTATAACATTATGCAAGGGAACAAGAATCAAATCCTAACAATTAAGGCGAGAAGATTGAACATTTCAAGACAAGTAAATTAATTCACTATTAACATAATAGTATGATTTTTAATATATTTTGTTTTCACATTTTCTAAATTTCTTTCACTAAAGAAATACATTTCTCGTCTTCACAATCTCCTGTTCTTTAGCTGTTCCATATTCATAGGTAGGGTTCCTTAATGCCACACGTATTCTCACATAACTGATGTTCAGGGCATCACTGCATGTTAGGCAGGACTTGTATCTGAGGGTATTCCAAACCACTGTCTCTTAGTATATGGGAAGATATTTTTGAAATATCTGATTCTCTCTTCTCAAGCGAGCCCTACAGAGAGCTGTTCTTCTTTTAATATATTTTTATTGATTTCAGAGAGGAAGGGAGAGGGAGAGGGAGAGAGAAACATCAATTATGAGAGAGAACCATTGATTGGCTGCCTCCTGCACACCCGCTACTGGGGATTGAGCCCACAGCCCAGGCATATGCCCTTGACCAGAATCGAACCAGTGACCTTTCAGTCCGTAGGCCAATGCTCTATCCCCTGAGCCAAGCTGACTAGGGTTGTTCTTCTTTCTTTCTTTTTTTTTTTTTTTAAATATTTTTATTGATTTCAGAGCAGGAGGGAGAGGGAGAGAGAGATAGAGACATCAATGATGAGAGAGAATCCTGCACACCCCACACTGGGGATCCAGCCTGCAACCTGGGTATATGTCCTGACCTGGAATTGAACCATGACCTCCTGGTTCACAGGTTGACACTCAACCACTGAAGCACACGTGTCGGGCCTGAGTGTTGTTCCTGACCACAGGGAACATGCAAGACCTCCCCACATTGATTCCAGAGTCAAAAGCTGGATGGGAGTTAGATTAATGCTTTCTGCCTATATGCCAAATCTGGAACTATCAGAAACCCTGGATTTCTTTCCTTGCCTTGCCTTTTATGTCTAAAATTCTAGTTTTCCTTTTTTCTTAAACTAATAAAATGGCTGCTCTATGTTTATATTCCCTTTTCAGTATCTCTGACTTTAGTTCTTGCTTTTCCCACACTTCATTGTTTTGTTTTTCAAATATATTTTTATTGATTTCAGAGAAAGGGAGATGGAGAAATAGAAACATCAATGATGAAAGAGAATCATTGATTAGCTGCTTCCTGCATGTCCCCTACTGGGGACTGAGTTTGCAAACCTGGCAAGGAATTGAACTGTGACCTCCTGGTTCATAGGTCGACTCTCAGCCACTGAGCAACACCAGCCAGGCAACACTTCATTTTTTTTTTTTTTATGATTATGTCAATTTTTAGGACTTAAAACCTTAAAGCAACTTTACTAATTTACTTACTTAATCAGTACTTCATATAGTTCTGATAATAGTCATTGCTGAAGATATATTGTTTTATTTTATAAATTTTCAAATATACATATATATTCTGTGATACAGCATAAAAAGAAGAAAACTATTTTAAAATATAAAATGTAATAATCATTAAGGAAACTGAATTCTATATCATGAACCCTTAATAAAAGCTACAAATTCAAGTTTTAATGCGATTATTTAGATATTTTATAGCAAAATAAATTTAAAAAACAATATTTTTTACAAAGCATATTTTTACTTAATAGCTACATTAATAAATCATTGGTTTGAGTAACTTTCCGCTACAGAGAGTAAAACATTTATAAATATGCACATTTTTAGTAAGTGACTTATGTCAAATGGAAACATTTATTCTATTGTTAAATTTAAGCTATTCCCTCCATTATGGAGAAAAACTACCCTAGAATACTGCCAAATTAACATAGAACATATAGAAAAAAATAATATTCTAAAATATCAGACAGTATTATAATGTGTGATTACTTACTAACTGGAAAGTACATACAATTAGAGAAAAATATTTCAACCATGAAGGTGTCATGATTAAAGATGCGTGCTTAACCTCAGTCATAAGAACATGTGTGATGACAAAAGCAAATGCAAATTTGTGTTCTAGTCTTACAAGGAGAGAAAAACTTTCTCAGATCCTAGGAACCCCAGAGTATTTATTTCACAAAAAGAACATTTTCATGGAATCTAGACATAGAAATTTCCAGCCGGATTTTAAAAATAAGGACACCGAAAAGAGAACATATGTCAATCAATCTAGAATTCATTTAATCTAAAAGGACTTATGAAATTCTATCTATGCACCAGGAATTCACTAATAAAGACTATATGGTGATCAGTGGAACCTAGGACCTTTTTTTTTAATGAGCTTTCTGCCTTGTGAAGTTAAGAAAAAAAAAAGAGCAATTATAAAACTGCATAATGCATCAAGTGCTAACTGTAAACTAGCTCTGCTCCAAATGTTCTGAACGTACTAAAATAATTTAATTTTCACAAGAATAAGAAAACAGGACTATTTTTATTTGCCTAGATTTACAGTGAAGAAAAATAGAGATACACACTTAATAAACGTACTCAAGGTACATGGCGAATACCTTGGTGGAAATGGATTTGAACCCATATAGTTTGAACCTTGACTAAAACTTTTCAGCAAGTTTACACTCCTGACAGGAGACAAGAGGGGACATACCTGTCACAGGGTTGTGGAGAGATGCTATAGAAAGGTAATGGAAGAAAAGCAATCATAAGAGGGTTCCCCAAGCGCTTTACAGTTGAGTCTTAAAAGACCAGAAGGAGTTGGCTATAGAAGAAGGTGGGGCCAACATGTCTGAAGTGTTCAGAAGGGCACTCAGAAGGCTGTCAGAGGGTGCTGGCTGTTTAAAGACAACACGCATAGGGAACTGCGAGTGGTTTGGCAGAGAGGAGCCTGCGGAGTCTGTGTGGGTGTTGTGTGTGTGCGTGCGCATGTCAACAGGTGAGTCTTGGGATACAGGCAGGGGCTGGCCAATGGGGAGACGTGTTGGACACTTCAAGGTAACATGAAGTCATCAAAGACTTTGAAGCAGGAAATCAAGCCAGTTTGTTTTTGGTCTACTATTCTGGTTTTAGTGTGGAGAATGGTTTGTAAGGAAGAAGTAGCTGGAACCAGTTGAGGTATTATAGGAATAAAAAGAACGAGATTGGGACTCGAACTAAGAAAATATTATTGAGGATGTAGAGAAGTGAAGAGATTTGAAAATTTGGTGTTGAGAGTTTCGCTAAACCACTCTGTACTTTCTACCTCAGCATTTATTTTATGTGGCCAAGTGGCTGAAGGGTCCATGAGCTGATGCCAGCCTCTCCCATGAGTGCATGCCCTACAGAGCAGTCCAGAGTCACAGGTAAATGTTTTAGGTTCCTGATGTGACTCCCCAACTGCCTTTGTGGTAAGCAGTCTCCCCCACCTCTCAGTGCCTTTCCCTTGTGTCCCCTTAGAGAGACCCTCATGAAGTTTACCAAAACCAGGTTTGAATTAACCAATTTGGACTTAGCCCAGTGACCCCTTCCAAAGCACTTCCCACACATACCCTAATAAAAGCATGTGCCTCTGATCATGCTTCTCCCTCAGCCAGCACCCACCCTGGCCTCTCCGCATGGCCCTCGAGGCTCACCTTGTCCTTCTTTCAGGACCTGTGAGTAACAACCTTCTCTACTTCAACTGCACTGTTGTCTTTTTTGAACCACAGTTCATCCTCCAATATCTGGGTCTCTAGTTAACAAATATTAATTTAACATTTAGTTTCATAACATTTAGTTTCTGAAAGGACATTGTAATAAATTTCATATATGATCTATGTATCAGTCAGGGGCTGTCAGGAAACACATGAACATTCAGGAAGGGTAACTGAAATGAGTTTAATGAAAATACTATTTTCAAGTTGTGAAAGTTTAAGAGAATCAATAAGAGAAGGAACAGACACTGGATAGGAAAGCAAATGAAATACTTTCTGTGCTGTGGGCAAGAATGTAGGTATAGGAGAAAGACGGCCGTGACCTTCCCGGTGGGGTTCAGGATTTGAAGGAGGGGCCGATGCACAAATGAAAACACTATACAATAAGTATGAATTTAGAAGGCATTGGGGCCAGGTGGAGCCTCTTTCTTGAAGAGACACACTGACTTCTGGTCTGGCCCGCTATTTATTTACTTGAGTACACCTTTGCCCTTTAGCAATGTATACAGGCATATCAAAGGTAAAGTTTGGCAAACAGTAAAAGGATTTTCAGGTTAGGAATTTGTCTCGAGCCACCACTATCTCAACAATCAGGTGCTTAGTGTCAGCCCTGCTAACGCCCAAGGTCCATTGGCCTTCCATGTTCCTTGGCGCACTGACAGTATTGGCAAAGCAGTGGCTTCCCGCAAAGACCACCTGAGGGGAGCTGTAGTCTTGGAGAGAGGAATGCAGCCACCACTCACATCCATCTGAGAGAGAATGGAGAATATATGAACGTGACCTCTTTCTCTTTCTATACTTTCAATGCCCTGCCACCCCATTGGCCAAACACGACTGGGAAGTCAGGGGGCAAGGCAGGACTAAATAGCTGCAGCTCATAGAAATCAACCTCCCAAGGTACCAGGCAGGGTTGGAAGAGATGGAGAGTAGATCTGGAAGTGAAGCAGAAAATATCTAACCCAGGGAGAAAAATAGAAAAGCACAGGTGAATCTCCAATTTGCGGTTTGGATACATGAGTTAATGGTACCATTTAATGACACCGAGGACATAAATGTCATGCTGGGAAAAATTCTCTTAATCTTGGTCTAACTGGATGAAAGCTTAAAACATTCCTAGTAGTACCTATCCCCTTTTTCCAGAACTGATTTTATTTTTTACTTAAAAACAATATTTATTTGGCAATTTGGGAGAGAAGAAACTTGAGCACATGAATTTATATCATCATTTTGCATGAGAAGTCAGTAAAATATGTCTTCTGCATATAAACATTGATCCATGTTATTATATTCTTTCTTGTTCAGTCAGGTCATGAAATCACAACCCACGATATTATCATTCACCCAAGGGCAGCCAAGAGAACTGCAAGCAACGTGGCCAACGGGCCATAATCATTTCTCTAAAGAGAAAGCAGTACAGTTATTACAAATGCCTATTGCATCAGGGGAATGATTTAAGAGATTTATTTTAACCGATTAGGCCTAATACAATAGAGTCACAAAGAGCTAAAGCGATGATGGAAAAGAAGTTCATTTCAAAATTCAGAAGGTTAAAGAAAAATATTAGACTCAATAGTTTTACTTTCAAAACATGATAGCTTACATTAAAAGGCAGTCATTGGTTTCTGACTACTGTGAAGAACCTGATAAATTAGTTTTTGAACTCTTAGAAAAGCATGCACACAAAAAACTGAGTTCAAATCCAAAAGTAAAATCATTACTCAAAGTTCTATTGTATTACAAAGAACAAGTTTAGGCACTCAGCATCCTAAATCTATTTCCATTTAAGTTCTAAGAAAACATCCAAAAAGAGATAAACCTTTCATTAACTTTAGAAATGTTTGTCATACCATTTTTCTTTTATACAAACCTTGGGATAGAAAAGAACGTTATTTTTGTAGATTAATCTTTTTCAAAAATACACAAGATGACTTAAGAAAATAAGTAGATCAAAAGGTGCTGAAGCAAAGGATAGGCACGGATATTAAAGCATTGTCTATCTTATCTTGTTCTTAAACACTCGATATTATATTCCTGAAGAAACGGATTTAGCCTTGTCTGATGTGAACATCTATTAATGACTTGTCTGTATGAAGCTGGGCAATTGCTTGGCTTTAACTAGCATTTCCTCAAAACAGCAGAAACAGTCTATGCACCATCACTTCCTACGCATTCAAATGTGATGCCTTAAGATAGTCAATATAATCTCCCAGGTTATCTCAAGAAAGATAGATATGGTTAGTAACCTTATCAGGGCTCAACTTTATAATCTCTATGCATCTTAACATCATATTTCAGAGAACTACCAGGATCATTCAAGGTGAGAATAAATGGACTTCAGGGAATTATTGTACAGCAGTGGGAAACAACCAGTAATGAAGTAGGGTTTCATCTGAATCTATGTCAATGATCTTATTTTACTGAGGGTTTTAAAGTATTTTCAGGAATGCCAAGGGGAACTTACTTTAAATGAGAATAGTATGGCATTGATACTGAGGCACAATGTAAGAGAAACCATAAAGTTGTTACTTTTATTCAAGAAAGCAAGCATATAGGTAGTACAACTCCATTTATTATCCTATTTATAAAACTACTACCATGAATATGTTTGGCAGGAATGGTAAAGTGTGTTTATCTGTGCCATTAATGTTCATTTTGTGTCTATTATGTACCAGAAAGTGAGTATGCAAGGGTTATCTGGCCAGGGAACATTAGGGGCCTTTGGTAAAGTGAGTAAAACTGATAGACACATGAACTAAGTTAGCATAAGATTCAGAGTGGAAAATGGTGCTATGACAAAATAGAGAAGAGAGATATTGAGTCTGAATCAGTCATTTAAGAAGGCTTCACAGAGAAGTAAATTAACCTAAATCCTAAAGAATAGAGAAGAGATTCCCAGGTGGCAAGGTTTTATCTTAGGCTGAAGGAACAGCATGTTAAAAAGTGTAAGATATTTCCCTTATTGGAAGAGTGGGGAATGTTCATACATTTATGGAAAATGGATTAGGGAGTCAATATAAATTGTGATGAGATTACAATTTGAATATTCTTAAATGCCAGTTTTTGAATATAGTTTCTTATCTAAACATTTTGTCTAATTTGTTGCAATGTCTCAATTTCTCCTTAGAGCTTCCGGTCAGCCATACAGGTAACCCCGCAACTCCCCTTGGACAGCTCACAGGCACCCAGGCTCTCGCTCTTTCCATCCCCCAAACTTCTTTTTCCTGATGACTCTTCCGATTGCCAAAATTCAAATGAAAAATCCAAGCCTAATCCCTTTTATTCCTTTTTTTCTGGGGCCAAACAACCACTCAGCAGGATCTATTCAACCCCTTGGGATATCTGTGGACTCAGTCTGCTTTTCACTCTCACCCCTTCTTGCCTAGGTGATTGCAGAAACAATCCATTGGTTCCCCTGCTCCCAGTCGTGATCCTGTCTATTTCTTCCTCTCATACAGTGAGGGTGATCATGTTAAAATGTGAAGCTGATCACATTACTCCCCTCCTCAGAACATTCAGAGAATCCTATTGCTTTCAGGAGCAAGCTTAATCTGATTACCATGGCTTTCAGAGCCATTGGCAAGCGGGTTCTGCCTCCTGAGAAATCTCATCTCTAATCTCTGAGCTTTCAAGTAATTTGTTCTCCTTTGCTTTGTTGTACTTTCCTTGATTGATCTTTAATTCTTAACTTAGAAGATGGTTTTTCTAGGAAGCTTTGACTGACACTCAAGTCCAATTCAGACACACATCCTATACATTTAGTCCCGGTACTTCTAATAGAAGTCTTATCACCTTATACTGCAACCGTTTATTTATTTGTATATTTTCTCTAGCATTTAAACTGTATGTTCGGGGACTTTATCCAATTCTTCTCTCTTTAATGTATTCTGTGAGCCCACTCAGTGCCTTGGACAGTGTTGATATTCAGCGTTTGTGAAATAGTTGAATAAACATGTAAGGTCTTAATTAGAAAGGCCCTTATTTATCATGTTGAGAAGCCTAAACTTAATTCTATATCTCAATGCTCTTAACTATGTGTTATTAAGTATTGGAATCCATAATATAAACATAGGGTAGTTTCTGGAAACATCAATATTCCTTAACGTCTAGTAATATATCATTTAAATAGCATATTAATATTTTCATGGCTTAAAATAAAACAATGCTTTAATGAAATTTTCTCTACACTCTGCTACATATCCATGCCTGTTTATTTTTTTCAGCCTTTAATTGCATGCAGCAAAAACTCTTGAGAAACGCTGTTGTAGGTGCTGGTAGGTTTTATGTAAAGTGGAATGATATGCCCTGAGTTAAACGTAAATGTTTGAAAGTCACATTTATTTTGCTGTAAGTAATAAATAGGCATTGTATTTTATACATCAGCTTTCTTATGAGAACAGCTAACAAATGCTTGCACTATTCATATCACCACAGCTAAGGTCTCAGGTCACTGCTCACGCCACAACCATGACTGCAATAATTTCCCAGTCCTGAGTATTTCCTTAGGATTTCTGACATCCTGGCGAGCACCAGTGTTTTTTCAACTTTCATGTCATTAAAGAAGTATCATGTCTGCACCAAATGATCCCTCACATGACACCATCCACCCTAGAGGAACCACTGCACCTGAGCCCTGAACCCCTGAGTTCTGGCTTCCTTCAAACCTGACTGAGGCAAGTTATAAGTGCAAGGGGGTTATTCCCAAGGGCATGACCTTTAGCCAGTAGGGGTTGGAGGCAGAGAGGGGCCACTGGATAAATTCACCGCTTTTCTGCCCCAAAGACTGTTCTGATGGGATGTCTTGTATAAGCCTTTGAAGATGTCCCGCATGGCTGAGCATATGAAGCTGTGGTCCCTTCAGTGATACACCCTTTCCTATTTACCCTCATTCTTCTCTGCTTTACTCCCCTACTCCTCATTGTCGGGATTGTACTCCGCATAAACTTTTATTTATTTTTTAAATAATTTTATTGATTTCAGAGAGGAAGGGAGAGGGAGTTAGAAACATCAATGATGAGAGAGAATCATTAATCGGCTGCCTCCTGCACACTCCCTACTGGGGATCAAGCCCACAACCTGGGCATGTAGCCTGATGGGGAATCGAACCATGACCTCCTGGTTCATAGGTTGATGCTCAACTACTGAGCCATGGTAGCTGGGCTCCACATAATCTTTAGTTCAGATTCTGTTTTCTAGGGGATCTGGGTCAAGAAAGCCAGAATTTAGAAATTGGTGACTGACCATGGTTCTGCTCCCAGAAGACCCTGACTGAACAACGATTTGGCCTTTTCCATATCACTCCATTTTGATCACTGAGCCCATGCTTTCAAAATACTCTCATTATTTTAAGAGATTTATGACATTTCACAGGATACATTTGTTTGGAAAACAATGTGTGTATTTGGTGTCTGTAGTTAAAAAGTAGCAATATAGCCCCGATCCCGTGGCTTAGTTAGTTGGAGCATTGTCCTAATACACCAAAAGGTTGAAGGTTCAATTCCAGGCCAGTGCACATACCTAGTTTGCAGGTTTGATCCCCGGTCAGGGCCTGTATGAGAGGCAACCAATCGAGGTTTCTCTCTCACATCAATGTCCCCATCTTCCTCTTTCTCTAAAAATCAATAAAAACATATTCTTGGGAGAGGATTAAAAATCAAACAAGCAATAGCAATAAAACAGAAAGGCACATACTGTATGCAGTCTACATCACTGTTCCAGATATTTCAGTTTACTCTTCTAGAGTCACTCTGTAGCTTACCCCACTGTGGTGTAGGTCCAGGAATCTGACCAATCTGACTACATCAGCAGCGCTCCTATGCTCTCTGGTTTTTGGCTTAGTTGACCCAATGAGGATTTCTACCTGGAGTTGGGAGGGAAGCAGGAGACTGAAGTTAGGATAATATTTATTCCTGCGGAGCCCTCTCTCTGAGGTCACAACAAGCAGGCTGCATCCCAAGCTGTTTTTCTGGGATTTATGAACTATCCTTCTGGGATTTATGAACTATCCCTTGTGGTTCTCCCACACCTCATCAGTCCCAGTATTATTGCCACCTGGTAAATAAATCCCGCTTGAATTGTTTTAATGTGTTGTGCATCTATTTCCTGTTTGCACCCAGACTGACATAGCTGTCAATACCTGCCTTTGAGGAAATGACCTTAGAGAACTGGTTGAAATAAGGGAATGTATGAAATTATATATAGGAAGTATAAGAAAACAGGAATAAGGGCAAAGTTTTGGAAACTATTTGACTTAAGGAATATCGGTATAAATGATGACTTAACTAAGCAAATGAAATAGTGTAAAGGCAAGAGTAAAACTTGGAGAGGATTAGTAGAACATCAGGTATAAAGTGTTGTGAACATATGGGAATATGAAATGCTATGGAGAGATGGACAGAAATAAGTTTTGAAATATATTTATAAGTTCTTGTTGACCACGATGACAGCAATTTCAATAGAGGTAGTTGAGACAGAAAGAAACTAGTGGTCATGAACTATGCTGTGAATAGAAGGTGTGAAACTTAGGCCCCGGCCGGTTTTTCTCTGTGGTTAGGACGAAGGGCTGCAGGTTCCTTTCTGGTCAAGGGCACATACCTCAGTTGCAGGCTCAATCCCCGGCCCTGGTCAGGTGTGTGCGGAAAGCAACCAGGCGATGTCTCTCTCACATCTATGTTTCTCTCTCTTTGTCTCTCCTCCTCCCTTCCACTCTCTCTCTAAAAATCAATGGAAAAAATGTCATCAGGTAAGGATTAACAAAAAAAAAAAACACACAAAAAAAGGTGTGAAACTTAGGAGAAAAAATGAGTCTCACTCTTGCAAAAAAAAACAACAAAAAAACTTAAAATCTAGCGCACACACTCATAAAAGAATTCCTGAAATGATTAGATGCTCACAGTCTCAAGAAACTTTAAATAACTTGATGTTTACCCACTTTATCTATTTTCATCAACTTTTTTCCTCCCCTTGTCTCATTTTCTCTTTAAAATTAATTTTTACTAATATTTCTATTAAACTGGTAAACAAAATTAACTGTACATATGAGTTACTGGTAGTAAAACATTTGTGATGAAAATTTATGTTGTACAATATTCTTTTTGATTATCTGTGCTTTTTAAAAACTACCCATGGCATTTTGATTTATTTCTAATTGGATTAAATAAACATCCCCATTTATATAGTGAAAAAGGAGTAATTGCTATTCCACCTTAAAGAACACTGTCTCATCTATTAAAAAGTTAATTTAATCATACTATTTTAATAGACAAATGTGTATAGCTAAAATGTTTATGTGTATATATATGTGCATGTGATTTAAATTTGTGTGTCTATGTATGTGTGTGTGTGTGTGTGTGTGTGTGTATCTATGTATATGTCATAAAATTTCCTAATGTATAGAAAATAGAAATTAGGTAACTTTGGTAGTAGCTTTGTCCATTATACAAATTATTATAAAAATGTATACTTTCTGACTTAACTTCCTCCTCTAACAAGTATCCAGACTACTAGCATACTATGGTCTCAATGTTGTGTTCCTCCAAAATTCATATGCTAAACCCAAGGTGACGGTATTAGGAGCAGGGCCCTTTGGGAGGTGACTAGGTCATGAGGGTAGGGCCTGAATAAATGGCATTATCACCTTTATCAAAGAGGCCCAACAAAGTTCCCTACCCTTCCATCGGCGAGGACACAGCAAAAAGCCATCTATGAACCAGAGAGCCCTTACCAATCAAACACTGAATCAGCTCATGCAGGATCCTAAAATTCCTAGCCTTCAAAACTGTGAGAAATAAATGTCTGTTGTTTATAAACTACACAATCTGTGGTAACTGTTTATAACAGCATGAATGAACTAAGACAGGGTGGTTCCAGAAGAGACTAGCATTTGAATCAGAAGACTGGTAAAGACGTCTACCCACACCAATGTGGCCTGCTTCATCCAATCCATTGAGGGCCTAAATAATGGACCTAAATAATACAAAAAGGTAGAGGGGGAGAAAATTCTCTCTTTCTTCTTGATTGGTGACATCCATCTTCTCCTCAATTGGACATTGGAGCTCCAGATTCAGGCCTTCAGACTCCTCAACTTATGCCAGCAGCCCTTCTGCTCCACTCTTGCTCTCCTCACCCTAGTCCTCAGGCCTTGGACTTGGATGAATTAAAAAATTGGCTCTTCTGGTTCTCCAGCTTGCAGTCAGCAGGTCTTGCATATCATAGCCTCCATAATGGCTTAAACCAATTTTCATAATAAATCTCATATATATATATATATATATCTCCTCTTGGTTTTGCTTCTCTGGAGAACCCTAACATATAAATTTTACCATGTTGTTAAAGAAAAGCTTACTGGCCTCTCAGATAAATAGTAGAAATTTATATTTTATGTATTCCTATGCATGTCTGTAAGAGTTACTGATTCAACAGTAGATATTCTTTTAACTGTTATATGAAAATCTGAGAATCACTATAAGTAGCATAGTCTAAAATACTCCCCCAAGTATCATGAATACAATCTGTATATTCTTAATCTGATCAAGATTTACATACATTTAGAATTTAAAATGACATTTATTGTTATATTACAGCCACTCAGTTTTCGGAAATAGATTCAGTTTGAAAATTTTCTACTACATACGTCATTTGTCCTTCATGAATTTAGGAGATATGTGATTTAAGTCTTTCACGGCAGTCAAACACAAACAATGGAAAAGTGAAAATCTACTCATGCTTAAATGTATTTGCTTTTAGAACCTTCTCATATGACTGATCTCAGGCAAAGGGCTACGCATGTCCAACTCATTGGGCACATTGGTTTATCCCAGCAGGGGCTCACAATGAATGGCTGTGTGGAAACCACTTAAACTGAGGAGCTAGTGCTTGATAATATTTCATTTAAGAGGCTCCCGTGGATTTGGCTCTAATTTCCTTCCAGCCCTACCAGTTTTCTTTTTATTGCTAAACTGCAAATGAAAAAAAGACAAAGCAGCTGAAGAAAAGGAAAACCCCACGTAAGCATACTGAGGTTCATCTGCCCTGTGACAAAGTTATTAAGGAGCCTGTATGATGTTCACCTATAGAGGAGCACATGTAGCCATCAATATCAATAGTAGTAATTAGAGTTGTCATTAGAACTACCAAGTAGGAAGGAATGAAAGGCAGCCAGGGAACATAACCTGCCATTTGTGGGCTTAACAATAAATGTTGCCATTGATGCATGTGCCCAATGGGGTCAGAGAGATCAGGGTAATGAGAGCTATGCAGATAGTTAACATCAGGGATAGGAGTAAGAAGTGAATCTGTCTTTCTCAGCTAAAAATTCTCACTTCTATTTCTCTTTCACTCTCTCTCCAGAACTTCAGTGCCATATCTTGTCCCTTGCAGGTCATTTCTGTTCCAGTATCTTGTCAACACTCAAACTCTATTCTTTCAATAAAATACATTTTTTTCTTTCAGACCTAACTTTTTGTTCTCATTCATTCAAACTGAAATACTTTGAGATAGCTTTAACTTGTCTTTCTCTTTGCTCATTGCTTTCCAGGCTATTTATTTTCTGCCATAGAGGCCTGAATCCCTCGGAGTTTGGACTACTAAAATAATTTCCTAACTGTTCTCACAACCAAGACAACAAGGCTGAGTCCATTTAAATTTTAAAACAGGTTAAGGACTTCCTCTGCTTCAAATGATCAGTGAATAGCCTTCATTTTCCAGAGAACTAATGTCCAAGTTTAAACAGCCAGTCACTACTTTCAAAAATGCAAAAGCTAAAACAGAACTTTGTGCTCACCGACTGCCTTGGATTTATATCCTGACTTGAAATTATTCCTCTACATGGTGCATGGTGCTGTATTTAATTACATAATACTTAAACATACCCAAAAAGGTACTTGACACCAAAACGACTCCTGCATTCTTTACTCCAACAAAACATGTACATTTATCATGTCTCAGACAAGTCCCGCTCTCTCAGGTATCTGTGCTTTTTCTCCAGGGGTCCGGTTTTAGGGGTCCAAGAGTTTCCTGTGTATAATTTTTCATAGATGCATCCCTGTGGTGGAAGACCCATCTATTTTCTGGGGCTTTCAAAAATCCCTACTTATAGGATTTATCCCTTTATTTATTTAGTACTTAATCATTGCTTTCTAACACACAGTTCCAAGGTAATTCCCTTTCTACCCATTTTTATCTATTTATCCCTACTCCTTCAAGGGTCAGCTTGGCTACAATTTCTAAGCTGAGTTCTCTCCTCTGTGTCCCTATAGTGAATGTTATATGATATTGGAATTATCCCTTTTTGTCTGTTTCTCTTTCTAAACAAATACAAAGGCAGGTCCCATAACTTATGTATCTTTGTATTGTTAGCATCAAGCAAAGTATGTGTACTAGTAGGTACACAAAACATTTTAGTTCATTAGATAGAATTAGGTCCTTTCCCCAATTCAAAATCAAGAAGTGACATATAATTTCCTACCTAGTATAATTCCTATTCAGGAATGTTCATACCCCAGGCCTGCAATAAATTGTATGGAGGATGATGAAGATGATGATGATGATGGATGACAGCGAGGACAACAGTGATCCCTATTCTAATTTTACACTGTGACAATAGCGGAAATCCTACAGACAAGTTCCCATGATCTCACTTTAGCATCGGTAACTAGAAAGATCCTGATTCTGCATTGTCAAAGGGATCTAGGAAAAATTTTGGAATTAACTGTAATGTTCCAGCTGTCATCTCTGTTCTACAAGAAGCCTATTGATATTCTTAAAATGCAGAAGGCCATGTGAGCTTAAGAAGCTACTTGAATTCCTTCCTCCAAGCACCCGGCTTCACCTTTTCCCATAGAGCAGGAATTCAATTCAGATGCTGTATTTGAAAGTAAGCAAGAATTTAGTAATATGATGATACAGTATGAAATAGATGGTCCATTTCAAATTTGTGATTTTCAGATGTTACAGGGGGTTCTGAGCCACTCCAGGCGAAGTGCAGTAGTCAGTGCAGGGCGCTAACACAGCGGGAGAGTGAAGGCTCCCAGGCTAGCTTAATGAGAGTGACACGAAAATCAATTGTTTGCTAATTGAAGAAGAAATATTGTCACAGAACTTCCTACATTGTTTAATGCAAATGCAGAAAGGGCCTTGTACTTTATCACAATAACTCAGAGAATTAGGTAGGGGGATGAAAACAAACATGAGGAAAAAATGTGACTCTTTAATCACTGTTACATAATTTAAGACAAAACAGTTTTTAACAGCAACAGTACAACAGATGGGATAAAATGAGCGTTGTCCTTTTTCTAAGTAAGCACAATGATCACAAAAAGGAAAAATAGTTTAATAGCACTTACCTCAAGATATTAAATAATTGTATTAAGGTGTATAGAGATCAAGATATAAAGCAGCAAGGTTATGTCTCAGCAATCTGGGATATTTTTTAAAACTAGAGGCCCGGTGCATGAAATATGTGTACTGCGGGGGGGTGGGGGGGTGGGGGAGACATCCCTCAGCTTGGCCTGAGCCCTCTCACAATCCGGGAGCCCTCAGGGGATGTCCAACTGCAGCTGAGACACCATCTCATGCTTTATAGATCCACAAAAGCAGAACAGTTTTTAGATCCTAAGTTTTGGGCTGGTACCTGTAGGCATCACACTACCTTCTGGATCTATGTTTAATAAGATACTGTGTTTAATAGTACCTTATTAAACAGAGGTGATAATCCATAGATAATAGTCAGAGCTAAGGGAAATCTCCATATCTTGTTGGTTAGTAAATACTGAATATGTACACATGGCTTTTATTTTTTGGTAGATGAGTATTGATAAATTAAAAACAACAATAATAATTTTAATATTTTTATGGAAAAATATTAAAACTGAAATACTGAATGGAAAAGAACACCTCTAAAATGCAATCTACTCTAGGATCCAGGAAAAATATATTAAATCAAATTTTAAAAGTTATGAAATAGGACAATAACGTCATAAGGAAAGAACAGGCAGGCTTAAAAGGACAAGAAGATGAGATATAAAGTCAACAAACTGAGATGAAAAGGGATCTAGGTGAGATCAGAATGGATTGCAATAAAACTAAAATTGCAAACGTTTGAGTAAAATATATTATTGGATTTACTGAAGAAAGTTAGTGACTTGAAAAGATCAAGTCAGTAGAAAAAAAATTTAGAAGTGTCCCTAGAATGAACAGGAAAAAAGAGAAACTATAATGAGATAATAGTTAATCTACACTGAGTGATTGCCCTCTGTCAGATTCTTTTTTAATAGTCTAGATTAGTTTTTATCTTCTAACAATAACATAGTGTTTGTAATATCATTTGCTATCATTACTTCACAGATAGAAAATTGAGGCCAATAGAGTTTAAGGAAATTTCTCTATGCTGCAGAACTTGTAAGTAGTCGAACTAGAATTTAAACTGAGATGGTCTAACTCCAGGGATAATGCTCTTTGCACCAGTGTAATAATGTTGCTACCTTTATCCTGAAGAACCGAGGCATTAAAAATAAAGCTTCCTGGTGCTTTTAAAAAGGCTTGTGTAAGGAGATCAAGAGTTCACCAGATTCTGCCAACATTAATGAAAGAAAGTCACAGTAGGTTAGTCTTAGAAAAATTATTTATATTGAAGAAATATGTTTAGATTGCTCTAAGAACCCTGGTAGGAGAGAAAACAAAACAAAAAGAGGATACCTTCAAGATAACAAAAATAGTTTATGCTTTTGAAGTTTTCTCTTCAACTGTAAATGTCAAAAGAAAAACATACAAATAAAGAGGGGAAAATGGTTAAGGGGTGGAAAATGTTTCAAAAAATACCTGACAAATTTTCTTTCATGCATTAATGAAATAGAAATGTAATCTTAGAAAGTATACTACTCATATAACACACATAAAACATGCTTAAAGATGTGTGCCCATCAACAAAAAATGGGGAATTCAAAGGAATAATGCTAATGTTGAAGCATGTAAACATAAAATATACTATTAATATTATTATAAAAATTCATGCATATGACATAAATAACCTGAAAATGAACATATAATATAAAAATAATTGAATAATATTTAGGCTTTCAAAATTCAGGTCATATTTACAAATACTAGGAAATTAAATTAGTACTGTGTGTGGGTGCTGAGTTGAGGGTGGGGAAAAAGAATAAATTGCTTATATGGGAGAAATGGTATAATTCAAAACTACTATTGAAATAAAAACCAACATTTTTGTAAAATGTTAGAAAACTGAAGTCAGAATGTCACTAAAAATTCTATTCCTATAAATGGATTTATAAATGTAATAAAAATAATCTGAGGATATATATATATATATATATATATATATATATATATATATATATCTCCTCAGTTGACCCAACAAAAATAATAACAGGCATGAACATCTTAATTGACACCAAAACAATGTAGTTTATATCACTAACATTTTTCTGATTATACCCCTTAGAAAAACAGGAGTGGAAGAATTCATAATGATTAAGACCTATATATTTTAAGTAAAGAGAGAACATCATAGTGATAAGATGCTAATGAGACAGAAATAGTTGCTCCTGATATATGAATAAGAAGTAAACTCCATTTTCATTACTATTTACCATTGTTTTGGAAGTTCTGGCCAATAATATAAGACAAAAACATAAATAAAAGACATAAATGGTAAAATAAGAACAAAATAAAGTTTTTAGTTACAGTGTTTAAGTCTTAAATTAAATATATCAACCTGAACTCTACCAAAATTAATAAATAATCATTTAATAGTAACATATCAAAATGCTCCACAGCGTAATGTTATAAATTATTTCTAATAAATAAAGGATATTATAGAAAGGATTATCTATTTGATTTTAGAACAAAAAGCATAATATCCCTAGAAATGACCTTCTCAAATAGCATGTAAGACCTATCTGAAAAAACTTGATACGATAATGCCAATAGTTGTACAAAGAATTGAATAAACAGAGGGAAAATAGGTAGGCAAATTTAATATCATAAATATTTAGATTTTCCATATAGATCTTTACATTAGCCCAACCAAAATTAAAAGAGTACCTCCATTTTAAAATTGAAGACTAAGTAAAGGTATGTGTTTCTTCTACATCTTAAATTGCCATTGTAATTATCAGAGAAGTATAAGAAGTACTCCATAACAAGACTGGAAAATTAGGCTGGGTACCCGTACCAATTAGGATTAAAATGATCTGTGAAAGACATGATACAAACAAAACCATGTGGCAAAAAAGATAGAAGTTTGTTTCCCCTGTAAACATAAATAGAACCGGTGTAGTATGCCAATCACAGCCAGCCCGGATCCAGGCTTCTAACTTGGTCTCTATCACTCTCACCATGTTGCTACCACCTCATGCTTTAAGAGAACTAGTTGAACTCCAGCAATCCTAGCTTCATACCAGGAAGCAGCAAGGTGAAAGAGATGAAGAGAATGGCCCCTCCATTAAAGAACATCTTACTTCTTATCTCTCATTAACCAGAACTTAATCACACTGGAATATTTGACTTCAGATGGCCGAATGTCCCAATGTACTTAGGGGCTTCAATTACTTAGGAAAAAGAAAGAGCTAGCCAGACATGATGCTCCTTTATCTCCACTTTGAACTGAGCCTCTTGCACTCCTCCAGGACCTGACTCTAAAATTTCTATGGTATCTGGACAATAATTTCTAGAACTTGGAGTATATTCTTATGTCCTTGGGCAGACTTCTTTTCACCAAGTACTGATCAGAAATTGAGAATAGAAAATTTAAGTATGATTTACCAAAGTATGCATTTTAGAATCACAAAATCTATAAGAGTACATTGGAGACAGACATATCTGAGAACTTCTTATTACCAGTGTGGTTTTTGGCAAGCAATTAGCTTCTCTGACAATGGACTCCACATTTGAAAATGCTGCTCAGAGAATGAAGGGGTTTTGTACATAAAATGCTAAGCACAAATTCTGGATCATAATAGATATCTGCCCAACAGTAACTGTAGTATTGCCTTGGTCAAGACTTCTTGGAGTCAGCACAATTAAATAGTTATAAAATTATGACCATACCCTCCATATTCCCTGCTAGTTAGTTTAATCACTCAAACAGTTATGAGTGGGGATAGTTTTTAGGTTTAGGAACTTACAACATTAGATTTTTTAAAAAATATGTAATGAATAATAAGTAGATAAGTCAAGCTGATGCTTAGTTTATTATGAACACTGCAATAATAAATTATCTCTTAGTAAAATACTTAAATACTTTAAAATAATATGTTATTGCAGGTTCTCCAAGTTTGTACATACTTGCTGTACTGATATCCCATTCTGTAGATCTGTCTTAAAGTTTTCACATAAGTAGTTGTACAACTTTTCTTTGTAAATAGTAGGTAAATGCTATAACAATAGCTTTTACTTCCATCCTCTCATTTGATTCTCAGAGATGAAATATGCAAAATTAGTAGAGTAGAAGTTATACCTATCTTAAAGATAAAATGATAGAGGTTTAGGAGTTGCTGTGACTTATCTGAACTTGTACAAATCACTGAGCAACATCTTGAAACAGACACTCTGATTCAAACACACACCCCTTTGCTCTACACCCCACTTCCTCTTTCCATTTAGAAGCAACTACTTTATCACCAGATTTGAAAACGTGGGGATGGGTATCATGGTGCTTTTATCATTGCCTTCTGAGAACCCAACAGAGAAAAGACTAATAAAAGAATGTGAAATTAAATAATGATGTGAAATTGCACACTTTTGCAAGGACTATACATATGCCTAATTTTTGAGAGTTTATATATTAAAACAAGAATCAAGAGAAAAAGAGTTACAAGGAGTTAATAAAATACTAAGATAATCAGCTTGTATTATCTAATTCAATTTTTAATTTTATCCCTCAAAATTATAAGTTCATAACACCCAGATGCTAAATACTTGATTAATTCATTAGTGAATGAGTATTTTAATTAAAATATGATTGAGTTCTAGCTTGGTATTAAGACACAGGTAACACTCAAGCAGGAGTGTTTTAAGTTTGGGTGAGAGGATAGTGAAATATTCTGTATGAAAAGCAAAACAATAAAGAATGCTTAGTTTAAAAAAACCCACAACTGAGTAAGTAATGTTTTACCAGTCAGCAAAAGTGTAATAAATATGATATTCCCCAGGGTAGAATTGTCTTCAGTTCAGTGAGTTTAAAGTTCCATTATTACAAAGCACTTTTTAAAGAGTGTTACTGAAATGATGCTGATTTAAGATCTTATGTCCAATTTTGGCAAAAAAAAGGCAAGTCAGTTGAGGACAAAAATCTGATAAAATGTCACAGTGATACTTCACTTATGCGGAGGTTAGACTCATGGCAACCTCACTCCTCCAGAACAGCTGCCATCGGGGCATCAATGAGCCAGGCCTTTGCGCAGTCATATCTGTCTGAAGAGTCACCCACATCACTATAGGGAAATGGGCTGACCCAAATTAACCAAGTATTGGGGTGTCCAATAAAACCCCACCAAATTAGATGTACAACAGACTGACAGCAGCAACAGAAATCAAAAGTTCTATGAAGATGTAACAATAGTAAATTGTGGCCACTTAGGTCATCACTGATGTTTGTAAGAAAACTTTTGCTAATGAGCTGTGTATTCTGTGTAAGAAAGCAAAAGAAGTTGAAAATGGTCACACTTTGCATGCCTTAAGTACTCAATTTTCAAAATAATTATTTAGAATATGCCCTTAGGGCTGCTGAAAAAAAAAATGAGGTGCTGTCTTATTTATGTAGCACATTAAATTTCTGAAGAATGTAAAGATATTAATCAAGTAAAAGTTTTATGTATGCTCCTATAAAATTTATTTACCCCACCTTTTATTTTTTGAGGGGAAATGTTGCATGAAATTAACACCACAATACAACACTCAGTGGGATCTGAAGTGCTCTATTATAATGGGAATGCTATTTAGTACAGCCAGTGTGATATAAGGAAAGGAAAGATGTCTTACTCATACATCAAAATCTGATCCTGAAAGCTGACATGAAGGGTTGGTACCCTTGGGCTCTGTGCTCCTTATTCCTGCTCTGTTATCTTTTTCCCTTTATAGCAACTTCTGTCACCATTGTTTCTTCACTTCTCTTCTCACCCCTGCGTTCTTCCCACCATGCCTTATTCTCTTCTGTTATCCTTGAGAGCTGCCGCTCCAATGACTATAATTAAGCCCTATTCTTTTTCTCCTAGTATCCCCACTAGTTGCATCCTTACAGCAAAATCATTTCCAGTAGAATTAAAGACCTTAATATAAGAAGTACAATGAAACCATGATGGCATAGGACAACTATCCAGACATTATATATATATATATATATAGAAACAAGGAAAATTTTCTTAAAACTAGGCACAAAGCCAGAAGCAAAGGTAAAGGATTAATACATTTAATTAAATAAAACTTAAATTTCTGTTTCCAACATATACGATGGGAGAAATCAACATAAAAAGACTAACAAGCCAAAAGAGAAACAGGAAAATAAATGTGAATGTATCAATTCTTACCCTAGCTCATTTGGCTCAGTGGATAGAGCATTGGCCTGAGGACTTAAACGTCTAGGGTTTGATTCCAGTCAAAGGCATACACCTGGGTGGAGGAGGTAACCAATCAATATGTTTCTCTCACATTGCTATTTTTCTCTGTCTTTCCCTCTCTCTTCTACTCTCTCTAAAAATCAATGTATAAATATCCTTGGGTGATGATTAAAAAATTGTCAATTCTTACTCATAACGTAATATTTATTACAATTTCTATACATTTGATTGGCAAGACTAAAAAATCAGGTTAATTTGAAAAATTGATATCCTGGTTTTAGAGAATCTTGATCCCTTATGCTGTTGATGGGGGAATTGAAAAGATATCCCCTCTTGGAATTTATTTAATTGCAAATATTCATTTTGTACTTACAAACGCATATCTTTCTTCTTTTAGGGGCTTATCCTGCAGCCCCTGTGGAATACCACAATATTATGTGGTTTACTAAAAAGAAAGTAGATCTATAGATGCAGATATGAAAAGGTCTCCCTTAACTATTATTAAATGAAAACATTAAAGAACATGTTTTTATTTTCTGTATATTATGATACTTGACATTTGAAAACATTTCTGGCTGAGGAGAGACTGCCTCTCCAAGGACTAGTTAATTCTTAGAGATAACAGATTCACCTAGCAAAGTGCCTTTGATATGCAAACTAACCAATCTCTACCTATTTCTCCTCTGTCTGTCTCATGGACCTCAGGAGGCAATATTCCCCAAATTTAATCATCTCAGGACCAAGTACTAAGCAACTTGAGAGCATCCAATTGCCCTAAATTTACCAAAATTATTCAAACTAGCCAATACTAAACTGTTTACCCTGCCCCAAACTTGCCTTTCCTGGAGAAATACCAATAAAGGCAGTGGCCTAACCATTCTCCCTCATTTCCTGTCTTCTGCTTCCTGACCAAAACCTGGTGTTCCCCCTGGCCTCGTGATTAGCCTTGTCCCTCATTTCTAGGGGATTCTGCATAACACTGAACTTTCTTTTCAATGGCATTGACCTCTTCATTGCCACTCAGTTAGCTTTATAAATTAAGACCTGGCACAAAACAAACAGAATAATGTATATAAATATGCTCTCATTTAGATAAAAAGAGAATATACATATGTGTATATATATGCATATAACTAAAATATATGACACATATATATACATATGTGTATATATATGCATATGACTAAAAAGAGAATATATATATGCATATGCATATGACTACATTTATGAATGTAGAGCTCTAGAAAGGGTATATAAATAATTTGGGGGAATGGAAATAAAAATCTGGAAGGGGCGAGAACATCAATCTCAATAAATGCTTTTTTAACAGCTTAAATTTTTTTGTTCATAATGATAAAAATATCAATATAAAGATGACTCTGGTTGGTATGGGGGGAACACATTGGAGAAGATGGAAAAGATTGAGGCCAGTTAGGACAATATATAGTGTGCTAAGTAGTGATGATGGTATAGCAGACTAGGGAGAAGATGGTGAAGAGAAATAATGGATAGGTTAGAAGTATATATTATTGGCTGATGGAAAGAATTTTGGTGACAAGGAAGAGGAATTAAGAATTGCTTTAGGAATTTATTTAAGCAATTGAACAAATTGGAATGCTGTTTATATAAGTGGGGGGAAATGTAATGTGCCAGTGTTATAGGAAATGCTCAGATAATCCTACTTTTAGGCTGAGAAGATTGTATTTAAAGATGTGCCATGGATAGTTATTTCTTCTCTTGGGAAGAAGGAATTGATAAATGCTTTCCACTGCCTGCAGCAGGGGATGTTACAGCCACTGACAGATCTTGCCAAAAGATAATTTAGATCTGATTTAACAAAAAAGAAAATGAGAACATTCTAAAATATTTATGTCTCCATCTGGCCGAAAAAATATGTATATGGTTTTTACCATGTGAAGTTTCTATTATAGAATTAGTAATTTCTTTTAGTAATTTCTTTTCTTTTAAAAGAGAAAAATGTTTTGATTCCCCCAGTATTATTGAGGCATGAGAGACTTATGAAACATGTATTTATTTAAGGTGAACAATGTGATGTTTTGATACACACACACACACACACACACACACACACACACACACTGTGCCTAATTGACTTTTATCATCATCAGTAAACTGGTTTATGAAAGGGCAGTGGGATCATGGTCAGAATCAGTTTCTCTTTGAGGCAGATATCAGCTTATTAAAGATATCAACCAAGGAAACCACACTGCTTTCCCATCTAAAATGGAATGGTATCACATTATAAAAGACACTTGAAATCAACTGTCAAATAGTAACAGTTACGGGGCTGAGAAACCAGTGCAAGTTAAACCTGATTATTTCATAGAATAAAACAGAAATAGAAAATAAAAGGGACATGTTGAAAATCCTAGACTGATTCATACTATTTCACTGCTTTAAAGGGAACCAATTAATTTCTTTAGGTCCTAAAAGGAATAAAACTTATAATACCTGATCTTTGCAAGATATCTGAAATCAAGCAATCGGCTAAACAAAATAATGAATTTCAGAAACTGTCTTAATGTTAATTTTATTCTGCTTAAAAATAAACACCCAAATGGAGATTCAAGTTGGTAAGTATGATATCAGGCAGATATGTATTTGTTGTCAGTCAGCAAGTTATTTTTTTTTTTTTATGATACAACTACATTTTTCTTAATTGTTGGCTCTGCTCTGTTTCTTGCTATCTTAAGTTATGAAATTGCATTATTTTTCTCTTTACATTTTGTGATTGCCTCCTCACAGATCTGTTATATTCTAATATTTTTAACTTTATCAAGCATTCAGTATATTCAAAAGAATGTATTAGACACAACCAAGTTATTAACAGTATTTATCTTCAGACTATATTACAACAAATATATCTTGACTTTGTAATGAAAAATAGAAATCATTTCTGTTAAAAAATATGTTATAGTCTTTTATAATAATGCTTTAAAATAAAACCTAACTTGTTGAATGACATTAACCTACTTTGAGTAAAATTATCCCTGGGCAATTAATTTAAATTAGCATCCTTATTTATCTAGTTTATTGAATGAATAGTGATTGAATAGCACCAAATATAGCCTTAGTATTCATCATAACTCTTGGCTTAGATATAGTTTTATACTTTTATTCTCAATTCAACCATTTCTGAAGAGAATAATAGTGCTATTTACATGCAGTTTCCCATGGGCTACCCCATGTGTTTGGTTCATCGCAGCAAAGTAAATACTTTGCTTTATGTTCTTCATTTTAGTGCAGTTATGAGTCCCACTCAAGAGAGTGGCTTGCACATAGAATACCTCAAGTATACACCCATAACTTTTTCTGAAATACAGTACCAATCACTGTACTAGATAAGGAGAACATAATGGCAAAGATGGGGACAATGTTTTCCCTTAAAGACCTTATAGTAACAGGTTTCTTTGGAGTACTGAGAGGTAAGAGGAAGGACATATAGCTACTATAACTGTCAAATATAAAAATTAAAAGTATGAACAAATGGTTAGTCAAATCTGTGTAACTGACCACTGGAATGTAATGAAAATGAAGCAGATTTCCATGATGATTAAGAGATGATAATTTAAAGTAGAGTAGTGAGGTTTTACATAATATATAATAACTGATAAAGAATACAGTTGCATATCCATATGCAGCATATATTTAACCTTTAAAGTGCAATAAAACAATGAGCCTGTTAATGGTTTAATAAACAGAACCTCAGCAGCGGTGCAGTCTCCCCTGTGCCCTCCCTCAGTCCCAGTCCCCCCACCTCAAGTCCCTCCACAAAGTATCTGCTCGCCTGGACTTCCCCTTATTTTTCTTTATGTTTTTCCACTTATGTTTGACCCTAGCCTAAACAGCATAATGCGTATTTAAACTTGCTTTTACATTTTATTTAAAAAGTGTGTACGGTATTATTCATTTGTGGCTTGCTTATTTTCAATCAATATTATTTCCAGATTCATCCATATCGATATGTTTATTTCTAGTTCTCTCAGTTCCACCACTATGAATATAATATTGTGCTAACATATTCCTTTTCTCTACTAGTATTTGCAAAAATTTGGATTGTCTCAGTTTTATGGAGTTAGAATAATTATCTTTTAAACATCCTCATACATGTTTCTTACGTACAAGAGCAAGAAGTAGATTTCTTGGTCTGTACATGTGTATATGCAACTTCACACAATAAGGAAGTTGTACATTTCTACCAGTAATATATGAGTTACTGTGACTCTTTATCCTTACCAACACTTGTTCGTATTAAACTTTTAAAAATGTTGCCTATCTACTATTTGTAAACAGACCTAATTGCAACTTTAATTTGCATCTTTTTATACATCTTTTGGCCAGTATTTCTGGTTTGTGCTATTTTTTTATCTGATCTTTATAACCATTTATTTGTCATTCATGTATATTACAAATATGTTCCCACAAAGTATGGCTTGTTTTATGATTTTCTATAGAGGGTATTTTGAGAAAACAGTCATTCTCAATTGCACTATAATAAAATCTAATTATTTAAAAAAATTAAAGTTCTGGGGTTTCTTTTATCCTGAGAGAGTCTCCCATATATTCTTCTGAAGCTTTTATTATCTTACAGTTGTGTGGGTATATTTTCCTTAGAGCCCTTTCTCTTTTTAGGCACTGTTAAAGTCCTCCCTTCAATACTGAAAGTCTCTCAGATACTTAATTTAGATACTTATTTTCAGTGCAATATTCAACTACCTTACTGTAGCCTGATAGCTATGGCCATCGGCCTTTGTGTTTCGGGCCCTATGGGCTAGCATATTTTTTCCGTGTTTCTAACTACTTACTCCTGCTTCCAGACATCATCCCTCCACAGCACAATGTTTCCTTCCACTCATGCCCAGTGATTTAAAACACATTTGTATCAGAAAATGGTTCCCTTGCTTAAAGGACTGTCCACAAATATTAACTTTGAGGTCCTAAATCATTAGGCCCTGCAGACTCACTCTGCTATGCTCCCCACTTCATTGACTATAGAACATCTACACTGGTTTTCTTTCTGAACTTCAAGTTTGCCAAGTTTGATCACATCAAGGTTTTTGTACCAGCTTTTCTTTACTTTTGAAATGAAATTAATATTCTCTATAGCCTTAGAAAGATTTCAGCCAAAATTCCAGTTTAAAAAAAACACACAGAAAAAAAAACAAAGCTGATAAAGTGAATCTTAAACCTAGTTATTTGATGATTGTAATGTACTAAGTTTCATTTTTGCTGTCTATACTCAATGTAGAACCAGTGAGAACAAGAGCTTGATCATATCTATGGGGCTATATTCTGCCTTTGACTAAAGTCAAATAAAGTGAAGTCAGGGAACTGCTATGGGTACGGCCGACACAGAACTCAGCTGACCAGAGATGCCAGGAGACCGCACGGAGCCTCCAGGACAAAGAAACTTCCTGCAAAGACTGATTATAACTACGTATCCATATTGTATCGTTACTCATACCATGAAAGAAAAACACAAGGCCGCAAGCTGTACCTTGTTAACATTAAAGATAAAGCTAACATTGGGGTCTATTCTTTTCTTCCCTATAGCCAGTGATTTTCCATAGCAATGAAAAGTAGATAAAAACCCAGCATATAGGACAGAATGGGGGGGGTCCTCCTGTGCCTCACTTGTAAGGAGAGACCACTACTCTGTGGGGTAGTTCATTCTTTATTCTTCTGCTGTACTAATAAACTCCAAGTTCTGATGATTCGATGGCTGGCATCTGAATTCTTTCCTTCACGAGCCAAGAACCCACACCACACAGGGCATGACTTCCCACACCTGTGGGGTGGGGAGAATTCACTAAGGAGTCTAGTATCCTATCCATGGGTCTGAGCACAGTGCCTTTTATTGTAGGTGCTCAATCCTTATTTGTTGACGGAATAAATGAAAAAGCGATTGAATAAGTAAATGTCTAGTTGAGAATACTTGATAACTGGAAGTTCAGAATAAAGGGCAACTAAGAGCTGTTTTCTTCCAGTTCTGCATTCCCAGCCCTACCCAGCTGTTGATGGTGTAGAACATCCCATCAAACACTCACCCTCTCTCTGTCAACCTCTTTCCCTCTAACTTGGTTGTAAGTACTGGAATTCCCCAAAACTTTTATTTCTCTCAAGTCCACATGTTTCTTAAGAAAAATAGAAATATATGTCATCAAGAAGCATTCTTTTATGGTTTAGTCCAAATTACATCTTCATATAGTCTTTGAAGTAAGTAATATGCTGTTGGTACTAATCCATATTTTAAGTTGTTAAGGGGTTTTCTTTTTAGAATTTTGATTATTTATGTTTAATTTCTTAAATGTCTGGACCATATGATTTGCATAAGTCTGTATTTAAAGACATCTAGGCTTGGCCATTTTCATTTTATAGGAAATTTTCAATGTCTACTCTAGATTGTCTGCAGTTTGACAGAATCAGAGACAACTACAAACACAGTTCTTATCATTCTTCTTTTAAATCATATTACTTGAATAAATACATTTCAATTACATTACTGTTAATTTTTAATGAACTGAAGTTTCTTATCTTTCTAATAAAATACTGCCCTTGAAAACGCCTTTGTGTTCTTAACATAATCATGATAAAAAAATTTTATTTCCTTCTGAATATTTTAAGGTTATATCCGGTCTTTAGATATACCTTGAACTTGTTTTGTGTTGACTTTGTGGTTAATAGTCTCATTACTGGGCTGAAGACGTATTGTTTGTTAAGTGCTAAGTTTTTATAAATACTTAACTAAGCATTCAACCAACAGAATTTTGTACCCTTGAAAGGCTTCCTGCAATTAGACATAGGTTAACTATGTTCTTGGAAAGGCATCCTCACCCTTTATAGTTTCCCTTTATAAACTGAAATATCTGTTATCACCATTTTACTCAACTGTGCACATTAATTCCAATTTTATCATAAAATAGGTTTCATCACAGTTCAAATTAAATCTATGCAAAAAATACCTTAATGCAATCTAAATCATGCAATTATTTTTAGTTATTAAATATGTCCAGGAGCAATGGGGAGAATTGATACTCTGGACTTAAATTGGAGCCAGAAAGATAAGAATTCACTGAATAGAAAATTGTTAAGACTATTCAGAGAGACTGTACAAGCCACGTTAGTGTCCTAGTATAAATATAAAGAAAAGGAGTAATGAAAGACATGTAAAAAGCATATTTCAAAAAGGTCAGCAATGGTGAAAGTAAGTGTGTCATTATATGCATGATTCAAATATCTCAAACACTAAAAATTGGTTCATAGAGCATAATAGTTTCTTACCATCGAAACTAGGAAGGCAGATACACTCTTTTATGATAATGTAGTTTTATCGTCAAAACCTAGGCTTGGCCTCAATAGTCTAGATTTGCTCTCATTATTGTCACAAGAATAGAGTAATATGGACTATCCTAAAAGTATAACTTATTTTGAAAATATTCTACAAAATATCAAACAATTCTATAAAACAAGTAAAAAAAATTAGCACTTATAACATTAAGATAGCTAATTTACTGGGGTGATTTTTCTCAGGATCTGTGTAAATCATAAAGGATATATTTCATGGTAACATTTTGGAGATATTTCTATGACTATAGTTGGCGCCTATTAATACCTGCCATAGAAATCCTCCCAAATTCATCTCGTTTGCATGTAGAGCACGGAGGACTGACGTACTGAACTGAACACGAACGCTCTCCTAATGCCTGCCCTTCAAAGAAAAATCATGGGATTTTCAGAAATAGCCTGTGGAACACCATATTGCAATCTTCACAGGGGAGTTGAACACATTGTCCTCAGTACAGTACACTTTCATGTCATATGTATGAATGTATACAGGGATCCCCAGTCAGACACCCAGTTTTAAATGATCCTAATGAGAACATTTCAAAAGCATGAAGGAGAACTGATCACAAAGGGGCACACACACTAGTGTCACATGAACCTCCATGACAAAGACAGAAAGAGCTGAGCTCTATAAACTACTGATAGTGTAAGAGGCTTTATTTTCTACATATAGAGAAAGAAGAAACAGGTGGAAGGGCTGGCCCTAGTGATTGGGTGGTTGAGATAACATGAATGGATTCCAGAAAGCAAATCTAATTATACAGCTGTTATGTTTCAAGGAGAATGATTTAGAAAATGGAAAGTTTATTCCATATACCATAAAGTGGAATTGAAGTGCCAGTCAAATATACTTTGAGGCACTAAAACAACCTGCAGATGCAAAACCCAAATATTAAATAATCAAGGAGAACTGGGGAAACACAGTGGGTTCACTCAAACATCTCAATCCAATCTCAGACTGATTTCTGAGAAAACAACGTTCATTCCAATCCATATGTGTCAGATCACATTTGAAAAAGTTTGATTCTGGAAGCCAAACCTAAATAATAAATGAGGAAGTACATCAAGTCTATAGGAGGAAAGAAGATGGAACATCCAGAAATATATCACAAGAGAATGGGAACTGTTGATATCTGGCTTGAAAATATTTAACAAATTGAAAGGCTGGGATGTAGAAAACAATTATACTAAATCAGAAAGGCTGCAGTTAGAGATTTCAGTATAACAGTGTTATAACTCTTACAGCAGTTGAAAAATATAATTGGCTTCCTTATGAGGTAGTACACTCCACAACAAATCTTTAAGCAGAACCTGGATGGCAACCTGTTACAGATCCCCTACAGAGCATTTTGAGTTAGGTGGACAGGGTAGCTATGCAATTGCTATGTACTCCAGCAATTCATGAATGCCATCTGCATTGTATTGCCTTGCAAGTGAATGAATTTGTATTATTCATTCACTTGTTGGTCTATGACCAGGGTAATAGATTAGTAATAGGTCTTCCAATCACATGCTTTTAAGAAGCTTTTAAACAATGGAATTATTCATTCTTACTTGAAAATATGTACTTATAAGATCTGAGATATATGACAATTATTCTTAATTTTATATAAAACAATCAAATTTAAGAGTTTTAGATTCTTTGGACCTCTTCATTTTTTTTTAAAAAATATGTTTTTATTGATTTCAGAGAGAGGAAGGTAGAGGGAAAGATGGAAACATCAATCAGCTGCCTCCTGCAAGCCCCCTACTGGGAATTGAACCTGGGCATGTGCCCTGACTAGGAATCAAATCGTGACCTCCTGGTTCATGGGACAACACTCAACCAACTGAGCCACAAGAGCTAATCATGGCCTCTTCATTTTTAATAAGAAACCTTTTTAATTCTAACCCAGGAAAAACAATGAAATTGTTTGTTTACTGTAATTTAGAAACCAAAGAAGATACACCATTAAAATATTTCACTGCCTAAAAGTTCAAATAAATCTTGACAATTTGTATGCCAAAAGGTTATATCCCAATTACATTTTAAAATATATATATATATAATTTTAACAATGCCCTGTTTTAAACATTGTCATATATTTTAGTATAGTTAAATTGGTCAAACATTTTATAAAAAAAAAATGTTTACTATTACAAAAACAAGTTTCTAACACTCTGTTGCCAATTTACCAAAACTTTATGAATGCCTTTTAATTTTGCTTTTAACTTATACTTAAAACTTCATATTTGTTTTTGCTAAAATAATACCTACAATATCACATACATCGTTAGCTTTTGCTTTGAAAACACACTAAATATAAAGTAACATTAACAACTTGAGATGATTTTATGACAAAGGTTTTTCTCTCCCAAGGGGGAAAAGATAGCATTTTAATACAGTCACGAAGCTTACATCAGCCCGAAGCCAAATCAAATATATATATATATTCCCTTAACAGAAAATTAATTTACAGTCAGAGTTGAGGAAAAAAGGCCATATGTGTAAACAGTACCAAATTTCTATTTACTATGGCTACTTCCCACATTGCCCGGGAGTCCTCTCTCTGCCTGCAAGGGTCCGGTGCAAATGAAGGCTAGTTGCCTTAGAGAAGATAGCAGGGACATGGCTCCCAGCAGCATTTCCTGCAGTTTGGAAGTATCTGACTTCCAGACACAGAATACTGTATTTACAAGCAGGACCAGAAGGGATGGGGAGTTGTTTATTTTTTTCAGTTGATAATTACTTCTTAAGAACAATAATGCTGAAGGGGAAGTGTTCTTCACTAGATTCAAATTATGCGCTTGTGCACCATGGCTGCGAAGGGGCAGGCATTCCCTTTCTATCTTTGTCCTTTTTGTCTGTCTTTCTCCTCTTTGCTCTTGCATTCTCTATGATCTAAGCAGCTTGTTTCTCTATATCAAGATCTGAAGACGCACATATTTTGAACTATAGTTCATGTTTACAACCGCGTTAAAGAATTGAAGCTATTTGGGCATGGATTTAGTCACTTCATTGCCTTGATTTTTTATTTCGTTGGGGCTCTAGAAATGATGGCATCATCCACTGGACACAGCAGTATGCAGAGAAAGAAAAAGTTTACATTTTTTTCTCCCAATTGTGACATTTTTCTATCTCCTAGAAGTTATACAAATCACATTCTTCCTTGTGTGTAAATGGCAGTTAATTCTAAATGATGTACCCATTTGGTAGAAATATTGTCAAGTTTTTTCCTTAAGTGGTGACAAGTATACAGTAAATAATTAGGAAGGTCTATGCCATTATTGATATAAATAAATGTACCATCAAGTGCAAGGTTGGCATCAGCATCTTCAGTTAGTAGTTATGCTGTGGGCAAAGACAATGCTTTGGTTTTATTGTGAACAGATTGTATGACTCAGGCAGGAAATGAGTGTGCTGGTCTAGATGGTCTTTAAGGTATTTTCCAGTTTAAAAACTCTAATATCCTTATGACTTCTGGAATGGGCTATATACCCAATGTTTACAATATTTATATTACATATATATTTGTTACAAATTATCATATAATGATATATTACACATGTATATCATATTGGTATCATAAATCTCTGAATACTATCAATGTACATAAGACCATTTAAGTCAACCTCGTAGATATACATGACTTCATTCAAAACTGGAATGAAAGAAACTCTAAATTACAGTCTTAAAGGAAAACTCTATGTAAGTTCATGCAGATAATTCTATTTGTACATAACACTGTGTACAACAGATCTATAGAAAGGCATTTCAACTAAAATAAAATCCTACAAACCATGAATACGATTATCTAGTTATCATTGCATTATTCTGTAGAATACAGAAAACAAAGCCTGCAAATATTAACCACTATTTCTAAAGTTCTAATCAAGTAAAATGGCTAGAAAACGTTAATTTGTAAAATCACCTAACTCTAGGGGGCACTGCTGCACTGTGCATCCACTTTGGTTCATTGACGAAGGATGAAGCAAGATTTCATTAAAGAGTTCTGCAGGTTTCAGATACAGAAAAAGCACATAAACTATTTATAATCAATTTAAACTTCGAGAAAATTAGGTAACTGTGTAAAATATTTATACACAGTTTTTAGAAATGAATGTTTCTTTTGTTGGTAAGAATATCTGTCTTTCTGCAGCAACTAACTGTGGTTGCAAAGAGGAAGGTTTTCATTAACTTTTACAGTCAAGGTCTCATGAAGGACAATATTGTTACCGTTATGGAATTATCTAAAGCATTCTGCCTTAAAATTAAAAATATAAGCCAAAATGTCATGGTTGGTTCCAGGATACCGCAATTTTTTAATTGGTTCTTTCAAGGCTCTGTGTAATTATGTAAACTCTATGACTTGACTTAAGGCATCTTTTAAAAATAAAGAACCTTAAAAACAGTGGAAGTTCAAAATAATTCCAAAGGTAAGTAACCACATGTACATTATGGAACTGTGAGAAACGAGGACTGTTAAGATGAAAGCCAAATACAGAAGTCAGGATCAGCAGTCTCATAGATTTTAAGAGCATGCCAAAACAATACCTTGAGAAATGAATTATATAATATGAACTATCATATATGGAGTGTGAATACTTAATAAATATGTAAATTAAATCCCAAATCAGGATATGTAACTATTTATACTGAAGACTGACAGACTTTTTAAAACCTATATAGGCAAGCTCAACTGTCACTCATCATTAAAGCACTAAGAAAAGGTAATCTGACATTTTCAAACCAAATAGAGGTGACTTCCAGAGGTCAAAAATCTTTTAGGATAAAATTGGAATTTTGCTTAGAGTAGGGTAACATCCGGTCATATTCTAGTCTATACATAGATCATAAAAGCCATAATGCACCACTGTAGGAATAATTTAGGTTTTTTCCCATTAATCATTATGCACATATGGCATGATTTTCCATTGAGATCAATTACTCTAACAGCAATGTAGAAGAAGGAGAGATTCAGGGGGTCCAATATAGAAGACTGTTTGAAGGATTTTGCATAATTATCCTAAACTGAGCCACTTCCTTGAATATGGAACAAGAGGTAGATTTTTTGAGATTCAGTTGACTAGCTACAGGGGCAGGGTGCTGACAGAATGGATTGACTGTGATTGTATATGGTGGTGCAGGTATTAACTGAAGATGTTTCTACCCTGATGTCTGGCTTGCACATAAATAGTTACTTCTAAAAACCACTAATATGTAATACAAAATAAATGAACCCATCATTTACACTGTCCTCAATTTATTTCAATTAGCCAATAGATGGGCAATTTGGAATTGTGCACAAATATACCCCAACTCTGAATGTAAAAAACTAATAATCATGCTTAGCTGTAAAGATTTGGGGACAGGGTTTAATAGAGATACTCAAGCAGTAATTCTGCAGTGAGCTCTTTTTCCTATGTCTGATGCTTCCAAAACAGAGGCAATCTTTTGTGTATTTTCACAAAAATCCAACAGTGATAAAGTGAAGAAAAAGCCTCATAACTAGTGAAATACAATAAAATCATTTTATACTTAAAATAGGTATTAATTCCAATCTAAAAAAAAAATAACCTACAACCTATACTCAATCCCTAGACATGTGAGTGAATGTGTGTTTAGATAACTCTAGCGATCTTTCTTAAATATGACTTCCAGCATCTAAACATTGAGGAGGATCAAGCCATCCCTTTTGTGTTCTGTTGAAATTTCTGACCCATGGCACAATTATTTTTTCACACATATAAATCGTGGGATGATTTGTTACTGAGCCATAGTGGAACACCACCTTAGGTCAGTCATTGTCATCTGATGGCTAGACTACTAAGAAACGTACTTTCAGTCCACTCCATTGCCATTCAAACCATCAGCAAATCTATGCTTTACAAAAACACCTCAAATTCAGTGATTTCTTAGCATCCTAATTGTTACCAAAACTGTTTCCCTAATTTCACCTCCTTCCTTTATAGTCTGTTTACCACACAGTAGCCAGAATCACATATATTTAGCATGTACATAATATTTAACTGCTCAAAACTCCATTTCTCAGTCACACTTAAATGGAAATTGAAAATCTTTAATATGGACTATATATTCCCCAGGATACTTTTTGATCTAATATTCTACTACATATTTTCTTATCCACTTCTGCTCTAGGGACAGTTAGTATACTACACCAACTTCATTCTCACTTTAAGTTTTAGCTGGTTTCTTTGCCTAAAATATAACTCCCCAGATATATATTTCTGGCTAGATCCCTCATTTGATTTGTATGTTTATCAAGCACCACCTCTTCAGAGATGCCTTTCTTACCCCAGCCAACTAAACTAATTAGTTAGGCAAGGGAAGAAATAATATTATTTAATTTCTTATTTTGCCTTTTATATGGCACTTATCTCTAACAGTTAGGCCATATAATCATTCATTTATTAGTTTGTTGCTCATTTTCTCCACACAGAATATTAGCTCTGTGGTGGCGGGGATTTCATTTGGTTCTCATTCTATTCCCAGAGCCTAGAATACAACTTGTCATATAGTGAGCGCTCTGAAATATTTATCAAATGAATGAACAGGTAAATGAATAAATGATGAATCTTCCTGGGGAGGGGATAACTGATGTCTGTCATTTCTAGTCTATTAGAAGGAGCTCTTAAGCTGGAATGAAATTCTATCTCCACCTTACAACATCTGTATGCTTTTGGATATGCTTCTAAATGCCTCTTATTTTAGTTTTGTCATCTGCAAGATGTGAAATAAAGTATTTAACACATTGCTGAGAATATAACACATTGCTGAGATTTGAACAAATAGGAGTGTCCTTTCCCAAAGCTAGATCCATAGCTCATAGATCTCAGTTAACCCTGCCCGCATGCATCTCAGATGCCCTACCTGTACAACTGCCAAAGAGCTGGCCAAAGAGCATAAATTTTATCCTGGAGCCTATATGGAGTTCAGGAGTTTAAACTTTAATTGCTGAAGGATTTTAACACATTTCCCTATCAAAGGGAGAAATGATACAATTAATATAGTGATGCCTGATTTTCTTTTTGTATCAATTACCTGCACTGGAAATGTTTCTCCCAGAGTCAACAGAGTATTGGTCTCAAGTACACATACTTTGCATCCGGAAAGCTATGCCGACAGAGATATTCATGCAGCCATGCTTAAATGTGACAAAGGGAGTAATGTTAAAAATGGACCACCCTTAGGTGCCCTGCTTTTACACTGATATTGCAGAATCTTCCAAACAGACAAGTGTTATATGTGAATAAGAGATATTTGAATTGGAAAGCAGGATCTTAAATCATCTTGTCCATCACACTGTCCAGGTAGGTTTTCTTCAACAAGTTATATGATTTGTAATATGTAAATGTAAAAAAAGAAATATGTTTCACTAGTGTCACTTCTTTTAGGGAATAAGACTTAATATGTGTTTTATTTGGTATTTTTAATACTTTCATAGCTTCATAGGCCTAACCTTGATTAAATCTTTCAATCAGTTTGTCTTTAGGGAATTAATTCTTATTTTCGATATGTTTACAATATTAATTTTGTCTAATTTTCTGTACTTATGTTATAGAAATACCATCTGGTACAATGACAGTAAAACAGAATCTTTCTGGTATAAAATCTAAAAATGCTGGATGCCTGGTGAGGTATGAGTAGGTTATATATAAAAACAAAGCCCCAATCTTTGTTTCCATTTTTAAATAATTGAAATAACAAAGGTGAGTGCCAAAGCTCAATGGTTAGTTAGAAATTAAAACTGGGTACATGAAAAATAACAATGAAAAGTCAGATATTTTCCACTCAATTTGTTGATTAATTAAATTTTTGCCTTTAGCCACTCTTTCAATGACAGCTAAAAAGGGACTATGTAACTGCTCTTCAATATCTGTCACAAAATAATCCACGTACCATTCATAAAGTGACAAGCATGTTTATGGGATATAATTTTATAGATTTTTATTTTCACAAATATACCAGTAAAGCTTTTGCAAAATATTAAAACTATGCTATGTTACATGCTTGGAATTTTATCATCTAAAACTTTTAGCAATGATTGCTGAAATGTAAAAATAGATGTGAAATATACATATGCTATATGGAAAAATAATTGAATGCTGTACATTCTTACAAGTCAGTGTAATGAATAAAATTAATTCATATCTCAGTAGACTCATCGTAACAGCTAGTAAGTGGATGTGTCCTGAGTAATTGGCTTGGATAGATACAGTCTTTGCAATGTTAGCAATAGAGCAAGGTGGAGGCACTGCCATTCCTTGGATATCATGACTCTGTAGCCACCTGCTATTCACATACATCTTCAAAATACAAACCTCTGTCTTTAAAGTGGATATTGTGACATCATTTTATTTACTAGGAACATTATATCTTGAATGTCCCCCTATCTAGAAAAATATGTCTCATGCTTGACAATATACTTAAAAGATTATTGTATTATGTTAGCTGGGCTTATTTTGGAGTCTCCATTGATGGTGCAAAGGAAGCCCTTGAAAGGTACATGCAGTCAGGAACTAAGGAAGTCTAGGAAGCTCATCATCGAGTCACAAACATTTATCAGGGGAATCAATATAAAATTGTGATTGTGAGTAACTGAAAGAAGGAGTGAACTTATGTGACCCCAAATGAGATAGATGGATTACAAAGTACTCCAGGTAAAACAAACAACTGTGAAGAATGCTCTGCCACTGATATATGATATTCTGTTGTGAGGAGATATGTGAACAGATAGTTTGAGACCCTCAAAGAGCCATCTCTTTCAGTTGCTGTAAAAGAAGTAGATGGGCCCTGACTGGTTAGGCTCAGTGGATAGAGCGTTGGCCTGCGGACTGAAGGGTCCCAGGTTCAATTCCAGTCAAGGGCATGTACCTTGGTTGTTGGCACATCCCCAGTAGGGGGTGTGCAGGAGGCAGCTGATCAATGTTTCTCTCTCATCAGTGTTTCTAACTCTCTATCCTTCTACCTTCCTCTCTGTAAAAAATCAATAAAATACATATTTTTTTTAAAAAGGAGAAGTAGATGGGCCCATCCGGTGTGGCTCAATGGTTGAATGTTGACCTATAAACCAGATCAGGGCACATGCCTAGGTTGCCTGCTGAATCCCCAGTGGGGGGCATGCAAGAGGCAGCTGATCAATGATTCTCTCTCACCATTGATGTTTCCACCTCTCTTTCTCTCCCTTCCTCTCTGAAATCAATAAAAATATATGTTTTTAAAAAGTAGATGGTGCTCAGATCTTCACATTTGATGCACTGCTCTTCTCACTCTGCAAATTTTCCTGATTGTCTTTACTTGATGTTTTTGTTTTATCTGCTATTTTTATATTTGATATTCTCAAAATTACATTTTACATTTAAATCATTACCTTACACTACAGACTCCCTAATATAAACCTGCCTGCTGGACATATGTTGCCAGAGGCTTAGTCCCACGAATTCAAACTCCACATGTCCAAAATAGAAATTTTTATTGCTATTTACACTAGACATTCATAAGCACCACTTAAGATCCTCATGGCCTCACCTGTTTCTAGAGGGTTACTCCTTCCAGCCTCGCTGCAAATTCTCCTCTCTTGGAGAGGCAGTCATTTATATGGCCTCTGGGATAGTACAGTGAGACAGAACCATTAGTCAGTTTATTGCCATCCAGATAACACATTCCCATATAAGATCTACTTCACTCTTTCTTGTGTTCCCTGGGATTGTATTCTTTAAGGAAGCAGTAGTACACGAGGAACCCAGCCTGAGACACCATCAAAATTTGCTTCTCCTTTGGTGACATCTGCTGATGTTATCCACTTCTACCCTGATACTTCAGCAAAAATCCTATAAGTCATTCTTGTCTTTCCTTCCTAATCTACTTGAGAATCAGTAGCTAAATCCAGCCACCGTTTCTCCTAAATAACAGATGCATCCATTCCTCTCTATTTCTGTCCGTGCTGACTTGTTTTAGGCACTCACTTTTTCTTGGGTTATTGAAATAGCCTCTTTTCTGGTCTCCCTAATTCTAGTCTCATATCTTCACTTTTAGGCTCCAAATTACATAGAGTAACCCAGCTGATCCATCTATTTTAACATGCCCCTGATTCACAGCAGCTCCGACCTCTTTAACTCACCAAACCTTCATTATATGGTCGGAGCTTACATTTTGAGGCTTATCACTCAAACTTCCTGTCTGACATTTATGCTCCAATACAAAACATGCCATTTAAAAAATCTGTATTTCTTTTTTTAAAAAAATATTTTTTTTATGATTTCAAAGAGAGGGAGATAGAGATAGAAACATCAATGATGAGAATCATTGGTTGGCTTTCTCCTGCATGCCCTCTACTGGGGATCAATCCTACAACCTGGGCATGTGCCCTGATGGGGAATTGAATCCTGACCTCCTGGCTCATAACTCGATGCTCAACCACTGAGCTACGCTGGTGGGGCTAAAAAATCTGCATTTCTTTATCTGGCATACTTTTCTCTATTCTTCTGGTAAATTCCTACTTTATAACCAAGTTCTGGCACTCTTTCCTCAATAAACCATACCCATCCTTTCTCAAGCTGAGATAGATGACTTTCTTCTGTACGACATAATATTCCTTATGTATTTATATCCATTAGAATAATGTTTTTGTTTTTCTTTAGTTTCATTGTACCCAACACACTTGTAGAATGCAATATTTACCCACCAATTTCTCACTACGGTAGAAATTCTCAATGCATAGAAAGCCTCTACTTTCCCCCAAACTTGAAAGTTGTCTCAGATTCTGAAGGAGGGAGACCAGGCACTGTTTCTGATTCTGAAATGTCTGGCGTCTGCTAGATTTGGGAATTTCCCCTCTCCCACCTTCACCTTCATCCCCTGAAAATGCAGTAGATTATGCGTCATGAGGGCAAACTGGGCCTATTTTGTATGTCTTTATATCTCAATACCTGGAAGAGAACTCAACCATCAGGTAGGAGGCCAATACATATTTAATGAATGGATGGGTGAGAATTACAGGGGTAAATCTTAGGCACATCTAAGGTCAGATCCACTTGAGGCCAAATAGTATTCTTAGAAACTTGACTTTTGAATTATATAGTCTCACAGTAAGCACATAGGATCCTCTGAGGTTATGTTACAGATACCTGGTACCTAGACAACCACATTGCCAGAGTCTGTAGAAAAGTTGAGAGGGGCCAGATCATGGTAATCAGTGAGTTTGTTAAAGGACCTGAAGGGACTGTCTACTGTTCCAAGCAGTATCTGTTGCAGTTGAATACCATCTCTGGAATTAAAGGCCAGGACAGCTGTCTCTCTGACTAGGACTGAGCCCAGTATAGGTGACTGTGTGCTACTAAGTCACTCCCTGTACCTATTCTAAGTGACTTTCTCTGTGTCTGTGGGTATCTTAGCATCAATCACAGTCACTCTTATGGCAACAAAGGAGTATTTATATCATTGCAATTGCCATTTTTAGAATAACTGTCTGTCAGTGTGTTCTTTCTACAATGTGCTGTGAGTTCCTTAATGACAGGAACTCTTCTTTATTTATCTCAATATACACAGCATAGCAAAAGTTAAAAATATTGTAATACAGAGAAATAAGTATAGAGGAGTGGTGAGACAGAAGCTAGAAGACTATAATGCAACCAGCTAAGTAAGAGTGTTCGAGGATAAACAGAAACATCCTGATACTTTAGATAGGTTAAAAATTTAGCAGTCTATAGTATTTTGTATAATACACATTGCTATAAGAATAAACCACCAAATTTCAGTGGCCTAGTTCGGCCAGTGTTCCTCAGTGGTTGAGTGTTGACCTATGAACCAGGAGGTCACAGTTCTATTTATAGTTAGGGCACATACCCTGGAAGCAGGCTTGATCCCCAGTAGGGAATGTGCAGGAGGCAGCTGATTAATGATTGCCTCTCATCAGTAATGTTTCTATCTTTTTCTCCCTTCCTCTCTGAAATCAATTAAAATATATATTTGAAACATTTCAGTGGCCTGACAGAATCATTCATTTTTGCTCACTTAGCATTCTAATGGGATTGAGAGGGCAGCCTTTCTCCATGTAATGATTTAGGATCTGAGGTGTCTTCTAACCTGAGATTCTACCTGTAGTTAGGTTCTTACAGTTCTCTACATCCAGCCAGAGGTGAGGGGAAAAAAGAACAAGAAAAAGAATGACATACTTCATTCCTCTTCATGTTCCATTTGTGAGAACTATATTGACAACCTTTTCCTGTAAAGAACTGGATACTAAATGTTGTAAGCTTTTTGGGTCATGCGTCTATGTGACAACTACTCAACTCTGTGGTTATAGGCTGCAAGGGGCCATAGATAATATGTAAGTGATGGGGTGAGGCTGTGTGCCAGTAATAGTTTATTTATGGGCACTGAAATTTGAATTTCATTTAATTTATGTGTCATAAAATATTATTCTTAAAAATATTGTTTCCAACTATTTAAAATGTGAGACCTTCTTCGTTCCTGGGCCTGGTAAGGAGTGGTGGCTGAAATTAGCCTGAGGCTATCTTTGTTGACCTTTGACCTAGAGGCAAGGTAGTAGGAAAAGGTTGTCACTGTGCTGGCTGCTGCCTTTAGTAAAAGCTTATTACTTTGACAGCTAGCTATGTCTCCCATAGACTGCTCCTCTACCCACTCAATAGCCATACATGCCCCCTTTCTCCTATACTGGTAGTATACCTAGTCCCTTTCCAAGAGATAGAGCACAAAATCACTTCTAGTCACTGCTCAAAGTCAATGGTTTCTAGGTTATGTCCAGTCCTTTCCATCAGGTCTGGATGTGGCCTCTTAAGGTCTGAAGAGCTACAAACTCAAAAACAATCCTGACCCTTCATCTAAACATATGGAGCAGGAACAGGATACTTGCAAAAAAAAAAAAAAAAAAAAAAAAGCCCATTCAGAAAGGCAGAAATGGGAATATGTAGCAATGATGAAGAGCCGCTAAGCTATCAATTGTGACACCTTCTTTCTGCCTCGGTACTTGAGAAGGTTCCCTGATTAGACAGATTCTCTGTGGTTGGCAAGATCCCTGTTCATGGTGCTTTCCTCTTTGGTTGGGTCTGAAATGGGCTTTATACAGAATGTGCTCCTTGGGGAAGAGAGCGCTTTCACACATAGTGCTTCGGGTATCAGTTTCGGGGCCCTAAGTTTCACAGTTAGTGTTTCCTTTTTTGTTTGTCTGTTTCTTTGTTTTTATCAAGGCTTGTGGTTTTCTTGGCAATATACTTCCATTAACATTTAGGAGGCATCAATCTATTTACATTTAGTCCGGTTCATGTTAATAACAACCTGCAGTTTTCTTTCCTTGCAATAATTCCCAAGCTAGCTTTAGTATTATTTTTTTTTTTTCTTCTTATCTTATCTTTATCTCTCCACCTAATGACAGCTACCTTGAGGTCATCTGAAGGTCACCAGGAGGGGAGAGAGCATCCTTTGAATTAATCTTTGCTGAACAGCTTAGTTGTTATATTTCACTGACATATCTTAATGAGCCTGCATTGTTCTCCATGTTATATATTCTTAATGCTTTGTTTGGGAAGGGTTCTTTAAAGAATCAGCTTTTCTAAACTTTAGAAGCTTCAGTGATATGTTAGATCCTGAAGTCCTTCGCATCTAGTAAATGACAGCAAATGCACTTCCTAAACATCACAGGCTGAAAATCACAGACACTTTACTTCAGTTCTCATTCCACTGAAGAGGACTAGTTCAATAGTCCCACCCAGACGCAAGGAATGGGGGAGGGTGGAAAGGACTGAGCAAGTGTGTTCTTTTCTGTGCAACTATTTCTGTGGGGGAAATTCTATATCTGGAGGGGGTGCAAAAACTGTTTGTTGCAAAGTTAGTAGAGAATTTAAATTTTATTCTGAAAACAATGCAACCATTTGGAAGACTACCGTCTATTAATACCAAAAGCAGAAATTGAGGTAAAATGTGCCAGGAGCATCTTGCAGTATATAGAAGCCTGAGGACAATGAGGTATATGACCATTCTTGGTCTCATGACAGTTTTGAACATATGAGACAGCTTTTGCAGATCTATCATTAATCATGAACACAACCATGAATGCTATTATTCTAAAATAAACAAAATTTCTGTTTTTCATAAGACTAAACCATGTTATAAATCACCAGAACCTCAAATAGAAACATTTGAAAAAGACTAATATAAAATTTTACTGGATATGATTGTATTTGCATAAGTAAACTCAACTATATGTATTTCATTGCAGAACTAAAAATAGTGTTTTTTTTATTCCTGAATGGTTCATTTCCCAAGTATTAAAATAGACTTTAAATGTAAATATTGATATCTTTCAATTGTCAAGGAAAGCATACAATGCACAAAGATTTGAAAGAGACATGAATAGAACAATGGAAAGTTTCCACAATGCAGAGAAATAAAAATATATTTCAGTAAGAAAAAAGTTATGCAAAATGAAAAAGATAAATTGGAATAGAAATGAACTCAATTTATAGTGTGACAAAACTTATCAACTTCATATTTACTTTGCTGTTTAGTGTCTTTGAATCTATTTCTTAAAATTTATTTTAGAGTATTATTTTGTTCATTTTGTACTAGAAAAACATTTTTTTTAAATGAAGGTAGCGCATTTGAAGTTCTCATGGAAAGTATTCATTAAAATTTGGGGTAGCATTGGTTAATAAAATTAATATTATTCTTCTCAAATGACTATTCTCCTACTTGACTGGGAATGTGGTCCAATAAACACATGTGAAGATTGCTAATTACAATAGTTACCAAAATGGAAGCACTTCCTGTATCCAGGCACTGTGCTAAGTGCATTGGTTATACACAGTTACATAAAATTCTCATGTCAACCCTATAATGCTATTATTATTGTTCTTATTTTACAGCTAAGGAAACTGAAGCTATTTAACAGAGGAGTTAAATAACTTTGTGAAGGTTATGCAAAGAGTCAGACCTAAAACTGTAAAATGCCAAGAAAACAAAAAAGTGAAAGCTCTTTAATATTGGCTTTGGAAATTATTTTTGGATATGACAGCAAAAACTCAGGCAACAAAAGCAAAAATAAACAAGTTTAACTACATTAAACAGACAAACAAATAACAACAATAACAAAAAACCCCACCACTTCTGCAAATCAAAGGAAACACCCAGGAAAATGGCAACCCATGGATTGGAAGAAAATATTTGCAAACCACCACATCTGATAAGGGCTAACTACCCTACGTACAGAATAAACTCATACAACCCAATATCAAAAAGGCAAACAAACCAATTAAGAAATGGCAGAGACCTAAACAGAGAATTTTCCAAAGAAGACATACAAATGGCCAACAGGTTTATGAAAAGTTGCTCAACATCACTAATCATTAGGGAAATGCAAATCAAATCCACAATGAGATATCATCTCACCTCTGTTAGGATGGTTATTATAAAAACAAACAAACAAAAAACAAGTATTGGTGAAGCTATGGAGATAAGGGAGGCCTGTACACTATAATGTAAATTTGGAATAGCCATTATAGAAAACAATAGGAGTCTCTGCAAAAAACAAACAAAAACACACAAAAACCCCCAAAAACAAACACTAAAAATAGAACTACCATGTTACCTAGCAAGCCCTCCCCTGGTTATTTGCCAAAAAGAAATGAAATCAGTACCTCAAAGATATATCTGCAGCCTATGTTCATTGAAACATTAGTCACAATAGTCAAAATATGGAAACAACCTAATGTCTATTGATGGATAAATAAATTGTGATATCTACCTATCATCTATCTATCTATCTATCTATCTATCTATCATCTATCTATCAATCATCTATCTATCTATAATGGACAATTATTCAGTCTTAAAAAAGGAGATGCTGCCATCTATGACAACATGGATGAACCTGGAGGACATTATGCTCAGTGAAGCAAGCCAGATGCCAAAAGAAAAAAATGCATGATTTCACTTATAATAGAGTCAAAAATAGTCTAATAGTAGGATGGTGATAACCAGGGCAGGTAGGTGTCGGGAATGGGGCGATGTTGGTTAAAAGAAACAAAGTTGCAGTCATGTAAGATGAAGGAGTCTGGAGATCTAATGTACAGCATGATGACTATAGTTAATTTAATAAGACTATACTGAAATACTGGAAATTTGCTGAGAGAGTAAATTTCAGTGCTGTCACCACACACAAAAAAGTAGCTATCTGAGGAGATATATATGTTAATTAGCTTGACTATAGTAATCATTTCACCATGTATATGTATATAAAATAATCATGTATACTTTAAACACATATTTTTCTATAAATAAGAATATATTTCAAAAGTATAAACAGCAAGATTTTATAATTTAAAAATATTAGAGAAGATGAAAATATTATATAGAAATATTTCCTAGAAGCTTTGAAGTGAATGAAAGATATATAATAAAAATTATTATAATAAGAATTAACTCATAGAAGTCTTTTGGTCAATAAAGAGAATATATTAATGAGCCTCAAGCAAGAAATCAACAAACTGTGGGGTTATTCATCTTTATGTGTGTAAGACTGAGACTAGTATTAATTTTAGTTTTGGCTTCTTGACAGTAGCATCTCAATGCTATAATATAAAATGGTAGGACTGTAGGAAAGCAGTATTTCTCATAGTGTGATGAAAAAGACTCCAACAATCTTTCATATGGTCTGTGAGGTTAAAATATTTTTAATAACACCAAGATGCTTTTTGTCTTTTTCACTGTGTTTACATTCACACTGACAGTACAAGAGTAATGGTGGATAAAACTATAATGCCTTAGTATGAATAAAAATGGTGACACCAACTTACATTAATAGGTATAGTATTCTCGACTTACAGTTGAAAAGTGCTAATTTTACTCAAGAGTGTACTTGAGGCAGTGGCAAAACTATTATTTTTAAAACTATAACTTATAAGTATATGCCTCCTTAATAATGTGTGAGGCAAAGGGGACAATGCATAAAGTAAACCCCTGCTGCCTGCTGAGCTGAAGGAGAAATACTTAGAGGAGTACTTAAGTGATTATTTAGCACGGGAGCCCAGCTAGCTTCTTGAAATAACAACTAACATTCAAACTATGGCTATGCAACTCAAGGTATTAGGTAGAGAGTTTCTCAAAAACAAAATGAGCCTGTCATGTCAAAGGAAGTAACTTATAGTATTTGTTGTCAATATTAAAATCTGAGCGTTTTAAGCAAATATTAGAATTTTGGAAAAAAATCTTATCCACTATTGTGAGTTTGACAGCTTTAAAAACTTTTCTGATGAGATTGAAGGGCATATTCACAGCTAGGATTTTTTTTGATATTTTATACTGATGTGTCTAGATAGTTGAGGCAGCTGAATAGCTCAAAAACAATATTTTGTAAGTGATAGTACAAAACCATGCACGGGTAAAAGAACCATTCAAAGTGTAAAATAGTCCCAGCCTTGTGGCTCAGGGGTTGAGTGGCGAATTATATTTGTACGCCATAAGCATCTATACATGCAAGCGGTGGACCTTTTAAAATTAAATTCAAAATATTGTGGCAGTTAACTGCTATGAACTAGAAGATCAGTGTCTGATTCAGGTCAGGCAGGACATGCCCCTGTTGTGGGCTCGATCCCCAGTAGGGGGCGTTCAGGAGGCAGCTAATCAATGATTCTTTCTCATCATTGATATTTCTATCTCTCCCTCTCCTTTCCTCTCTGAAATCAATAAAAATATATCTTAAAAAATGTAAAATAGGACAATGGGTTTGAATTTAAGAGTGTAAAGGCTCACTGATCAAGGTTTCACATTACATATTACAACTAACCTTTAACAATCTATTATTACCAAGTTTTGGTGTAATATCAAAGAAAAGTATTTCCAATTCTCTGAAAAGCCTTCTAATAATACCCTATCATGTCCAAATATATGTGTGTGAGGAAAGATTTCTTCAACTACCACAGTGAGCAAATATTGGACAGATTGAATGCAAAAGCACATATGAGAATTCAGGTGTCTTCATTAAAAATATGTACAAAATATGTAAAACATTAGACTCTTCTATCATTTTTATGTTTGTCAAGTATAGTTATTTTTATAGAAGTACACTATTCTATGTTATTTATGTTAATGAGTTTATCTTTTTATTTTATAATAATTAAATGATAAATATACTTAAACTCCTCAGTTTTTTAATATGATAAATACTGATGGAAATGCTATATTCTGTATATTTTTTAAAAGCTCTTAGCAGCCAATAATAATTTTTAAGAGTGAAAAAGCCAAAATATTTCAGAATCACTGTGTAGAGTAAATCTAATGGGAATCTCAAAGTAAAAATGTGTGTGAAGAAATAATCACACAATAGAATTACAAGCTACTTTATAGGGTAAAACTTGGAACATCTGCTATTCCAGGGAAATGGCAGTGAAGGGCCTACACAGTCCATACCCACAAGGAGCACACACTATTCCGTGAAGGGACTCATAGAAGAGCCGTCTACAAACAAATAAATAAATTCAAACAGTGATATGTCTCATAAAGAATACAAAAGAAATTATGGAAATAGAGTAATTTTATTTTGGTTGTTCCAGGAATGCCTCCATTAGGAGGTGACAGTAAAGTTTAGGTCTGCCCAGCCTTCTGAGGGAGGGGGATGGGTAGAGAAGAGGTTGCTGCAAAAGGGACTAGAGGAGGCAACTCTCTGGAGATGGGATATAATTTTAAAAAAGAAAAAAGGCCAGTGTCATTGAGCTCTTAATAAGGAGAAAGCCCAGTTTTGTCTTCTTTACAACCATATAAGCAAGGGTTATTATTCTGATTTCATAGATGAGAAGACTGAGAAGTGGGGAACTTTTAAACCTTGCTCACTGTCATACAGACAGGAATTTGCATAATTCGGCTTTGAAAACTATATTCTAAAAGAATTCTGTATAATATATCTTTTAGGAGAGGAGGTCCTAAGTGAAATAAAGTGGTGGTATAGGTTGGTGAGAGGAAAAGAGTAAATATTCAGAGAAATTTAATCGTTGCCAGTTGTACTAACTTTAACCATAAGCAAAATACCTCTTATATGTCTACAGCTCTGTTGGATTTTGTAGGGAGGGATAATATCACTAGAAGCTTTAAGTCCTAGCCAGTGGTTAAAGAACCAATATTACAAAATAAAGGTCAAATGAATGGCATTTTAAATAAAATAGGACTATATTAGAAGAGAGACCAAGAAAAGACAACATTTACAATCGCCTTGAAGATAGCTGAGATTACACAATGAATTTTTGTTCTTGTTTTATACTTATTCCTATAAACAGAAGTCAAATGTGTTCTGATTTTATAAAAATAATAGAAACATGTATGTTTATCATATTATTAAATTAGCAGATGGATATATAAATTGTCAAAGAACTGCATCCTTTTCAATGGACTTACTACCTAGTGACTGCTCATAATTAACTTAGTAATAGTTAACAGATCACATAGTATTTGACAGAGAAGGTATAGAACAAAGAATCTAAGGGATAAATAATTGTTAGAAAATACTTCTAATTGTAAATCATAAAAAAATGGACATATGCTTTTTAAAAAAATTAGGAATAAGTAGTAAAATATAAGGACTTATGGGTGTTTGATTTATATTAAAATTGCTGGGACCCATCTAATGTATGTAATGTAAGACATCAAATTTTCATTTGATTAAAAACAAAACATACAGGCAAACAAGCAAAATAAAAGCACCCTGTCTACTACTGTATAATAGTTGCTACAAATATATTGTAAATGCATTAGTCTAGGGCAGGAGGTGAGATAGAAGGGGTCAATGGGGAACAAAGGGGGCATTTATAATACATTCAACAATAAAGATTTTAAGGTGAATTATTTTACCTTCTGAAGTATTTCTTTAATTCTTTAATATAAACAATATCCCCCCCCACACACACAAAATGAAGGAGCAAGTTTGATTTTACTCAAATATGTGAGGTTCTCATAGCCTTCTGTTTTTTTTCTTAGCACTTTTCATATTCATATATTCATTTAAACATTTCATCAATAGCTCCTCTATCCTATATAGTAAAAGGGTAATATGCAAATCGACCAAAGGGCCAAATGACCAGTCACTATGATGTGCACTGACCACCAGGGGGCAGACGCTCAATACAGGAGCTACCCCCTGGTGGTTAGTGTGCTCGCACAGGGGGAGTGCTGCTCAACCACAAACTGGGTTGAAGACTGGCGACTGCAGCAGTGGTGGCGGGAGCCTCTCCCACCTCCGCGGCAGTGCTAAGGATGTCTGCCTGTGGGTAGTGGGCCAAAGCCGTCAGTTGGACATCCCCTGAGGGCTCCTGGACTGCTAATGGGTGCAGACCAGGCTGAGGGATCCCCCTCACCCCTTGAATGCACGAATGTCGTGCACTGGGCCTCTAGTTACATTATAAATTCCTTAACAACTGGCACTGTGTGACTGTTTATTCACATTGGATCAGAGTGCACAGAAAGATTTCAGTACTTCTAAAAATTTTGGTAGAATAAATTCATATGTTTTTAGGCTTTTAGGCTATCCTGTGACCAACACTATGCCCCACCCTGCCATCCTACCTAACTTGTGAGAACATATAACAATGCACTATAAAGCTCCAAAAATGATCCTTTTTTCTTAACTGTAAGGGAGTTTTTTAAAAAACCAATTTATACTAATGTTTTAATGCCTAATACTGAGTCAACTGTACTAGCTCTTCAACCCAACATAGGTAGAGACTTCTATAACCAGAGAAGGTTATCTGAAAAGAATGTATCACTAAGATGGACATTCAAGCACAAGGACAACTTTTTGAGAGAGATATAGTAGCAGAAAAATACATTTTAGCATTCTGAGCAATATACTGCCTGCATGACTATCAGTGTGCTTGTACTTAAATACTGAGAGATGATGTTTTCTAATCCAACTCACTGATCTTTTTTTTTTGTGTAGATATGATGTTTCTTATCAGTATAAAGAAGAAACTGATTATAAATAAATGTTCCAACTTAATTGGGATAGAGCTTACAAATTCTATAGTCTGCAAGAAAGTAAATTAGAATGTGGAAGTGTGAAGAAAAGCCAAATAATTAGATTACTTCAAATGGAAATCTTATCTTTTGATGTGGTTATTTGAACAATTATTTGAAAATTCATTAGTGGTATTTTACCTGCAGTTATCGATGTGAATTTTTTTCACTGCCTTGGATGGAAGAAAGATCCCCAGTTATTGATTTCTACAACTTCTATGCAGCCAGTAAAATTCTCAAATGATCCAGAAACTTAGGGAAAGAGAGAGGGGGACTTACATTATTTTCTTCATGTTGCAAACTGGTCAGAGTGTACAATCAGATTTTAGGACTGATTTCATTTATTCAATATATTGGTAGAAAGTAATTGAACTCTTTTCATAAATTATCCCAAAAATGGTAGGAAAAAATACCACCTTATTCAAAAGTTATGTGGAGTCCATAATCTTATTGTATGAAATTCACTGTCATTTGTATATGAATAAGGAAAATGCGTTCATTAATACAGTTGATTACATTGAAAAACAGGAGAAAGCTGATACACTTTTCCATTTTTGCCTTTGTTCCTTGCACTTTTCCTTTCAGCCATTAGTACCTTGTTCCATCCACAGCTATAGACACATCAAGAAAAACTGCTCCTTCTGGGGTCAAAGAAAACAGAGCAAGCTACAAATACTCGTGACATCTTATAGCCCTGATGCAGCCTATCTTTCGGATTCAGTTGCATGGCCTGAATAATCTGGGCGAAACATGTATCCAGAAAGATCATCAACGGGCCAAGAGCAAAAAAGAGAACATAAGGGATTGGAAAGCACTTGTTTTAAGGAACAAATATAACCTCTTAAAGATAAGCATAAATATGACGTTTTGTTCTATTCACCTGAACATATTATACTACACCAGTAATTTTATGTCTCTATAAATTTACATTTATGTGAAAAAGAGATATTAAAAAAACTAAAAAGAGGCACATCTCAAAATTCAATAGAAGTGAGCATTTATTTCAAGTTGTTTTCTGTTATGCTCTCAATATTATTAAAAAATTCATGCTAAAATAGACTGACTTATGACCAGGGCAATCATTGGACTTATATACTGAAAAATACATTGATTTCTGAATTAAAAATATTTACTATTTGCATTCTTAAGACTTGATTTCTTATTGAGTGTAATATTGTAAATGAATAAATGATAGAATAAGACCTTAACTTTGTTTAGAAATTTTGGGGTGAATATATTTTATTCCATCTTTTCACTTATAGTCTTAGTTTAAAAACTTTTAAACCTTTTCTTCTTTTCCCCTATGAGGCTAAAATGTACTGCAAACCCTTTTGGCAAGTAACACTCTGTCAAGTGTCAAAGATGACTGAACTAGAAAATAAAACAATATTTCACATAGTAAGTTTACCAAGAAGTCATTCAATTCCAAGGAAAAATAAAAACATTTGGCTCTTAGATGCTACAGAGGGAAAGTATCGATTTGTAATTGTTAGTTTAAAGTTTTTATGAGCTTCCTTAATCATACAGTTTATCACATTTATTTTATTACAGAAGGGGGTTGAGGTTTGGGTAAAAAGTTTAAAGGATTAAGCAAAGAAAAACACAACAACAACACTTAGACACAGACAACAGTATAGTGATTACCAGAGGGAAAAGGGGGTGGTGTGAGGTAGAAGAGGGCATAAGGGGGATAAATAGTGATGGGGGGAGACTTGATTTGGGGTGGTGAAGACACAATACAATATAAAAATGATCTACTATAGAATTGTACACCTGAAACCTATATAATTTTATTAACCAATGTCACCCCAATAAATTTAATAAAAAAACATACACCTAAATTTTACATTTTAAAGTAAAGTTTACATATACCTCTCCTGAAACCTCACAAACATGTTAATTAGTAAAGCTTAAAATTTTTAAATTAAACAAAAATGGTTTTAGAAAAATACTTTTGATTGCAATGATTGTGAATGTTAGAACTTGTGAATATGTAATCAAATCAGCAATTTGGAATATGAGGAAGCAAAAAACACCCGATCAGAAGAGCAAAAACGAAAAGAATCCAAAAATATGAAGATATTGTAAGGAGTCTCTGGGACAACTTCAAATGTACCAACATTCGCATTGTGGGGGTGCCAGAAGAAGAGACAGAGCAAGCTATTGAAAACCTATTTGAAGAAATAATGGCAGTAAATGTTCCCTACCTGGTGAAAGAAATAGACTTACAAGTCTAGGAAGCACAGAGTTCCAAATAAGATGAACCCAAAGAGGCCTACAACAAGACATGTCATAGTCAAAATGCCAAAGGTTAAAGGCAAAGAGAGAATCTTAAAAGCAGCAAGAGAAAAAAATGGTAATAAATGATCTAACCCTACAACTTAAAGAATTAGAAAGAGAGCAACAAGAAAATCACAGAGTGAGCAGAAGGAAGGAAATAATAAAGATCAGAGTGGGAATAAATGACATAGAGACAAAACAAACAAACAAACAAAAAAACATTACAAAGATCAATGAAACCAAGAGCTGGTTCTTTGAAAGGATAAATAAGACTGATGAACCTCTAGTCAGGCTAACCAAGAAGAAAAGAAAGAGGACCCATATAAACAAAATCATATTTGTAAGAGGCAAAATAACAATAGAACCCACAGAAATACAAAGAACCATAAAAAAAATACTATGAGCAATTCCATTCCAATAAAGTGGTCAACATAGAAGAAATGGACATATTCCTAGAAAAATACGACCTTCCAAAACTCAATCAGGGACAATAAAAAAATCTGAATAGGCTGATAACTATGGAGGAAATTGAAGCAGTAACCAGAAAACTTCCAACAAACAAAAGCCCTGGTCCAGATGGCTTCAGAGGGGAGTTTTACCAAATATTCAAAGAAGAAATAAAACCTATCCTCCTCAGACTATTCCAAAAAATTAAAGAGGAAGGAACACCTCTGAGCTCTTTCTACAAAACCAGCATTACCCTAATCCCAAACCAGATAAAGACAATTCAAAGAAAGAGAATTATAGGCCAATATCCCTCATGAACATAGATGCCAAAATTCTCAACAAAATTCTAGCAAATCAGATTCAGCATTACGTTAGAAAGATCATACACCATGACCAAGTGGGATTTTTTCCAGGCATGGGAGGATGGTACAATATCTGCAAATCAACAACCGTGATACACCACATAAACAAATTGAGAGATAAAAAACATATAATCATATCAACTGACGCAGAAAAAGCATTTGACAAAATCCAACACCCTTTCTTGATAAAAAAAAAAAAAAAACCACATAAAAACAAAAACAAAAACAAAAAAAACAAAAAAAACACACACAAAAAACACACACAACTCTCAGCAAGGTGGGAATAGAAGGATCATACCACAACATAATAAAAGCCATATATGACAAACCTACAACCCACATCATACTCAATGGGCAAAAACTAGAACCATTTGCCCTAAGAGCAGGAAAAAGACAGGATGCCACTTTTACCACTCCTGTTTGACATAGTCCTGGAAGTACTAGCCATAGTGATAAGACAAGAAGAAGAAATAAAAGACATCCAAATGGGAAAAGAAGAAGTAAAATTGTCATTATTTTCAGATGACATGATATTGTACATAGAAAACCCTAAAGACTCCATCAAAAAACTACTAGAATTAATAAATGAATTTGGCAATGTAGTAGGATACAAAATTAACACCCAGAAATCTATGGCTTTTTTATACACCAATAATGAACTCACAGAAAGAGAACTAAAATAAATAAATAAATAAAATCCCATTTACCATTGTAACAAAAAAATTAAGATACCTAGGAATAACTTTAACCAAGGAAGTAAAGGACCTGTACTCAGAAAATTACAGGATACTGAAAAAAGATATAGAGGAAGACATAAACAAATGGAAGAATATACCATGTTCATGGATTGGTAGAATCAACATCATTAACATATACATACTACCCAAAGCAATCTAAAATTCAAAACAATTCCTATTAAAATATCAATGGCATACTTCAAAGACCATACTCCAAAAATTCATCTGGAATAAAAAAGACCAAGAATAGCTGCAGCAATCATGAGAAAGCAGAACAAAGTTGGAGGGCTCATAATACCAGATATCAAGCTGTATTACAAAGCCACTGTTCTCAAAACTGCCTGGTACTGGCACAAGAACACACATATAGAGCAATGGAACATAACAGAGAACCCAGAAATCGACCCAAGCCATTATGCTCAATTAATATTCAACAAAGGAGGCAAGAGCATACAATGGAGTCAAGACAGTCTCTTCAATAATCAGTGTTGGGAAAATTGAACAGATACATGAAAAAAAATGAAACCACATTGCCAACTTATATCACACCCAAAAATAAAATTGATAAAGGACTTAAAAGTAAGGTGGGAAACCATAAAAGTCTTAGAAGAAGCCATAGACAGCAAAATAGCAGATATTTGTCATAGCAATGTCTGATACAGCTCCTAGGGCAATGGAAGCTAAGGAGAAAATGAACAAATGGGACTACATCAAAATAAAAAGCTTCTTCACAGCAAAAGAAACCATCAGCAAAACAATAGGAAAGCCCACTGCATAGGAGAACATATTTGCCAATGTTATATCTGATAAGGGTTTAATCTCCTACATTTACAGGGAACTCATACAACTTAACAAAAGGAAGATAAACAATCCAATCAAAAAATGGGCAAATGACCTAAATAGACACTTTTCGAAAGAGGACATTCAGAAAGCCAAGAGACATATGAAACATGCTCAAAATCACTAAATCATCTGAGAGATGCAAATCAAAACAACAATGAGGTACCATCTCACATCTGTTAGAATGGCTATCATCAACAAATCAACAAACGACAAGTACTGGTGAGGATGCGGAGAAAGAGGAACCCTCCTGCACTGCTGGTGGGAATGTAGACTGGCGCAGTCACTGTGGAAAACAGTATGGAGTTTCCTCAAAAAACTAAAAATGGAACTCCCAGTTGACCCAGTAATCCCACTTCTAGGAATATATCCCAAGAAAACAGAAACACCAACCAGAAAGGATATGTGCACCCCTATGTTCATAGCAGCACAACTTATAATAGCTGATATTTTGAAACAGCCTAAGTGCCCATCAGTAGATGAGTGGATTATAAAACAGTGGTATATCTACACAATGGAATACTATGCTGCTGTAAAAAAGAAGGAATTCTTACCATTTGCAACAGCATGGATGAAACTGGAGATCATTATGCTAAACAAAATAAAGCCAGTCAGAGAAAGTAACTACCACATGATCTCATTCATTTGTGGACTATAAAGAACATCATAAACTGATGAAGAAAAATAGAGACAAAGAAGCATTGAATAGACTGTCAAACTTCAGCAGGAAGGCAGGGAGGGTTGGGGGTGGTGGTAAGAGATCAACCAAAGGACTTGCATGCATGCATATAAGCATAACCAATGGACACAGACACTAGGGAGGTGAGGGCCTGTGCCGGGGGTGGGGGTTAGGGGAGACCCAGGGAGGTAAATGAGGGAAAAAGAAGATATTTGTACTGCTATTCATAATACTTTAAACACACACACACACACACACACACACACACACACACACACACACACACACTGAGTGGCCAGATTACTATGACCACCTGACGTTTGTAGGCAAATTAGCCATACACTGCATCATATGGGATATGGAAGCCGAAGGCCTGTTCGAACACCTTTGCTGTCTGCAGTTACCAAGATAAAATGTCTCCAATTCACACAGGAACACAAGGATTGGACAGTCGACCATTGGAAAAAAGCCATGTGGTCCGATGAATCATGTTTCCAGTTGCATCATGCAGATGGCAGAGTGAGAATTTGGTGGAAACAGCATGAAAGCATGCACCCCACATGCATGAGTACAACCCTTCAAGCTGGTGGGGGCTGTGTTATGGTTGGGGCATGTTTTCCTGGCATGATTTGGACTCTTTAATTCGTGTGGAACAACGTCTGAATAGCACAACATACCTAAGTATCATTGCTGATCAAGTTCATCCTGTCATGTTGATGGCGTATCCCAATGGAGATGGCTTCTTCCAACGAGACAATGCGCCATGCCACGGTGCTCGTATTGTGCAGGAGTGCTTTCAAGAACATGAGGGAGACTTTACCTTGCTTAGGTGGCCCCCACAATCACCAGATCTCAATCCAATTGAGCATTTGTGGGTCAACGTTAAAAGAGCCGTCAGGCAGCTGGTTCCACAACCATCAAATCTCACAGAACAGTACAGTGCTATTCATCAGGCATGGTGTCAGGTTCCTTGTATCACCTTTCAACATCTCGTGGAGTCAGTGCCAAGAAGAATTGCCACAGTATTGAAGGCAAAGGTGGCCCAATGAAGTACTGATGGGGGGTCATAATAATCTGGTACCTCAGTGTATTTTCTTAGGGTCCCAAATTTGGCATTATTTCAAGAGTTAAAATTTAATTAGATACCAATCATACCAATTCCCACATAACTTTACAATGAAAATAATATTTGTTGAAAGTAATACCTTATGAAAATTAAATCATAATCTAAACAATTAGGAAAATGCCAACTGATATAGAATTTTGGTCTATGATATTGTTTAGTATCAGATAAGAGTTAATGATTCTGTAAAATAAATAATTAAAATCTTACATTAGAAATAAAGCAAATGTTTTCTTTAAATTTGAGATTCTCCTGATTTTAAGTAAAAATAAAGAAATATTATTTAGAAGTCTTTACTAGTAATTTTTTTTCAATTTTAAAATTCAAAAGTTAAGAAACTTTTAAAAAACTTCTGAACTTGCAACTTTTCTGATACCCTATTTGATAGTTGAAGACTTTCTGAAATAACAAAGCACTTATATATTGTTAAAGTGTAATACAGGAAATGGAAGATACTGTATTTGCCTTGAACTAAAAAGATAAAATATGGAGTTTTCTACTACTTGCAATAGTTACTTGAAGAAGTCAGCAATAAAAATGAAAGTTTAAGTCAAATGTTGCAACTTCTCAGTTTTTTGCTGGTCACAGTTCACTGAATACAAAATGCATTTGGAAATAAGGGAGATTCTACTATGTTGACAGCAGTAACCAACTCATCTTATAGCATCTCTCTGACTTTAGATTCAGAATCAAGCTTTAGAAAAGCAGACATTTTGGCAATTTTGCAAAATTGTCTCCATATGGAGCCCACTAATGATAACATTTTTTTTTGTGCTACAAAATATTCTTTAGGTCATTCTATTACTTCAGATTCCCATTTCTAATGTTAGAATATAAGTTGTACACATTTTTGAAAATAAGTATTTTACAAAATATTTTGGAATCTGAAAAAAACAACACGTAAAAGCTGTAATAATAATAGTAACATTATGGTGAACTTGTACTTAATAGAAAATGATTGCACCAAGTTCCAAATGTTAAGATTCATAAAATAATTCACAAATATTTCCATGTATCCCAGAATTTACAGAAATGTCTTGTTACCCACTGTTCTGCTGTTACACGTAATTTTGATAGCTTTTTCCCAGACATTTGAAGCATAAGAAGAAGGTTAGGTAATTTGCTCATCTGCAGGCTGATCTCACCCCCATTTTGCTCTGGCATATCACATACTCGGCTATACTACTTCGGTCTGTAAACTCTCCTTGTCATTCTTTGTAGAGACAGAGGAAATGGAAGAAAGAAGGAGATTTCAATTGAAAGCACTCATTTATTCTGGGAAAAAGCTTACATTCTAAAAAACAATGTTTATCTGTATATTAGTGTCCCAGTGCATGAATGCATGCACATTAAAAGGAAATTAATTAGAAGAAATATTTTTTTAAAAAATATATTTTATTGATTTTTTTTTTACAGAGAGGAAGGGAGAAGGATAGAGTGTTAGAAACATCGATGAGAGAGAAACATTGATCAACTGCCTCCCACTCCCTCCCCCGCCACTGGGGATGTGCCTGCAACCAGGGTGCATGCCCTTGACTGGAATTGAACCTGTGACCCTTCAGTCCGCAGGCGGATGCTCTATCCACTGAGCCAAACCAGTTAGGGCAGAAGAAATATTTTAATATCACTATTCACTCTTTCTCTATAATAGAATTGTCAACTAAATTCATGATCAACAATGACAGATCGAAACACACATGTGATATTGGCACCAGCAAGAGCTTTATATGTATCGCGCATGTGCAAGTCAACTTAGCCTTTTATAAATATACAATAAGTTTGCTTAATTAGACCTGCTTTCTGATGTAGCTAAACTTTTTCCAGCCCAGTGAAGCACCCCAAATTCTCTTTCAGGTAATTGTCAGCAACATAGCAGTAAATATCAACACGAAGCAGATATTTATTGTAGATCATGCAGGGAGAACAAAGGGTAAAATATTTAACTGCAGCAGTGTTTGACTATATTCTGTGCAGTGAGAAAACCTGAAGTCATTTTCAAGGTCCACCATTTCTTCTTTTCAGTCAGGTCAAGTTTTTAAGCTTTCTAAATCTCTGTTTTCTAGCTAATGAAAAGAAAATAGGATTCCACTGAGTCTCCTATCTACCTACTCCAGGACTTCTGTAAGGATCAAATGAGATGAGCCACGGGAAAATATTTCACAGACATTTGTTAAAGTGTGAAATGTTTGCAGCTGGCTATAAAGCAAGTCATGTTCCTGGGCTGAAGAAACTGCAAGAAGGCTAGTTGTTGCTAGGGAGAGGAAGTGGGGCATTGCTACGGGATGTCATTACCCATGCCCACAGCACCCATTTCCAGGCTGGGCTGGGCTGTGGGCCACATTTTGCGCCATGGAGTCTCGGCAGCATTGGCTGGGATTTGGTGTGCTGTCACTCTGGGGTGATGGTGGGGCTTGTGTCTCACTTGGGGGAAGCCGAGTGTTGCTTTGTGGGCACCAGGTCTGTGGTACTGTTTCTCTGTAAATGGCCAGTGTGCATGATGTCAGCTCCTGTGTTAAGCATCCCCCCCCCCCCGGTGGTCAGTGCACATAATAGTGACTGGTTGGACGGACACTTAGCATATTAGCATTTTATATATATATATATATATATATATATATATATATATATATATATATATATATATATATATATATATATATATATATATATATATATATATATATACTAGAGGCCCGTTGCAGGAAGATTCCTGCAACTATAGGGCTTCCTGCATCTGGAGCAAAGTAGAGAAGGGAGCGAAACCCACTGAGGCGGGCTTCGCTCCTGCTTCACCGCCCGGCTGCTCTCCCTCCCGCCCCGTCGCCCGGCCGCTCTCCCTCCTGCTCCGCCACCCGGCTGATTTCCCTCCCGCCTCCTGCCTCCGCTGCCCTGGCTCTGTTCCTGTCTCCATCGCCTCTACCTTGCTCCCTTCTGCAGCGCTTCACTTCCATATTGTCTTCAGTCTTTGCTTCCAGCTGGTATATGCAAATTAACCTCCATCTTGGTTGGGTTAATTTGCATATAGTCACCCTGATTGGCTGGTGGGCGTAGCGAAGGTATGGTCAATTAGCATGTTTGTCTTTTATTAGTGTAGATATATATATGAAGCAGATGGGTAATGCAGTGTGTTGAACCCCAGTCCACACAATAGCAAATTGTGTTGAATGAAGATTTATCAAGTTGTATGACAATTTTCTAGAATTTTAAGATAACCAAGGGATCAACAAAGCAAGCAAACAAACAACAACAAAAAACAAGCCCTAACCGGTTTGGCTCAGCAGATAGAGTGTTGTCCTGTGGACTGAAAGGTCCCAGGTTCAATTCCGATCAAATGCATGTACCTTGGTTGCGGGCACATCCCCAGTGGGTGGTGTGCAGGAGGCAGCTGATCGATGTTTCTCTCTCATCAATGTTTCTAACTCTCTATCCCTCTCCCTTCCTCTCTGTAAATAAATCAATAAAAATATATTAAAACACACACACACACACACACACACACACACACACACACACACACACACACACACAAAACCTAAATGATTATGTTGTGATTCCTTTACTTTAATTTTGATTTAAGCCAGTTTTCAATCATTCTATATATCTAAATATGGCAAAATGAAAAAATATTTTGACAGAAGTCAGGCTTAATAAAGTAGTAGTCACAGGTTCTAGCACTTCTATTTCTCTCTTTTTATCACATATTTAGGTATTTATCTATATGTATTAGATTTATGTCCATCACTAACTATACCTATGTGGATTGATAAATAACATCATTTGTTTCTATTGTTAGCCCTTAAAAGAGATCTGAGGCAGAATAATTTCTATTTAACTCAAAATATCTAAATATATAAAGATAAAAAATGTTTCAATGAACCATATAGTCCTTTGAGTTGAAGCAGAAATAGACAGCAAATCCATAAATAATTCATCAGATAATTGAGGGCTTTTAAAGATAAAAAGCCCTGAATTTTTTCCTTCTGAAAACTTGTATCAAATGTTTTTAGTAGAAAAACATACTTTCTGTCCCATCCCTCTCTATTGGACCATCCCAATTCATAAGTAAATATACTTTAATATTGTCTATTATAAAGAAATATTTTTCCTTGATCTCTCTTGCCTCTTTAGCAACATAACAGTGGTTTCCAGCATGGGCATCAATTGTAGCTGCTCTGCTTTCTGCAAAATTATAGACAGGCTTGTTAAACTATCAATATATATATATTTTTTTAAATCTGTAAAATGAGAATAATAATAATAGTAGCTATGTACTGTGCTTATTGTGGGACTCTAAAGTTAATACATATAAAATATTTTATAACAATACCTGGCCTTTAAATGTTTAATACATGTTAGCTGATCTCATTGTCATGCATTCACATAAGCAATTAAAAAATTCTTCATCCAAGGAGATTTTGGTTTTTTTTTCTTAATCCTCATCCAGGGACATTTTTTCCATTGATTTCTAGAGAGAGTGGAAGGGAGGTAGTGGGCGGAGGGAAACATTGACCTGAGACACATCCATTGGCTGCCATCCACAAACCCACCTACGAAAGTTGGGAACCTTCAATGGAGGCATATCCCCTCGACTAGTTATAGAACCCAAGACCCTTTGGTCTGCAGGCTGATGCTTTAACCACTGAGCCAATCAGCCCAGGGCAAGGTATGTTTTTATTGATTTTTTAGAAAGAGAGATAGGAGGAGAGAAATATATAGAAATATCGATGTGAGAGAGACTGTTGATTAGTTGCCTTCCGTAGGCGCCCTGACAAGGCATCAAATCCATAACCTAGATATGTGCCCTGACCAAAAATCCAACCCACAGACTTTTGGTGTATGGGACAACACTGCAACCAACTGAGCCATGCAAGCAGTGAAAAAGCAAATTTTGAGAAAGCCTGCTATCCTCCCTATCTTTATTGTTTTCTAATGTTGCTTTTCTCATTGTTACTCTATGCAATTCTTGGCAAAATCATTCATTTTGTTAACTCAAATGGATACTTGTCTTTTCATCTTCCCCTGCACCTTTTACTGTGTTGGCACAGATTAAGTCCTTAATAAGAAGGCTGGTTGATTAATTGGATACATGATTTAATTACTCAAAATATCCAGGATAGAAAAACAAAATCAATACAAACACACTTGTTGCTACTGGCTGATTGTTTTTATGTCCCCATACCCCCCAACCCACCCAATTCGCATGCGGAAATTCTAGTACCCGATATGATGGTATTAGGAGTTTGAGCTTCTGGGAGGTGCTTAAATCATGAGATGGAGCCCTAATGATTAGAATTAGTGGCCTTATAAAAGATAGCCTATAGAGCTCTCTAGGTCCTTCAGTCATGTGAGCTTGAAAGAAGTCTGTGAGCCAGAGGAAGACCCTTTTTGACCATGCTGGCACCCTGATCTTGGACTAGCAGCCTCCAGACTGTGAAAAATACATTTCTGGTGTTTATAAGCTACTCATTCAGTTTGTGTTATTTTGTTATAGCAGCCTGAACGAACTAAGGTAGAAAATTGGTCCCAAGAAGTTGCGTGCTGCTATAATAAATACCTAAAAAGGTAGAAGTAGCTTTGAACTTGCTAAGAAGTAAAGGTTAAAGAGTTTTGAGATGTATTCCAGGAAAACCTTACATTGCTGTGAATGGAGCAGTAAAAGCAAGTCTGGTGCGGGCTTCAAAGGAGAAGGGGAGAGGTGTAGAGAGCAGCTCAGTCTTTTTAGAGAACACCTACATGGCTCTGAGTAGAATGTCAGTAGAAAGATGAACAGTATAGGCCATTCTGATGAAATCTCAGTTGGAAATGAGGAATATGTTATAGGGCAATGGAGAAAAGGCCATCCTTGTTATAGAAGGACAGAGAAGGTGGATGAATTGTGTCTGTGTCTTAGTGTTTCATAGAATATAGAACTTGTGAAAAGGAAATTAAATATTTGGCTGAAACAAATTTTTCTTTGTAATTGTATTTATTTATATGTATTTAATGAAAGTTGAACATAGTTAAAATGTACAATATGATGATTTCATTTCATATATGTAGTGCACTAATTAATATAGTCAAGCTATTTAACATACCACATAGCTGGAGTCTTTCTAGGCAAATATTGAAGGTATGGCTTGGCTTCTCTTGATTGCATACAGTTAAAGAAATGACTTAGAGATGGAATTGTTAATTAAAAGGGAAGCAGAACCTAAAAAATTTGGAAAAACTCTTAGCCTGTCCATATTGCAAAAAAATATGAGAGCATGGTTGGAAGAGAACACTAATGGTGTGACCAAGGGACCTTTTGACAAGGATCATGTGGGTGTGAACTAAAGACTTAATCAGCCACTCCAGCCAGAAAACAGCCAACTTGAACTGAAGGGAAAGGATACACAAAGGAAAAAAGGAAGTTGTCTTAGCTTTTACAGGATGGAACCATAGAGCTATTGGCTGTGAACATGTGCTATTCTTCCAGACAAGGTAAGAGGGACTCCAAAGAGGGTCCAGAAACCATTAGAACTGCTTCCTTGGTTTCAAAATGGAGACTGTTACCTGGGTGTCAGCAGGCCAGGCGACCCTGGCCCAGAGCCTTGGGGACAGTGCTGCCCAAGGCTGTACTGGGGATAATTGCCTAGCAAAGCATGGTGCCATGGTTACCTCCACCTGGATATTGAAGGAGGGAGCCTCCCAGGGCTGCGGGTCTACAACCCCAGACTGCTGGAACCATCTGCCTGTGATTTCATCTTGGAAGAGCTACAGGCAAGCAATTCCAACCCTTGATAGCTGCTGCAAGGGCTGTGCTCACAAAGCCACAGACGCAGGGACGGCCAGGGGCTCTGAAGGTTTTCATTTGCTCAGAATCTTTTACTCTTTTTCTTTTATATTTCTCCCTTTAGAATGGGAATGCCCATCCTATGCTTGTCTCGCCATTGTATTTTGGAAGCACATAACATGTTTGATTTTTACAGGTTCACAGCTGAAGAGCAAGTGCCTCAGATGAAATGTCTCACCCATATATGATTTAGATTATGTGTCTATTTTAATATGTTTTTATTGATTTTTAGATAGAGAGGACCGTAGAGGGAGAGAGAGAGTTAGAAACATGGATGAGAGAGAGAAACATTAACCTTGATCGGCTGCCTCCTACACAACCCCTACCAGGGATCAATGCTGCAACCCACAACCTGGGAAATGTTCCCTGACTGGGAATTGAACTGGTGACCTCTTGGCACATGGGACCACATTCAATCCACTGGGACACACTAGCCAGGCTAGATGATATTTAGATGAGACTTTGGACGTAGGCTTTTGAGTGATGCTGAAATGAGTTAGGCCTTTGGGACTACTGGGATAAAAGTAATGTATTTAGCAGGCAGAAATGACATGAAGTTGGGGGGTGCAGGGGTGGAATGCTATGGTCAAAATGTTTGTTTCTTCCCTGAATTCATATGTTGAAAGCCTTATGTCCAATATGATGGTAAGGAGGTGGGTCCTTGGGAGGTGCACCTCCTTCTTTGGGAAAGTGGAGCCCTCATGAACAGAATTAGCGCATTTATAAAGGCACCAGAATTCCCTCCAGTGGTCGGCAAACTCATTAGTCAACAGCGCCAAATATCAACAGTACTTCTTCAAAATAGACTCGCCCAGGCCGAAAACCTACTTCTGCACATGGACCACGAAGTTTCAATCGCACTGTACGTGCGCCCGCACGTAGTATGTTGTGGAAGAGCCACACTCAAGGGGCCAAAAAGCCGCATGTGGCTCACGAGCCGCAGTTTGCCGACCACGGCCTAGCCTAGCCCTTTCTGCCACATGAGGATAAAAGAGAAGTGTGTGTCCCAGAAGAGGACTCTCACCTGACCCTGCTGGGACCCTAATCTCAGACTTCTATCTTCCAGAACTGTGAGAAACAAACCTCTGTTGTTTATAAACTGCCCACTCTGTGGCGTTTTGCTATTGCAGCCCTAAATGATTAAGACACTTGTTTACTCATTTTCCAAGCTCCCATTCTTGTATCTGTATGAAAGAAGAGGGAACAGAATCATAGCTATTTTATGAGCAAGTACTGTTTTTGTATTTGTGGACACATCATTTCATTATTAATTTTATAATTCTCTCTTCTTCAACCTTCTCTGCTTACTCAACTACTTCCCAAATTGTTAATTTCTGCTGATTTACATAGTATAGTCTGATGGTTTTTACTTAGGTCCTACAGAAAAAAACTTCTCTAAAATGTATTCCTACCACTATTTATGTAGAGATATATTCACTAAAAACTGTGCTGTGGGCTATAGAGAGATGGCTGGACAAGACATATTTTTTTCCCTAAGGTGGCTTCTAGTGTAGGCCAGAGCATAAACATGCAAACAAATATTTATAATGTAGTGTGGCCAGGTGCTTCATGAAGATAGGGACTCAGTCTGCCCTCTTTACTGCTTTATTCCTAACAGGTAGTCTTAGAATAGACGTTATATAATATTACAGCAGTGGGATACAAAACTTGGTCTGAGAAATACTCTATAAAACTGTTGGAAATGGAAAACTTTATGGGGTTTTGAGTCCAAATACCCTAAGACTTGAACTTTACACTTCATCTGAGTCCTACGAAAAGCCTGTGCATTCTACACCTTTTAAAATATGCTGGTTTTTTAAAAAAAATCTCCATGACTACTTGTGCATCTTCTAGGATAGGCATTTGCAATTCCTGTGCATATGAGGCAATATGATCAATTGAAGAATCTTCCTGTCACATGGTAGAAACAGACCTGGAGCGATTTCAAGGGCATGATGAGAATCTCAGAAAAAAAACACAAACAAACAAGACTTTTCCCTTCTGGCTTACTGATGCCAGAAATCCCACCTTCTGAGATTTATTCTTTGGATGAAAGCTTTTAGCTTGAAGTGTAAATATCCCCAGGAGAGGAAGTATATAAATTATCAAACATTTAATAACATGCTATAATTACTTTGATCAGATTCTTTCCCGAAAACATGAATTGATGAAAAACAGCTAATGAAAGTGCAGGGATGTTGGGCTCTGGAGACACCAACTACTGGGCAGAAAGGACAAAGGAAGACAGAGGGTGCCATGACTGTCAGCTGGGATGGTGCCCTTGCCAAGGGGGTTTTCTGTTGCCCGCAATCTAGCTTTTCCGGCCTGATGGGACTAGACTAACATCTGTGCTGGGACTGTCAGGGTCCCACAGGTGCAGAAGATCTAGTTTATTAGAAGTGAATTTGTAAATACAGAGAAAAACAACTGGCACTTTGAGCCACCAGAGATTAGAGGCAGTAATGAAACCAGCAAAGGCGAACATGGGCAGGGACGGAAGCAAATAGCTTCAGTCAATGCCAGATATAAACAATCGCATACTTTATTTTTTTTTTCTGGAAAACTATAAATTAAATCCCAATTTTATGAAAACAGAGACCCTCATTTTGCAATAAGTTTCACAGTGATTAGTTCAGCAAAGCCAGACGTGGCTTATTACCAGAAATAATATCAGCTCTATTTGTCATTGCTGTTTGTTAACTTTAGTTTCAACTTTAGATTTTTTTATATGGGGCATGCGTGTGCTAATCTTATATGCTACATACTGATCCTGTAGGTGGGCGAATGAAAGACAGGAGCTTAACTTCACAGTTTGTTTCCTTATCATCAAAAGGGAGCTCTAAAGGTGTTTTCTTCCAGCTTTAATTGTCTAGGGTACATAGTTTAAGCATCCTGTAAAAACAGTCATAATTTTCTCATCTTCATATTCCACCTACATTGTTTCCCCTCTTCACTCAGCATTCTTGTTTTTCCCCTTCATTTGAGACGTACTAATATAAAATTTATATTCGCAATTTCCCAGTAAATGGCTTCCACATACCATATATGCGATGTTGGAACATTCTGAGAAATTTGTGTAGTGTGTCATTAAAGGCAGTACCGTTTTTGTCGCTAAATTTCATTAAAATAATATATTTGGATTTATTTAGTACAGTTATATAAATAAAACTTTCTATGTATAATGTGATGCTTAATTATAATTATGTGTGTACCATGTACATAGTGATCAAATCACCTGTTATTTTATTTATTTATTTCATGTATCAGAGAAGGAACAAATACATCCTAATGAGTTGAAATGTAAGCAGCCCCTTTCCCAGGATATTTCTTAATATGGTTTCATAGCCTTCAGTCATTCCAAAATGCCTTATGATTGTTGCTGTAGCTGAAAACCTCCTATATTGCTATTTACTTGATTTGTTTCTTCAAAACAATTCAGGACCAACATTGCCATCCACTCTTATTTTGCCCTAAGCAAAAATACTTGTGAAATCATAACGTTGACGTTCAGGTTCTATCAAACCACTGTTTTGAAACAAATTAAATAAAATAAAAATTTGCCTACACACTGCCAAACATTAAATCACACATAGGGTAACACAGAGACAGTTCTGCATCTGATTTAATGAAGAGCATGGAGTTTAAAGTTAACTGTCTAGGTTTAAATTTGGACCCGACTGCTTAGCTGGGTGACTTCCCTATTCCTCAGTTACCTCATTAGTAAACTTGAGATAATAAAATTATGTACCCCACAGGGTTCTTGTGATAATTAAGGCAACATGTATAAAATTAGGGTAGTTTTATACACTGCATGATACATGCCTGGCTTTGTGCTCTTTTTACTATATATGAAGTAATCATTATATGCGTGTTTGTATTCATTGATTTTCCCATGCAAGCACTGCCCCAATATCAGATGTTTGGCTGACTCTGAAGCTCAGATTATTTGATCCAAACCCAAGCCCCCAACAGAGCTGCTAAAGCTTCTAAATAAGTCTAAAATTACTATCCTGAGCAGTTTATTTCCTGGGAGAATCAAACTTATTGCTTGGAGCATCCATTAATCAATTCAGCTTTAATTTAAATATTTACTGAGCGTCTACTGTGCACAAGACAGAAGATATTAAGGGGATACAGTGATAAATCAGGCCGAGCTTGTCCCTGGGAGAGTTAACAAATAACATTCATGGAATGAACAAGAGACAAGAGTCACAGGAGAGGGTCACACGTAATGATGCTGCCCCAGACAGTTCTGTGAAATGTGAGGTGATTTCTAGCTTAGGGGATGTGGGAGGTATTGCCAGAAACTCTGCAAAAACACTTTATGAGCATTGCCTCATGGACACCTGACCACATGCCTAAATTTCCCCTTTTTACCAAAGCAGTAACTGAATTGTAACCTTGCTTTGATAAGTTTGGTTTCGGGTCCAACATCACAACATATTGTTATATCTATATTACTTAAACATTCTTTATATATATATATATATATATATATATATATATATATATATATATACACACACACACACACACTACATGTGGGGAAGTGGAATTACTATCACAGTTGTGTTCCATATCACTAGCTGGCTTACCAACTGAATGCTATTTACTTTAGTAATTTATGTCTTTAGGAGATTAAATGGCATATTGATGTCCCATGAGAGTTGGCACAGCTTCCAAAATTACTTAGCCTCTTTTCCCTGAAGCAGCTGATAAATTAGGAAAAATGAGTTTAATTAAGTGTGGAACAATTAAATTTCCGAATATTTAAATCATAATTCACAACAATCAAAATGAATATTCTTAGTACGAGCTAAATAATACACTTTCAATTTCAAATTTCCCCCATCTTGCAGATCACCTGCTGGACAAGCTCATTTGATCGGGAAAGAAGTGTTTCTTCTGCACAAGCCTCAAGTTCTGGTATATGGGTGGCACAATTATCCCGTGTTTGCCAAATACATGCAATTTCGAGGTAAGGTGCGACTTTATTTATGCAGTGATTTGGGGGCATGGTATTGTCACCACATTGTGGAAATCTGTTCAAACATAATCTCCCCCTTTCCTCTTCTGTTGTAACTAAGGCTGTTGTGGCCCAGGGCAGAGTAGGGTGAGCTGTGGGAAATCTGTCAGGTGAGTAAGCTTAATTAGCCCAGGATAGTTCTGTAGCTTTCAATCCAAGCCCTCAAGACAGGTATGATTAAAATCTATAAAAATAAAAATGTACTTAAAATGCTATTTTGAGGCTCATTAAACTTAAATTAGTCAACATCTATTTCTGGGGGGCAGAATTAATTTGCATTTATTCAATGGTTCTCTTTGGGCAATTAATATTTGGGTGATCACATTAAGTACCTTGAATCAAAACAAAATAATTGAAATATGTGCTTAAAACACTACATATAAAAACGAGAGTGAAAATAATTAGAATTTGGGCTCTGGTCATTTACTTCTTATGACAGAATTATATGCAATTGTTGATGGTTCTTTTTCTCCATTTCAGGGAATATCATATATAATGAATAAAGTAAAGAAAAGAAAAAAAACAAAACAAAACAAAAAACCCTGTGCACAGGTGGCCGTTTGCTTCTAGCTTAAAGAAATCACTGGCAGAAATGTGGAGAATGTGGAGGATGTTCCTAAACTCAGACATAGCTGGGTAACCCTTTCTCTATTTCATAGTACTGAATCAAAGGATGTGTGAGGACCAAATTTTGGGAGCTTTTTTGGGGAGGAAAGTGAAACAATTCAGGGCTAAGAGTTCTGATTCCAGTTACAGAACAGCGAGGCCAAACTTTTTCCAAAAAGGGGCAGAGAGTAAATATTTTAAGCCTTGGGGGACATTTGATCTCTGTAGTTGTAGTAGGGAAGCAGCCCTAGGCAATACATAGACAAGCAGGTGTAATTGTGCTCCAATCAAACTTGAATTTGAAAACAGGAGGCAGGTCAGATTTTGCCCAGAGGCTGTGGTTTGCTGACCCCTGATGGAGTGCAGTGCCAAGATTGGCAAGGTGAGCTTGTTAAAAGAGTATTTTCCGCTGGCTTTTCAGGTGGAGCTGTCTTCTCCATGGCTCCAACTTCATGTACAGAAAGTTGTGACTGAAGGAGTCCATGAACATTTTCCAATGATGGGATCCTCAGGCCATTGATGACAGATGAGAATGAATTAATCTCATCTGTTACTGGATAATGACACTGATTCTGTCTGTACTGAATTCTTTCTGTGATGTTTAGAAAAGCTAAATTTGTTTAATTTGCTCAGGTGTTGTCTCATTTATTGATTGATTGATTGATTGATTGTTTTATTGCTTAAGGTATTACAAAGATTATTATATATGTCTCCTTTTTTTTCTCCCTTGACCTTCCCCTAGCCTCCCATACCCCCCATGTCCATTGGTTATGCTTATATGCATGCATACAAGTCCTTCGGTTGATCTCTTACCCACCCCCCCCCCCCCCGCAGCCCTCCCCAGTGGGAAGGCCGGGGAGGGTATTTATTTATTTTTTAACCCCCCCAGCTTTATTGAGCTATAATTGACATAATATTATGTAAGTTTGATATACAGATGTGTTGTGAAATTATTATAAGGTTAGTTAATACATCCATCACCTCACATAATTACTTTTTGTGTGGTGAGAACTTTTAAAATGTACTCTTAGCAACTTTCAGGTATACAATAAAGTACTGTTAACTATAGTCTTGGCCCTTTTATCAATCGGTATCTATAGTGGACATCTGTATATTAATACTTGCAACTGGATAGAGATTAAGACAGCATCTTAACATCTCCTGCACCAGAGGGTGCCAATAAATTCTGGTACTTCAGCGCTCTGCCTGGTAGGTTGAACCTGCTTCCAAGTGGCCAAGCTTTGTGGACAACATAGTGTTAAACCACATCATGACATGAGAACAACTGCCATACAGCACAGTAGTCCCCTGCTATACTAGTAAAAACTAGGCATGCACTTCCTACCCCAGGAGCGAGGTCTGAGTAACATCCAGTAGGATCCCCCAAACTACTCTCAGATCCCAGCATAAAGAGCTTTCCTATTGTTTCTATGTAGACATGCATGTTGACTGCAGTGTCTTGGAGGAAATACTGGCACTTGGCTGCCTCACTCTCCAGGGGCTACATATTCCAAAACCAGTGACGTGGTGTATGGTAGTTGGTACATATCCATGCAGATCGGAGTAATCTGGAGTCATATGAAATGAGGCACTATGCAAAGTAAGCTAAGAATTTGATGCCAGGAAACAGAAACCAAAAAATTCATAATTGAGAGTAGGCAGAGTGGTAACAGGAAAGACAACAGAGAGCATGTCAAATCGGAAGAGGAATCAAATCCTAACTGACTGGATGCTTATGGAAATCAATGGCCAAGTAAGTCTAGTGCCCTTCAGGATGAAAAACACCCAGGATTTTACCATCAAAAAGGAATTTATGCATGATATTCCCTTTTTATATAATATCCTATCATTCCATATTAATTATCATAAAGATGAAGAATCACAAAATTTGAGGGTATTAAACTAACATAACCTTTATTTCTTCCTATACTTCCAGAACACAGACAATTCAAATTTCTAAAAATATTAAGATGGCTAAGGTTGGTTTGTTAACTTACTATTTTTCTAGGAGCATTAACTACCATATATTTATGTGATAATTTCAAAGGGTTTTCTACTGTCAAAAAGTAGGAAATATAAGATTAAGAGAGTTTTTATTTTTAAATTGATTTATAAAATTGAAGGACAAGATTCTTTATTTTATTCAGAAATGATAAAAACTGGCATTTGTCCATTAACCAATGTTTGAAAACCATTAACCTAATCTGAACACTCTTATGATATTCACATCACTTTGGTAAACCTCCTGAACAATTATTTGCTGGCATTTCTTCAGTTATGGGCAAAACTGTACCATTTAAAGTATCTCATTGGTTCTTAGATTCTAAAGAAATCTACTTTACACTGAAGTCTGTCTTCCTATAACCATAGCATTAATCCTTATCTTAGTCTGAAAGGCTTTTCACAACATATTAAAGACTGGGTGGCTTAAACAACTTAAAGTTATTTTCTCACAGCTCGAGGAACTAGGAAACCCATCATTCAAGTGCTAGTCAATTCAGTTCCTCGCAAGAACTCTCTTTCTGGCCTGCAGAGAGCCACCTTATCACTATGTCCACACATGGCTGAGAGAGAGAAAACAGATCTGCTTATAAGGGCACCAACCATATTGGATTAGGTTGCCATTCTTATGACCCTCTCCATAGGCCCTACCTCCAAATACAGTCCCATTGGGACTGAGAGCTTCAACATATAAATTGTGGGGGAGCACATTCGGCCTAGAGCAGACTTAGTCTGTTTCATATTACCGCGTAAAACAAGTCTCATATCCTTTCCATATGCTAACTTGACCAATATTTGGAAAAAAAAGTGTAAACTTTCTTTAGCTCCTAACCTCTCTAAATGATTTTAAGTCTCATCAATAATTCAGTCCATTCTCTGAATATAGTTTAAAAGTGCTTTATCCCTATTAAAAGGGGTAACAAGAACATAAATAATGTAAGCGCATCTACTTAGTGTTAGCAATAATTTTTATTTTTATAATTCTAATTGCTAATTATATACCACTTACAATGTAATATGTGATTAGGTTTTTATAGCTACAACACAGCTACACAATATTAACAATCATTGTGCTTTCAACTATAATCACAGCTTAAAGATATATACACATATATGACTTCTAAATATGATCTATAATTTTATTATTGATGCTAACAACAATGATCTCTTTTTCTCCACTCTGACTGCATCTTGGGGTGTTGGAAAGCACAAATTACACCCCTAAATTGGAGGTGGAAACATGAGCCATTACTGGAGATACTCTACATTAGCTAAAAAGTTAGCTAGGAATTCTTCCTGCGTAGTGCCATGGTTTTGACCAACATTTTGGGACATATTTTCTTGATGAACCATATGTTGGTGCAATTCCTGACCTCATGGCAACATATGAGAGGTACCGGTATGGTTTGGTATTTTCTTTATGTGTGAATACATTCTTTATAAGGTTAGACTTTTTGAAAATTTAAATGTGAAATAGTAGTTCCAGCTTTCATGTAGCTAAATATGAAACTTGGATGGATATTATTTTCTCTCTCTTTTTTTTAAACTTGTTTTACTATAAATATATACTGTGGCATCATAAAAGCACATCTTTATCTCTCTATATATAATGAGTCTAGCAGAATGCCAAACAGAAACTCAATATTCTTATTAATATAAGGAACGTAGTAGCTAGTTTAGTGAATGCCAAAGAAAGTAACTATTTCTAAAAGGAAGAAAGATTGTAAGGGACTCACATTCAGTGCATATGTATCCTGCTCTTATGCCTGTGGGCTCTCAGATGTACAACAAAAAGAGAAGAAGAAGGCTAAGTTGACCTAGCCTTTTGTAGCAAGGGGACCCAGAAGTGCTTTTATCTTGAAAACTTAGGAGTAACTCAGAAATGAAAACTCAATCTCAGACAAAAATGAACATTCTGTGAGTTTCTGGGTACAACAATGCATTCAAAAAGTGACCTCTTTTGGAAAATGGAGTGCCAACGAATGTGGAACAACAATATATTCTTTATATCATATTATTTGCATTAGGAACTATACAATATTTTATTTTAAGAAATATATTTTCTGATTTACTCAGAAAATATGTTCTCTGTGCCTAGTATGTGTCAGCTCTGTCCAAGACTCTGGGGATAGAAATGCAAATAAATTGCAATGAATATTCTCAAAGACATACCAGGGGTCCTCAAACTTTTTAAACAGGGGGCCAGTTCACTGTCCCTCAGACCGTTGCAGGGCCGGACTATAGTTTAAAAAAAAAATTTGAACAAATTCCTATGCACACTGCACATATCTTATTTTGAAGTAAAAAAACAAAACGGAACAAATACAATATTTGTATTTGCATGTGGCCCGCGGGCCGTAGTTTGAGGACCCCTGTATGTCTAGGGGAGGGAGACCTAACTACTGAGGAGAATGCGTAAGCAGTGCTATAGGAACACAAGTAAGAGAACAATGAATTTTCCTTATGAATCCAAGGAAGCATTCACAAATTAGCTAACTTTAAAGAAATTAGATGTAATATCATCCGTATTATATACATACCATAATAGAGTGTTAACATTTTTAGTCTATATTCCAACTCATTTTTTATGACTTCAATTAAATTTTGTAGATCTTCTTCAACCTTGGGTTTCAGGAAAATGTAATTGTAAAGGCATTGCTTCAGTAATTACATTGTTTTCTTTTTCTTCAAAGCTGCTTATATAATTTAGGACACGTATTTGTGCAACTGGACTGCTCATTGTTCTGAGTGCTACAGCTTTTTATCCCTTTCCCCTTAATTCAATGGCATCTATAATTTTAAATGAAAGTTGAACTTATGCATTGAAATGGCATTTTAAAACAGCCAATGCTTTTATTAAGTGTCTCCAAGTGTTTTCTCGGAAGTTTCTTTGCTTTCTTGGACTTGGAATAATCAACTTTTATATTGTTGCTAATTTTATATTATTTATTAAAGTCTTTCCAAGATAATTTTTTAATTTCCTCTTTTTGATTGTGTTTAAACATTCAGTTTAGAGTGATTATACCAAATACTATGGAAAAAGTCCTCAATGATTTGTGTACTGCCTTTCATCACCGTGTAATTTTATATACAAGCTTCAAATTCAACAACTTCAACTTCTGGACTGAGGACAATAATTGAAGAATGACATATAGAAAAGCAGTTTGCATTACCAACAAGATCTATAGTGAAAATCACTAAATGTGACTATAGAAACAGTCCTAGATCAAATGCCAAATTAATTTTAGTATAAATTCATTAAATAGTGTTTAAAGCAAAAACATCTATTTTCTCTGGTCATAACGTTACATGAATGACAGAAGAGAAGGAGCCAACATAATTTTTCCTATTGATGTTGAAGACTACTCTGAGAAGTAGAGGTTACTAATTAATTATCTGAAGCTAACTGGTCCTCTGACAAGACCACTTAAAAGCAATTTATTTATAAATTGGATCAAAATTTCATAGTACACATGAAAAAGTATTTTCTTGGAATCTTAGTTTAAATTATAATAAAATTCTTAATTTTTATTATCTTATGTGAACAAATTATAGAAAAATATAATGACTATGCTTTAATTATTAGAACAGATCAAGAATAAATTAGAAATTGGTTGTTTCTGAATTTTCTATTTTTTGGAGGGGGTGGAGTAGGATGACATAATCCTCCTAAAAAACTATGAAATAACATATCTTACTTTAACAGTAGTGTCATAAAGAGGTTTATCATTGTGAAATCTACTATTCTAAGATTTCATCTGTTCTCCCAGGGGCCTCATATAATCTGTCAAAATTCAACTCATTCTATTTTAAAGTCCCTAACCTATCACAGTTATTCTAGACTTTCTTCAGTTTTTGACTGTCTACCTATTCCATATTTTTATTTACCTGTGCTTCTGAATGTGATTAAGTTGTTTTCAGTGTCAATTTAATCAACACTGAGAACTCTCCCATCTTTTTCAAAGTGGACTTTCTCTTTGAAGTTGATGTGACAGATTTAACCACACAGCAATGGTAAGCTGAGGGGGCTGCTTGAATGGAAGGATTTAAAGGTGGCCCCTTCATTAGTGAGTGATTTCATGTCTGGATTACTTTTTTATCCCCCGAAGAGAAACCTTTTTAAGTGAGACTCAGACAAATTATTCAATACTTCTAACTTTAGTTCCCTTGTTTTCATATGGAGTTGGTAACAGTTCTTACCTATTAGGGTTGTTGTGACGAGTAAATTAACTGTTTTCTATGAAGTGGCTAACAGAGTATCTGGCCCAGGAAATGTGTTCAATATATTGTGGCTATTATTTTACTAGATAAGCTACACAAAATCATCACCACTCTACCGAGCAACGGATAGGAATAACAGTACAGTTTTATCAAAGATGTCTTTCACTAAATATAACTCAAATTTAACTATACATCCCTTTTTATTTATTACATTTCATTTTATTATGACTACACACCCAACAGAAATGCAAGTAATTTATACAATAACTTTAAAAAGCAAGGTATGTCTTCACTGAAAATTTGCAAAGGACCAAAGGGAGGCAGAATAAGGGTAGTCATACAATGGGATTTTCTAAAAAGTATCTTTAGACATACTTCCCTCCCCATGAATCCCACACTTTTAGTAACTGGTACAAAAGCTCCTCTCTCACTCTTTTACCCCGACCTCTCTCCTGGTTTTTCTGACTCATAACATTCACCCCTTTTCTTATTTCCTTAGAATTTCAGATGTTTTGCTTTCACAATTGACAACTTTTTTTTCTCATTTACCCACATAAATTTAAACTCCAGGCTTTTTCCTGTTTCTTTACCAATTATTTATATCCTCCCTCCCCCCGCCCCCCCCCGGGGCAAAAAAAGAAAGAAAAAAAAGATCTAGAGACTAAAAGCCAAGAAGATGCCGTTTGTGGTCATAGCTGACTTTGGTTCAGTTCTTGGCTGCCTTTAGTAGCCATCAGAAATGGGCTATCATTATCCTCTCAGTTTCCCCACAGGTAAAAGGATGGACTTAAAGGGATTTCTAAGCTGACTTTCAACTAAAACTTTGTATGAGTTTGTAATTACATGAGTTCTTAATTGAAAAACACTACACATAGAGCATACTTGTGAGAAAAGTTAACTTGAAAAGCAGGCAGAGCAAGGGTCCAGTGGGAAACAAAGGCAGGTGGAACATAGGCAGGGGCAGACACAGCAGTTTGAGCAGCCTAACCACAGGAGCCAACCAAGCAGAAATCATAAAATGTTCCTGGACTCAAAGTGGGAGGCATGGGAAACCAAGGGAGGGCCTGCCACAAGGTGTACCAATGCATAGAAACAGAAAGTTCAGCACAGGAGCAGAGAAAGAACCCACAGAAACAGGGACAGTTCAGGTCCAAAAGCGCAGGAATGTAGACAAAAGTAGAAAGGGCAAAAAGAAGAGGGGGGACGTGAGTGTTAGGTGACAGAAATAATTAGAAATGATCACATGTGGGCAACACAGCTCTCTGGAGTGTGAAGCAGTGACAACAGAGGACAGAGCAGCCCTGAGGCAGGAGAGAAGTATCATGCAGAACAATATGGAGGGAATCAATCAGGTAGCAACACAGGTAGACAGGCCTGTAACCAGTATATACCCTGGACAACAAGGCTTTAACAGGCAGCCCATTATTGGACCACCCTCCCCGTGCAGGGAGTCAAACATGCTTGTAATAAATTTTCCCACTTTTGCTTAAATCTGATCTGCACAGCTCATTCTTTGGCATCATGAGACAAAGCCCTGGAAAAACCCTCCGCTCACTGTTCGGTTATCACTTGGAAAGTAAAAATAAATATAAGATCACTTTGCCTAAAAGATTCTTGCCCAATCATAGGAAGATATGTATATGGTGCTCCAAAGAAGTAAAAACCTACTCTCCCCCATTTCTCTTCCCTACTGACAAATAAACCTATTCTCACTGAAGTAACATGCTTTAAAGTTTTAGTTTGAACCTTCAAAGTATATCTGATTATTAGAAAAATCAATCTAATGAATCCAAATTAAGTGGCTCTTGGAATCTTTATTAAGGAAAGTGTAGATACTTTTACATTTAAAAAAACTAGACAGGTAATAAAGATGACTACTTTTAAATGGTATTTTTAGTGTCCTCATAAGTTTTTGTTCTTTTTTAAAAATATATTTTATTGATTTTTTTACAGAGAGGAAGGGAGAGGGTTAGAGAGTTAGAAACATCGATCAGCTGCCTTTCTGCACACCCCCAAATGGGGATATGCCCGCAACCAAGGTACATGCCCTTGACCAGAATCGAACCTGGGACCCTTCAGATCGCAGGCTGTCGCTCTATCCACTGAGCCAAACCTGTTTGGGCAAGTTTTCGTTATTTTTACTGTTTAAGTATGATCCAATTGACTTAAGTGTTCAGACTTAAAGTTGATCAATCAGAAGAACCTCAAATGGGGATCAGTAAATATGATAGTGAAGTCAGGAGGCAATGAAAACAATCAATAAAACAAATAAAACATAAAGACACAGAAGAAAAAGATTATTTTCTATCAGCAATGGCTGATAACCTGAGGAACAGTAGCGAGGATGAAGGAAGAATGAGCTAGCGGCAAGAAAATGAGAGAAAAGAACAGGAATGTAGACAAAAGACAAAAGAGCAAAAGGAGGCCGAAACCGGTTTGGCTCAGTGGATAGAGCGTTGGCTTGTGGACTGAAGGGTCCCAGGTTCAATTCAGGTCAAGGGCATGTACCTGGGTTGCGGGCACATCCCCAGTGGGAGATGTGCAGGAGGCAGCTGATCGATATTTCTCTCTCATCAATGTTTCTAACTCTCTGTCTCTCTCCCTTCCTCTCTGTAAAAAATCAATAATATATATATATATATATATATATATATATATATATATATATATATATATATATATAGAGAGAGAGAGAGAGAGAGAGAGAGAGAGAGAGAGAGAGAGAGAGCAAAAGGAGGAGGAGTGAGTGTTAGGTGATAGAAATAATTAGAAATGATCACATGTGGGCAACACACCTCTCTGGAGTGTGAAGTAGTGACAACAGAGGATAGAGCAGCCCTTAGGCGGGAGAGAAGTATCATGTAGAGCGATACGGTGGCCACGCTGTGCCACAGTCCCGCACTGCTGGGCTTAGGCATGCCTGTGAAGTCCAGGCAGGTCAGGCCACCTGGAAGGGGATCAGATAATACATGAGAACAGCCTGTGGGCACTGACAGGAAAAGTCACAACCTGCACTTTTTGACATCCTACGCTTGGCGTCTGATACACAAACGATAGAACAATTAGTACATACTCTGCAGAGACACTTTCTGAACAGAGTTCAGAGAATCATATTGCCTGCGATGTATTTTGACATGTTAGGGTAAATAGTGTAATGTGTGGATGAATGTGAATTTCTTTTAAGCTATCCTTAGAAGTATTTGGTTAATATGTTTAAGCATTTGTGTGAGATTACATTCCTAAGGCTGCAAACGTATCTCTATCTTACATTCTCTTTTTCAGTATAAACTTGCCATTTCTCCATTGAGAAGTGGAGTCTATTTCTCTTCGCCTTTAATATGGCTGACAGCATTGTAAAAGCAACAGGAGTGATATTTTAGGAGCCCAGAAATTAAGAAGGTCTGAAGCTCTCGCTTTTGTGCTTTGGGGAAAGCCAGTCACCACATAAGAAGCCTAAGTAACCTGCGATGGCCATGTTGTCTGTGAAAAAGCCCCAGCTAGCTTATGCCAAGGCAAAGGGCTGGGGACAGGGTGGGAGAAGGAGAAGTGAGAGAGACACCCAGCCAGCCTTCTGCTTTTCCAACCATCCTAGGTGAGGCATAAGACACATAAGTGAAGAAGTCATTTTGGACATATCAGCCCCAAAAGATTCCCAGTGGAACAAAATCATCTCGCCTCACTGATTCCTATCTCTATTGTAGAATTGTGAGCAGATAAAGGATATCTGTTGCTTTCACCAGTAAGTTTTTTTTGGAATGATTTATTATGAAACAAAAGATAAATGAGGTATTATCTTAATCAGAAATCCACACTGAAAAAAAGAGGAGGAAAAGTTGGTTGCTTCACATTCAGATGTCTCTATCAAAATCGAAACTAATAAAAGAGAAAAATGGTAATTGGCGTACGACGATACCCTTTTCATTGGCTAATCAGGGCTATATGCAAATTAACTGCCAACTATGATTGGCAGTTAACTGCCAACTAAGATTGGCAGTTAACTGCCAACTAAGATTGGCAGTTAACTGCCAACAAGATGGCGGTTAATTTGCATATGTAGGCACAATGCAGGGAGGCGAAAGGGAAAGCAGGAAGAAGCCCCCTGCCACTGACAGTGATTGGAAACCCAGGGGGGAGCTAAGAGCTGGGGGGAAGGGCAAAGGCGGCCCTGGGGCCGCCTTTGCCCTGCCCCCCAGCCATGATCGGAGAATCAGGCGCCTTTGCTGCCCTGGCCAGTGATAGCAGGAAGTAGGGGTGGAGCCAGCAATCGGAGCTGGACACGGTCTAAGCTGGCAGTCCCGGGAGCTAGGGGTCCCTTGCCTGGGCCTAAAGCAGAGCCCATGATCGCGGGGCTGCTGCAGCTGCGGGTCCCCGCTGCCCGGGCCGGACGCCTCAGGCCTGGTCAAGGGGCCGATCCGGTGATTGGTGATCAGAGGGAGATGAGGGTCAACTCCTCTGGCTGAGGCATCAGGCCTGGGCGGGGGGCTGAGCCAGGGATTGGGAGGATATGATGGTCCCCTTGCCCAGGCCTGAAGCCTGGGTCAGAGGCATCAGGCTTGGGCAGGGGGTAGAGCAAGCGATCAGAGGGAGATGGGGTCCCCTGCCCAGGCATGATTCCTGGGCCAGAGGCCTCAGGCCTGGGCGGGGACCAGAGCCAGTGATCGGGGGGAGATGGGGGTCCCCTGTCCAAGCCTGACACCTCTGGCGGAGGTGTCAGGCCTGGGCAAGGGGCCGATCAGGTGATCAGAGGGTGATGGGGGTCTACGCCTCTGGCTGAGGCATCAGGCCTGGGCAAGGGGCAGAGCCAGCAATCAGCGGGGTCTGGGGGTCCCCTGCCCAGGCCTGATGCCTGGGCCAGAGGCATCAGGCCTGGGCTGGGGGCAGAACCAGTGATGGGGGGAAATGAGTGTCCCCTGCCCAGGCCTGACACCTCTGTCAGAGGCGTCAGGCCTGGGCAAGGGGCCGATCCTGCAATTGGAGGGTGATGGGGGTCAACGCCTGAGGGCTCCCAGTATGTGAGAGGGGGCAGGCTGGGCTGAGGGACACTCCCACACACACACCCAGTGCACGAATTTCGTGCACCAGGCCCCTAGTACAAAATATATTTTGCTATCAGTACATGGGATATTAGATCTAATATTTGTTATTAAAGAAATGAGTAATTTCCTGTCTTCATTTAAAAACATTTCATAATTAAGTATAAGAGTGTGGTAGGCATTGCCCAGGCTGGTGTGGCTGTCAGTTGTTTGGAGCATCATCCCATACACCAAAAGGTGGCGGGCTCGATTCCCAGTTAGGGCACATACCCAGCTTGTGGGTTCCATCCCCAGTCAGAGAGTGAGTGGGAGGCACCAATTAATGTTTCTCTCTCACATGTCTCTCTCTCTCTCTCTCTCCCTCCTTCTTTCTCTCTCAATCTCTCTCTCCCCCTTCCTCTCTAAAATCCATTTTTTTTTAAAAAAGGAATATGGCAGGCACAGATGACTTTTACATGCAGCCTCAATTTGTCATTTTTCTTCACTTACAGACTGTACCACAGGCTGCTTGTTGTTGCTCTCAGAATGTCATGTGTTAGCCTTAAATTTAACCTTTCATTCAAAATATGAATTAAGGGACCTAAAGACAGAATAAGATTTTCCCAGACTAAATGATTGTGGAACAATCTCATTATGCTTCTTGGCCAATATACGTTTGAAGGAATTTAAACTAAACTAGACTTGCTTTCTTTGTAATATACTCCCTGGCGGTGAGTCTGAAATTCCAAAAAATTATTGATTTTGTATAATACTCCAGGATACATAATCTCAAATATCAGGAATGATAACTGGTCAAAGCATTTTCAGCATGAAGCTATCCCGTTGTCAACAACAGCATTTTCCTTCATGTTTACCACTGAGCTTCATGCAAATTTAACTCTATTCTATTGAAATTAATACAATGCAAAAATAAAATCAATTCAGTATCTTTCTACTCAATAAACATGTGTGTGAGTCCCTGTGGAGCCAGATATAAGCAGGGAAGATTAAAAAGCAAAAAAAAAAAAAAGCAAAAAAAAAAGAAAACTCCATCATTTTATTAAGTGTGCACTCACGTGGAAGGAGACAGAAGACAAAGTGAGGCCTGCATTAAAAATAAAAGAATTGCTAGAATAGACAGACATACAGGTTGCCATGGAATCCTATTAAAAGGAAATTAATGAACACTTCACCGTCAGGGAGAGCTGTCTCCAGGAATTGGACAGGACAATAAGAACTTCCTGGGTACAGGCGATGAGAGGTGGACTTCCCACACAGGGACAGGGACACTTATCAAAGGTGCAGGGCAAACGGGGTCTGGAGGTAACTCATTGGAACTACAGCACTATGGGTGACTGTGAAACCTGGAAAATGAAGGTCTGGAGATAAAGTTTGTGTTTGCAAAGCAGAAAGAAGAGAAGCTGAAACAAGTCAGGAATGTGATATCTTAGAAACACTCCTCTGACAGCCCGGCAGAGACTACTAACTGGGAATGCTAATGATTTCTGGAAGGATGTGCAAGGGAGTGAGCTGTTTTGTGTTCTGGAAGGTGGTTTTATAATTCTACACTCTCCCCTGGTAGACAGAGTCCCTCTCATTGCTTCAGCTATAGCGCAAAACCAGTCAGAGCTCACCTCTGAGCTTCACCCATTATCTCATGGGAATCTCAATCTGATACCCCCAGAGGCACTTCACACTCCAAGGGACTAAAATAAATTTATTATCTTTTACCACTGACTTGCTTCCCTTCCAATACTTTCTCCCTCAGATTGGTTTCCTCGGCTACCTTATCAGCTAGGATAGACACCTGGCTGTTGTCCTTGCCTCTACCCACTTAAATCCAATTTTTACATGTCTTACCGATTTTAATGCAAATATTTATAGAAGCTGTTTCCTCCTCCCTAACTCTCATTTCCCTGAAAAACTGAGACTCTTATTTACCCCCTGAACTGTTCAGCCCTCTTGTACTTAATCTCCTATCCTCTATTCTTCTCCCAAATATATTCCCATACAGTTGCTAAGGTAATTGATTTAAAACTGAAAGTCGAAACCTACTAGATAAATCCCGTGAAATGATACACAAGGCTTTCCAAGATCCAGCCACGGCCTCCTGTTCCATCCTTATCATTTCTTCTTCCCCACCTATCCCATTGTGCACTTTGGGAACCCTGAACTGTAATCTCTCCCTCACACCCTGATTTTTTTAACTTGCCTTTCCTTAAGCACACTGGTTTTTTGTTAGCATGCACTCATCTGTTCTCTTTTCCAGGCTGTCATTGCCATCTCTTCAGACTCAATTCACCCGTTATGACCCAGCTCAGTTGCATACCTCTCCACTTTGTATCACCAAATCCCCAGGATGCACTGCTCTGGGAATAGTTTATTATAACTCTCTCGCCCTTGGTTGTCTAAACCCCAAAAGAGCAGGGCTTCTTGTACTCGCTGTTGTATTCTCAGTGTTTGCATATAATCTGACAAATAGTGGAAACACGAAAACTTTTGATAAAGAATGAATGAACAGGTAATACTATATCCAAAACCCAAATAGATTCAATGTAAAGTAGCCTATCAGAATGCTTAACAGCTCTGGTGTAGAGCCACTCTACCCAATACGTAGCCACAGACTACTGAACACTTGATACATGGCTAGCTCAAATGGAGATGAACTGTAAGTATAAGAAACACCCTGGATTTCAATGACTTTTTAGGAAGTAAAAGCACGTAGTGTATCCTATTAATAATGTTTTTATGAGGATTACATGTTGAAATGACAGAATTTTGGTCATACTGGTTTAAAGAAAATAGGTTAGGGTTAATTTTGCTTGCTTCTTTTTACTCCTTTAATGTGGCTATTTGTAATTTTAAATTGGGTAGAGTTGCTCCAGTGATTTTCTAGATGAAGCCTGGACATGACTTCTATTTCATACTGACCAAACAGCTCTGCTCTGATAATGCTTGTCACAGAGATTACTAGGTGACAATGAATCTTTAAAGTGAGCAAATTTTTTGTTTGTTCTGGTTTTTGTAAGCTATGTGTGGTTTTTGCTAAGGTGATTATTTGTGGCAAAGAGCATCTTTTGGCATTTCATTTGCCTAGTCTCTAGCACAATGTAATGTGTACCTAGAAATGGTTAATTGGTAAAGAAATATCCTTTTTCAGATATAATAACAGCAGTTCACCACTCCTACACATATGGATTTTGCACGTTCCATTTGGGGTAAGCTGTTGAAGATTTAAAAATATGTACTCTATTTTATATTTTAAAATTTAGTATTTCCAGAATACTACTGTCGCTTGATGATGTTAACTGACACTACTAAAAATAAAGGGTATGGTGAAACAATTTTCAGAAATGCTACATGTTGCATCCTTCTGCTTAGAGACTAAAATGAACATTAGCATAATAAAGGCTGAGGAGTTTTTCAGAGAAAAGACTAAAACAGAATAGCCTGTGCAAATATGTTTAACTCAGCATTTCAAACTTTTCACACTAGTTGATCAGCAAGTTTTTTTTCAATGACAGTTTACATTCAATAGTATTTTGTACTAGTTTCAGGTGTACAGCAGAGTGGTTAGACAATCATACACTTTCCAAAATGGTCTCCCTAATATTGCCAGTACGCACCTGGCACTGTACATAGTTTTTACAATATTACTGACTATATTCCCTATTTTTTACTTTACATCTCCTGACTATTTTGCCACTACCAATTTGTACTTCTTAATCCCTTCACATTTCTGTGCAGTCCCTAACCCTCCTCGCCTCTGACAACTATCAGTCTGTTATCTGTATCTATGAGTCTGTTTCTGTTTTGTTTATTTGTTTATTTTATTCTTTAGATTCCACATAGAAGTGAAATTATATGGTGTTTGTCTCTCTCTGGTTGACTTATTTCACTGAGAATAATACCTTCTAGGTCCATCCATGCTGTCGTTAAAAGTAAGACTTTTCTATGGTAGAGTAATATTACATTGCAAATATGTACTGCAACTTTTTTTATGCACTAATCTACTGATGGGCACTTGGGTTGCTTCCAAATTTTGGCTATTGTAAATAATTTTGCAATGAACATTAGAGGGGTGCATATATTCTTTCAAGTTAGTGTTTTGGATTCCTTCAGATATATGTCTAGAAGTGGAATTGCTGGGCCAGAAAGCAGTTCCATTTTGAATTTGTGCGGACCCTCCATACTGTTTTCCTCAGTAGTTGTACCAATCTGCATTCCCACCAACATTGCAAGAGGGTTCCTTTTTCTCCACATAATCAAAAGTTGTTTGTTTTTTTAAAATTCAAAATCAGTTTTATCTCTTCTTAGAGAGGAACATCTAATCAGTAGGCATCTAATCATTTACTTTTTTCTTGAATGGCCCCTTCCTATGTTTATTTAGATATAAACCACATAGCTTTACCCCAAAACAGTGATTCATTTTTGTTGCCAAGTAAAAAATAACATTGGCCTCAGAAAGGTAGAGATAGGTTTTGTGAATATTTTCATCCTATCTAATAAAACAGAAAAATGGTAATTGGCGTACAACGATACCCTTTTCATTGGATAATCAGGGCTATATGCAAATTAACTGCCAACTATGATTGGCAGTTAACTGCCAACTAAGATTGGCAGTTAACTGCCAACAAGATGGCGGCTAATTTGCATACGTAGGCACAATGCAGGGAGGCGAAAGGGAAAGCAGGAAGAAGCCCCCTGCCACTGACAGTGATCGGAAACCCAGGGGGGAGCTAAGAGCTGGGGGGAAGGGCAAAGGCGGCCCTGGGGCGGCCTTTGCCCTGCCCCCCAGCCATGATCGGAGAATCAGGCGCCTTTGCCGCCCTGGCCAGTGATAGCAGGAAGTAGGGGTGGAGCCAGCGATGGGAGCTGGGCACGGTCGAAGCTGGCAGTCCCGGGAGCTAGGGGTCCCTTGCCTGGGCCTAAAGCGGAGCCCACGATCGCGGGGCCACTGCAGCTGCGGGTCCCCGCTGCCCGGGCCGGACGCCTCAGCCATAGGCGTTAGGCCTGGGCAGGGGTGGAGCCTGCAACCGCGGGGAGCTGGGGGTCCCTTGCCCAGGCTTGACACTTCTGCCGGAGGCCTCAGGCCTGATCAAGGGGCCGATCCGGTGATTGGTGATCAGAGGGTGATGAGGGTCAACTCCTCTGGCCGAGGCATCAGGCCTGGGCGGGGGGCTGAGCCGGGGATTGGGGGGATATGATGGTCCCCTTGCCCAGGCCTGAAGCCTGGGTCAGAGGCGTCAGGCTTGGGCGGGGGGTGGAGCAAGCGATCAGAGGGAGATGGGGGTCCCCTTCCCAGGCATGATTCCTGGGCCAGAGGCCTCAGGCCTGGGCGGGGGCCAGAGCCAGTGATTGGAGGGAGATGGGGGTCCTCTGTCCAAGCCTGACACCTCTAGCAGAGGTGTCAGGCCTAGGCAAGGGGCCGATCAGGTGATCAGAGGGTGATGGGGGTCTACGCCTCTGGCTGAGGCATCACGCCTGGGCAAGGGGCAGAGCCAGCAATCGGAGGGGTCTGGGGGTCCCCTGCTCAGGCCTGATGCCTGGGCCAGAGGCCTCAGGCCTGGGCGGGGGCCAGAGCCAGTGATGGGGGGAGATGGGAGTCCCCTGTCCAAGCCTGACACCTCTGGCGGAGGCGTCAGGCCTGGGCAAGGGGCCGATCCTGCGATTGAAGGGTGATGGGGGTCAACGCTTGAGGGCTCCCAGTATGTGAGAGGGGACAGGCTGGGCTGAGGGACACTCCCCCCCCCCCCCCCCCACACACACACCCAGTGCACGAATTTCGTGCACCAGGCCCCTAGTTAGTATATAAGATCCATCAAGATGGAGTTTTATCTGATTACTAAACAGTGAATCCCTAGAACAGAACAGTGCCTGGCATATAGCAGGTACTACCCAGATGGATGGGTGAATAGATGGATAGATAGATAGATTGAGATAGATAGATTGGGTCCTGAAGATGTGCTGTCTGGGTTCAAATACTGATCCTACCACTCACTAGTAGTGTGGCTTTGAGCAAGTTGCTTCATCTCACCCTGCTTCAATTTCCTTAGCTGTAAAATGTGGATCAGTGACTCTCCATAGGATTAAATGTTATAATGATTAAATGAGGTAATATTTGTAATGAACTTAGAGCAGTTCCTACCAAAAAAAAAAAAAAAAAAAAAAAAGCAGTCCATGCTCCACAATGCTTGCTTACTTGCTGAACAAGTGAACAGATGAGTGCCCGTTTCAGCTGTGTGGATGATGAGACTCCTCACATTAGTGATGAAGACTATGGATAAGGTATCTAAGCCTGAGGGACAGTCAGCAGATCAGAGGACAGTGAAGAACAACATTTCATAGGAAGGCAGAAGAGCATTTTTGCTTTCTTATTCTAGAAAGGTAGACAAGTCACATTGTTATAAATGCCAGGAAACTGCATATTTACCAATCCATTTTTATAAGTAAGTGATGCATAAATAAAACATACAGTGAACATTGTAGGAAAACAAAACGGTAATTATATTTTTACTGAGTATTTAAGAAATTATTTAGCTTATGAACTGGGATCACATTTTTCATTGCATAAGCATTCATTTGTGTATCCCAATCAATTTCAAAAGTTTTAGTTCCAGAATGGAATACATGGACTAGACATAACTCTAACAAACTTTTTTATGTTTATTTAGAACAAGGTAGAATTAAATTTTATTGTAAACGAAAATAATGATAAAGTAATAATTACTAAATGCACACTCTACACTGTCTCCATATTAGTTATTACAACACAAAAATGGTGGCTGCCCCATTTTGCAGATGAAGGGAGAGTGGGCAGGAAAGAGTAAGTGGCTTACCTAAGGCCTGTGGCTATGAATTAGGGAAGCTAGGATTCATTCTAACACCAGAGCTCCAATTTTTAATCCTGCCTCTTCTGAATTAATGTTCGCAGTGATGTCACCGAGGCCGCAAGATATCATTATTTTATGTCATGGAGAAAATGATGCATATGTCAAAAACAGTGAGTTGGTAAAGTCTTAGGTCCAGAGGGTAGGTTCTCAATTATCAGAAAACTGGTTTTGTCTGAGCATGTCATGTAAATAGACACTGCTCACCTTTTGTCTTTGAAGGAGCCAGTGTAGTTACTGATAAAGGCAATTTTAATAACTTTAGATTATGTAATACTTTACAATTGACATTATGAAGTACTTTATTTTCATCTTTATGGATTATGTTACAAATTCTCGAAATTCATGCTTCACTTATTTTCCCAAGTCTCAGCATCCCTAAATTTAACATGGTCTCATATATGAGATCATTCACCTGAGGGCTCTGCTCACTAAGCTTTGGCTAAATTAGCCTTAAGTCCTTAAATTTTACTAGAAAACTATCTCCCAAATTAAAATCCCAAAGTACTTAAGCCTAAAATTGATTTTATTCTACTTAGTGTCAAGTTACATAGATTATGCTGCAAAATTAAATAGGGTTTAAAATTATGATTTGTATTACCAGAATTCTCTAACTAATATAAACTACATTACTTCTTGCTTTACTTTATCCATTGTCCGCTAACCACTACAAAAAATATTGAAGCACTTTTAATAAATTTATTAATATAGAAAAATATTGAATATATTCACTTGTCTCTATTTTCATCTGTGTGTATTTTTGCCATAATTTAAGATATGGACATGAGATGTGTTCCTGTGGGGCTTTGTTGATTAGTTTTTTTCATTTTAAAAAAAAATAAAAACTCTTTGAGACATTTTACAAATAAATGGAAATTTAGGCAGGAACAGGAGGAATAACATATGGGAGTCTCTCAAGAATATATGTCCTCAGGGATGATATGATATATTAGTAGAAGTTAGGTGATCCTAGGTAAACAGAATATAATAGAATTTATGACTATGATAGTACCATAATATAATGAATACATGTGTAATTCATACTAAATAAATAGAATATTATAATATATAGTATTATATATTTCTATTTATCTATTATCTATCTATCTATCTATCTATCTATCTATCTATCTACACAGAAATAGCATAGAACCAAAGAATTTTGAACTAAAATAGTTTTTAAAAATAATTCAGTCTAACATCATCATTTATAGAAGTTTGAGGCATTAGAGATTTCAAGTAATGGTCAACAATGTAAAACATTGTTTTTTGATAGAGATATGATTAAAAATCAAGTGCTCTTATTTCAAGTATGATATTTTCCCCACCAATCCAAGTTGTTTCTTGAAAGAGCATATGTATGTATATAAAAATATTTTTCTCCATGTAGAAATATTTGCCAAAATGCAAAATTTTTAATACCAGAATTTGGTCAGAGAGCATTATATTATAGTTATGGTCTTATGGGGTGCAGCAAAAGAAGTACAAATAGGGATACACACCTACTTTAAAAAAGAAGAAAGATCTCAAATAAGCAACCTTAAGCTGTATTTGTAAGAACTAGAAAAAGGAAAAATAAACTAAGACCAATGGTAGCAGAAGAAAAGAAATATCAAATATTAGATCAGAAACAAATCAAAGAGGAAATAGTAAAACAACAGGAAAAAATCAACAAAATTAAGAGTTGGGTTTTTAAAAAAATTGACAGAACCTTAGATAGACTATGACAAAAATAAAGAAGACTCAAATAAATGAAGTCATAAATGAAATAAAATATTACAAATATTATGGAAATAACATGAATCATAAGAGAATACCAGTAATAATTATATGCCAACAAAATGGGTAACCTAGGAGAAATGGATAAGTTCCTGAAAATATACAACCTACCATAAAGAAATAAAAAGTCTGTAAAGGCCTGTAACTAGTAAGAAGATTGAATTAGTAATAAAAAAAACCTTCCAAACAAGAAAAGTCCAGGAACAGATGTCTTCATTGGTAAACTGCATCAAACATTTAAAGACCAATTAAATCAATTCTTCTTAAATTCTTCCAACAAACTGAAGAGGAGGAAACATTTTAACTATATTTTATGAAGCCATTGTTATTCTGATATGAAAACTGAACAAGCTGCAAAAAAAAAACCACACAAACAAACAACAAAAAAAACACCACACAAATATAAAAATTACAAATAAAAAAAAACTATAGGAAGATATTCCTGATGAATATAGTTGTAATAAAACTCCCCAGCAAAACACTAGCAAATCAAATTCAACAGCACATTAAAAAGCTCATATACTACAAACAAGTAGGATTTATCCTTAGGTTGCAAGACTGTCAACATATGAAAATCAATTGTGATATACCACATCAACAGAATAAAGGATAAAAAGCATATCATCACAATAAATGCAGAAAAAATTAGTCAAACTTCATTGCTTTTTCATAATAAAAATACTCAATGAATTAGGAATAGAAGGAATTATTTCAACACAAAAAAGGCCATTGCTTTGCATCACTTTAAACAAATGGGGCTACGTCAAAAGAAAAGGCTTCTGCACAGCAAAAGAAAATATCAGTCATCGGTGACTGAAACAGAAAGGAAGACAAAACAGGCTTGGCGCTTAACGTGTTAATAAAGTATTGTTGATGAAAAAAACAAAATAATTAAATAAATATATAAATAAATAATTAAAAAGGCCATACTCTACAATGAAAAACTTAAAGTTTTTCCTTTAAGATCAGAAATAAGACAAGGATGCCCACTCTTGCTACATCCATTTACCATATTACTAGAAGTTTTAACTAGGGCAACTAGGCAAGGAAAAGAAACAAAAGGCATCTACATAAGGAAGGAAGAAGTAAAATTGTCCATGTCGCCGACAAAATGATCTTATATATAAAAAAACCTAAATATTAAAAAATAATTCAATAACGTTATAGGATACAAAAGCAACATAAAAATCAGTTGTTCTATACACAAACCACCAACTATATAAAAAAGGAAATTAGAAAACTATAAACACTGACGAAAGAAATGAAATAAGACACAAAAAATAAAAAGGCATTTGTGTTCATGGATTGGAAGAGTTCATACTCTTAACATATCTATGTTATCAAAAACAATCAATAGGTCCAAAGCAATCCCTATCAAGATCTCAATGGCACTTTTTAAAATCTAGAAATAAAGTAAACAATTCTAAAATTCATATGGAACCGCCAAAGACTATGAATAACCAAGTCAATTTTGAGAAAGATCAAAGCTATAAGCATCACGCTTTCTGATTTCAAATAACATTACAAAGATACAGTAATCAAAACAGTATCAACACTTTAGGCCCAGGCAAGGGACCCCTAGCTCCCAGGACTGCCAGCTTCGACCGTGCCCAGCTCCCATCGCTGGCTCCACCCCTACTTCCTGCTATCACTGGCCAGGGCAGCAAAGGCGCCTGATTCTCTGATCATGGCCGCCTTTGCCCTGCCCCTCAGCTCTTAGCTCCCCCCTGGGTTTCCGATCACTGTCAGTGGCAGGGGGCTTCTTCCTGCTTTCCCTTTCGCCTCCCTGCATTGTGCCTACATATGCAAATTAACCGCCATCTTGTTGGCAGTTAACTGCCAATCTTAGTTGGCAGTTAACTGCCAATCATAGTTGGCAGTTAACTGCCAATCATAGTTGGCAGTTAATTTGCATATAGCCCTGATTAGCCAATGAAAAGGGTATCGTCGTACGCCAATTACCATTTTTCTCTTTTATTAGATAGGATACCTTTGCTATAAACATTCTAGTTCATGCCTCCTCTTATTCAAGTATGAAAAATTTACCAATGTACATCCCCATCCCTAACCAGGAAAATTTTGTTTTTTAGTACATGCACATCTTCAACTTTATAGGTGATACTAAAAATGGGTTTTCAATGAAACTTTTTAAAAAACCACTATAATGTCATCCTGCAGTTGGAATTTTCATGGTTGTTATAATAGGAAGAAAATGTCCAACTAGATTCTCCCCCTTTTGCCAAAGGAAAAGATCGGTTCTTAACAGAATGCTGCTGGTATCTCTTCACTCACCATCATGAGCTTAAATGGAAGTGGTCATTCCTCTGGAAAATGTATCAATGATCTCCATGTCAGAACGGCAGGCAGATGTTTTTCAACCCTGTTCTTTCTAGAGCTGACTTCAGCAAGGCTGAACAGCTCCTCTTTCTTGAAACCTGCTCTTCTTCTGCCTCCCATGATATTACATTCTCTTGGTTGTGTCCTTACTCCTCAGCCTACTTCACTGTCAATTATTGAAGGTTTGTCCAATATATAATTTATCATGAACCATTTTATAAAGCAAGGAGAATAGCTGGTTCCTTTGTAACTTGCCCTGCATTTATTAGGGATTAAGTTTTGGTGTCATTAAGCAACTTGGACCCACAAGCACAAGTCCATGCACTGAAAAGTGTAAGCAATTAAATAAAATACTACCAAGGAGAGTGTTTTCCTACCACCAGAGAGGGCATTTACTCTCGGACTTTGGAAGTTATCATGTGGCTGACATCAGGGGAGGCAGAGCATTTTACACTTCAGGCACATAATCGGAAGTGTCGAACTGTTTCCATCTCTCCTCACATACTGAGCTCCGTGTGTTTTTGTTAAAGAAAACTTTAAACAACCTGTCAGCACACACACACATTGGATTAGAGACTCTTATCATGTGGAGAGTCTCTGGCCAGTACAGAAAGACATTATATCTTTACATTCATTGACTCAAGAAATCAAGTATAGTTCTCTTTCGTGGTGTTTTATACTGCAAACCTGTTGTTTTTAATTTTCTGAGCGCTGACAACCCACTGTGCTTAAACAGCAGCTCTTAATCAGAACACAATAATTAGATAGTTAGAGCCTGCCTGATATTTAGGTATTCAGAGGGGCTGCATTGTGCAGAAATGAGTTCATAAAGTTTGTTTTTCCCCTCTGATTTACCAGATGATTACTCTTTAAGTATTATCATACTAGTATGCTTATATGTTATAATTTGCTTGTATCGATCATTAGTGCATAGCAATATAAGTATAGGACACACACACACACACACACACACACACACACACACACACCTACTATGTCATAGTAGCAATGTAAGGAAAGAATAAAAAACCAATAAGGGACTGATACAAAATCTTTTAAATACAGCATACTTAACAAGGAGGGAAGACCTGCTCAATTGGTTGTCCTTTTAATTTCAAGGTAACTTCACTCTTTCACACACTGAAACACTGAATTTACTCTACTCTAATTACATGTCGAGTTCCTCTACATCACAGGACAGATATCAAGTTTTTAGTGAGATAATCCTTTAGTAAATAAAGGCCAATCCTTTCAAACAGGCTTTGAAAGTGTTTAGAATATAATCCATTAGCATTACATATCCCTGCAATTCTGAGATTCTGTCCTCCATGAGATAATATCTCTCTTTTTAACAAGCTTCTGCTAAAATAACCTAAAATCACCCTGTTGCTCCATTTATTCTTCCTCAAAATACTACAATTTGTTTTCTGTTATTATTGGTCTCCTGAAACTGCTAGTTGACCTACTTTAGCTTTGGCTTTGAACATATGATCCCTTGGGAAACTTTTCCATCTATGGTTTTTGTAACAATACTTTTTTCCTTGTCCTACTCCCAATCTTTCTACTTCTTAATCACTTTTGTGGACACTTCTTTAAATCATTTCTTGATTTCTGATCCCCAATCTTTAGCTCTCACTTCTCTCTTTCTACAAAATCAATCCAGTCAATTGTGGTTTCCACTATCACATGTATAAGCACTCTCACAGCCAAATCTTGGTCAAGATTTCTTGTGAATTCAAATAACTTACTCTTTATCACAATGTCCCATTGATAGGAATGGTATGTAACAGGAATGGACTGATAAAATGGACTGGTGGATTAGTGGTAATGGCAAGCCAGTTAAATATCTGAAAATTATCCCTGCCCAAAAATGCAAAAATGAACCTGCTGTCTTTCCCCGTAAATAATCTTGTGATCCACATCTTAATTAGATAGCATAACATTTATATTTATATAAGCCAAATTGGTCATTAAAATTCCACATTTTTCTATTTTTTTAACCTACAATTATTCACAAGTTTAATAGCTTTCGTAGTCATCTTCTCACTCTTAAGGCCACATGATTTTTATTTAAGTATTCCTATTACCTAATGTTACCAATTCATTTCTTTTTTTAAAAAAATATATTTTTATTGATTTCAAGGAGGAAGGGAGAGGGAGAGAGAGAGATAGAAATGTCAATGTTGAGAAAGAATCATTGAGTGGCTACCTCCTGCTCGCCCCCTACTGAGGATGGAGCCTGCAACCCAGACATGTGTCCTTGACCAGAATCGAATCGGGGACCCTTCAGTCCGCAGGCTGATGCTCTATCCACTGAGCCAAAACAGGTAGGGCACATTACCAAATCTTGACGGGTAGTCTAAAGCCCTCCAATCCTATACACTTCAGCTGCTGTTACTGTGAAAACTACATAAATATATACTACTTTTGAAAACTTCTTAAGTGGCACCTCCAGGCACCAGCATACACATATATACTATTTTGTATTTTATGTAGGATGCATTATTCTCAGGCTCTTGCTCACTTTCCCAACATTAAGTCTTTCTCCTGCTCAATTCACATTAAATTCCATGGCTCCACAATAATAAAATATTTCTACTCCCACTCCCCTCTCCTAAGTCTTTCCATTACCTATACCTCTGTGTGTGGTTGTTTTATCTGCCTGGAATAACAGTCTACACTATTTACCTGGTAGACGCTTGATCATCTCTAACTACAAACTCCCTTACTGCTCCAAGGAGTTCAGAAGCCTTCCTTTTCTATTTTTCTACATTGCCTCTGTATATTGTTCATATTTCTATCAGGGCAAGTAGCTAACTGTATTAGAGATATTTGTGTATCTCCTGGAGTGTTGAGACCTTGCATTTAATGTATGCTCACAAAAGTTAAATTCTATGAAAAGTCCCTTTTTTGGGGGGAAATACATAGTTATTGGTATGTAAAGCAAAATGGAAAATATAGAATATATTAAGCTATTAGTATATACTTAACAAGCAACCTTAAATTTTTAAAGTAGCTCTCTGTAATAACATAAAATGAAGCAAAATAATAACATTTAAGTCAGCATGCATGCTCTTATCCTAAAATATAGGTTAATAATGAAGACAACAGACTAATTATCTAAATGGAAATTTAGAAAGTGGGCTGGCATATGCACAAAACTCCGTAGACAAAATTCTTACATTTTAGTAACCTTATATGAAGCAGAGACTGGGAATGGTCTTCTAGTTCCATTTCTTACGTCATATTTTTGGTATGTTAGTAAGCCAACCCTTTCATATATCCATTGGTCACTAGCACGGGAGTAAACAAAAGCCCATATGCTTAATATTATCATGAAATGTAACACACATGTACTACATAAGATGGAAAAAAAGCCTAATACTGGAGCAATTCTAAAAATGAGAACAGTAAACTTTTAGTATACGTTGGTAGGATAAAGTAATGTTTGTTGAATGTCTCAAAATTTCTTTTTGAAAACATGTAGATGGCCCAATAAGCCAGAAAACCTTATGAAGTTTTCCTCTCTCTTCATAAAATGACACAATACAAAAATCAATAGAAATACCTTGTTTGCTCCATGAAGACCTGGAAATCCACCAATAAAGACAGGCCAGGATTCCTGTAGGGGTTTTCCAGGCACGTGCGTGACAGGTTCCCTTGCTTTTACAGTCCTCCCTAGAATAGTCAGCTCAGCTTTTCATGGGTCCAATTCTTGCCTGCAACCATTTAGAAAAGTAATTTATGGTTTTAGTAGATGTTGTATAAACATTTATCTGACCAATTAATTAAGCTATTAACAAAAGAAGAAAGATTTAAGTAAATAGATTATCTCACCATAAAACCAACAAAGCCAGAAGTAGATTAATCTGCTCTAAATTAGAAACCCGTAATGCTTTAAGTATATAAATACAAAGTTAAATTTAGACAAAACAACGAATTGTAGCAATCACCTAATAAAATAAATAAGTCCTGATAATTAAGAGATCTTTCAGCTGTGATTAAAATGATGTTAGAGTGAGATATTCTACTTTAGTTTTTTTACATTGTTAAATTTTCTGTGTGAGTTGAAAAGTATTGGTTTATATATGATTACAGTACTGTCCTCTATCTGCAATTTTACTTTCCATGGTTTCAGTTAGTCATATCATCAAACTCCATTCAAAAATATTAAATGGAAAGTACCAGAAATAAATAATTTGTACATTTTAAATTGTGCATCAGTCTGAGTAGTATTATCTCGCATTGTTTTCCTCCTTCTGGCCCAGGACATAAATCATCCCTTTGTCCTGTGTAACCAAGCTACATATGCTATTTTCCCAATAGTCAGTTAGTTTCCATTGACTGTCCCAGTATCTCAGTACTTGTGTTCAAGTAATCCATATAGTATCCTAACAGTAAGTCACAATGCCTAAGTATGTCATTCACCTCATTTTGTCTCATTACATAGGCATTGTATCATCTCACATCATCACAAGAAGGGTGAGTATAGTACAAGATAATTTTTAAAATATATTTTTATTGATTTCAAAGAGGAAGGAAGAGGGAGAGAGAAATAGAAACATCAGTGATGAGAGAGAATCATCGATGGGCTGCCTCCTGCACGCCCCTCACTGGGGATTGAGCCTGCAACCCAGGAATGTGCCCTGACCAGAAATTGAACAATGACCTCCTGATTCATAGGTCAACGCTCAACCACTGAGCCACACTGTCTGGCTAGTACAAGATATTTTGAGAGAGGGGGGCCATATTTATATAACTTTTATTATAATATATTGTCATTTATTTTATTTTATTATTCATTACTAGAGGTCTGGTACATGAAATTTATGCAAGGGTAGGGTCCCTAGGCCTGGCCAGCAATTAGTGCCAATATGTGGGGCAACCAGCAGGGTGATCAGGGGGCCCCCTCTGGTACTCGCCTTGGCCAGCCTAGTGCCACCCGCTCGCCAGCTCTGCCCCCCACCGCCACCGGATGCCTCCCTCTGTGGGGTGACTGGCGGGGCAATCAGGGGGCCCCACTGGCACCCGCCTTGGCTGGCCTGGGGCCTGCAGACAGGGGGAAGCTCCTGCATGGAGCATCTTCCCCCTGGTTGTTAGTGTGCATCATAGCGACTGGTCGTTCCAAAGTTTGGTCAATTTGCATATTAGGCTTTTATTATATAGGATTATTAATATCTTACTGTGACTAATTTATAAATTCAAATTTATCATAGATATGTACAAATAAGAGAAGATATCCTATCTAATAAAAGAGAAACATGGTAATTAGTGTACATCTGCTACCCTTCCCATAAGCTAATCCGCAAGATATGCAAATTAACTGCCAGCCAAGATGGCGGCCAGCAGCCAGGCAGCTTGAAGCTAACATGAGGCTTGCTTGCTTCAGTGACGGAGGAAACCAACGTTCCCTGCCTGCCTTGCTGGCCACTGAGCTTGCAGTTTGAAACATTGTTACAAATATAGAAGCTAAACAAAACCCCAGAAACCTGCTTTCAGCAAGCCAGGATCTCAGAGCTGGAGTTATACATTGTTTCAATTATAGAACCCAAACAAACCAGATACCTGCTTTCAGCAGCAGAGGCCTCAGAGCTGGAGCCAGAGCTAAAGCTGGCCCAGAATAAAAAGAAAAAGAAAAAAAGGAGCAGTTGGGAGCTTCAGTCACCCGCCAGCCTAAAAACAGCCCTGAGCCCCTCACCCAGACTGGCCAGGCACCCCAGTGGGGACCCCCACCCTGAAGGGTGTGTGACCAGCTGCAAACAGCCATCATCCCCTCACCCAACCTGGCCAGGCAACCCAGTGGGGACCCCCACCCTGATCCAGGACACCCTTCAGGGCAAACCAGCTGGCCCCCACCAGTGCACCAGGCCTCTATCCTATATAGTAAAAAGGTAATATGCCTCCCACCACCGGGATCAGCGGAGCTGAGAGGCCTCCTGGCACCGGGATCAGTGTGACAGGGGACAGCGCCCAAACCCCCTGATCGCCCTGTGGTTCTGTGTGTGACAGGGGGCGGGGCCACAACCTCCCTATCGGCCCTGCTCTGTTCATGACAGGGGAAGGCGCCCCAACCCCCTGATCAGCCCTGCTCTGTGCCTGATAGGGGGGAGCTCCCCAACCCCCTGATCGCCCTGCAGCTCTGTGTGTGACAGGGTGCAGTGCGCCAACCCCCTGATCGGCCCTTCTCTGTGTGTGACAGGGTGCGGCGCCCTAACACCCCCCTCCCCCCCACCACGGGTCCTGCTCTTTGTGTGACGGGGTAGAACCATAACCTCCCCATCGGCCCTGCCCTGAGTGTGATGGTGGTGTCCCAACCCCCTGATCGGTCCTGCTCTGTGGGTGATAGAGGGCAGTGCCCCAACCCCCCCCCCCCCCAACGGGCCCTGCTCTGTGTGTGATGGGGTAGAGCAGCCGTGGGCAAACTATAGCCCGTGGGCCGGATCCAGGCCATTTGAAATGAATAAAACTAAAAAAAAAAAAAGACCGTACCCTTTTATGTAATGATGTTTACTTTGAATTTATATTAGTTCACACCAGTACTCCATCCATGCTTTTGTTCTGGCCCTCCGGTCCAGTTTAAGAACCCACTGTGGCCCTCGAGTCAAAAAGTTTGCCCACCCCAGAGGTAGAGCCATAACCTCCCCATCGGCCCTGCCCTGAGTGTGACAGTGGCGGCGCCCCAACCCCCTGATGGGCCCTGCTCTGTGCGAGACAGGGTACACAGCCCCAACCCCCCTGATGGGCCCTGCTCTGTGGGTGATAGAGGGTGGCGCCCCAACCCCCTGATGGGCCCTGCTCTGTGCGAGACAGGGTACAGAGCCCCAACCCCCCTGATGGGCCCTGCTCTGTGCATGCCAGGGGGCAGCGCCCCAACCCCCTGGTTGGTCCTGCTCTGTGCGTGACAGGGGGTGGCGCCGCAACCTCCCCATCGACCCTGCCTTGAGTGTGACGGGGGCGGTGCCCCCACCCCCCAATAGGCCCTACCCTGAGGGTGACTGAGGGTGGCATCGCAACCTCCCAATCCGCCCTGCTCTGTGCATGACAGGGGGGTGGCACCCCAACTCCCCAATCAGCCCTGCTCTGAGCCCAACCAGGGGCTGCACGTAGGGACTGGGCCTGCCCTCTGTCACCCGGGAGCAGGCCTAAGCCAGCAGGTTCTTATCTCCGGAGGGGTCCCAGACAGCGAGAGGGCACAGGCCGGGCTGATGGACCCTCCTCCTCCCCCCGAGTGCACAAATTTTTGTGCACCGGGCCTCTAGTTATATATGTGTGTGTGTGATAATTTCAGTACAGTCTATGGTTCCAGGCACTCACTGGGGTTCTTGGAACATATTTTCCAAGGGTAAGGGAAGGAATTCTGAATCTGATGTACAATACATGTTTATGGTTAAAAATAGTAATACTGCAATGAGTAATTATTTATAGCAATATAAATCATACTAAGATACAAAGCATGTAAACTTTTTAAAAATGAATAAATCACATATAACTTAATTAGGCAACTCCCAGTATTAATTTTCATGTGCCCATATTTTAGAAAGATGAGATAAAAAATACTTTGACAGTACTATAACATGTTGATATGCATGTCTCACTAACTCTATACACCTGTTTAATCATCTAATCCAGGGACTGAAACCGATGGCATATAGGCCAAATGTTGCCATTCCACCACATTGTAAGTAAAGTCTAACTGGTACAGAATCACCGATTTCTTTACTCATAACCTATGGCTCTTTCACAGCAGAGGTGAATAGCTGCAACTAAGACCCTAAGGCCCAAATAGCCAAAATATTTACTACCTAGCTCTTTACAGAAAAGAGTTGGTAGATCCTTACCTAATCAATTTATCTATTTAGCAACCAAGCAAGTACATTTTATTATAATCCTTTCAGAGATGATAGTACACATATTATAAGATACCTAGGTAACATTCACCTATCAATGCCATTCTATATCTTGACTATGTGATAGTCTGTCTTCCAAATATTTATATAAACTTTTAATTGAATAATAACATGTATGATGAAGAAGGTAAAGAATAAAGCTCTATGAAGTACCATATTGTGAAGATACTCAAGTGATCACTACATAGGTCAAATGGCAGAATATTACTAGTATGAATTCCTAGAAATATTAGCAACACAAATACACATTTGTATGTCCCCTCCATCTTAATTCAACATTGTTTTCAATATTCATTTTTGTCATTGAATTTAATAGTAGTTTGTTCATTTTCAAGATGTATCATTATATTGATATTTCAAAAATTATTTATTCTAGATTTAGCATACATTTGGTACTATTATGAATATTGCTGTTATAAACATGCTTGTACATGTAGAGTTAATCCTCTTACTTCATTCATCTTTTGGGTTGAGATTATCAAATATCATCATCTCCCTTTTTTTCTCTTAATTGTGATGAATTGTGTTCACTGTTTTTTTTTTAAATATTTGGGTGTATTTCTGGAATAATTATAACTTTTTTTATTCTGTGTGTCTTGGTTTACTTTTCTACATTTTAAGGAAAAGGCACTGGCCTTCATATTTCCTGTATTAGACTGGTCTTATAAAATTTTTCAATCAAGATTATGCTGTCCTTATATTCTACAGAGAGTTTACATAATATTAATTTTATATCTGCCATTTATTTTTTTTAATATATTTTATTGATTTTTTACGGAGAGGAAGAGAGAGAGATAGAGAGTTAGAAACATCGATGAGAGAGAAACATCGATCAGCTGCCTCCTGCACATCTCCCACTGGGGATGTGCCCGCAACCCAGATACATGCCCTTGACCGGAATCGAACCTGGGACCCTTCAGTCCACAAGCCGATGCTCTATCCACTGAGCCAAACCGGTTTTGGCAATATATCTGCCATTTATATATGGTAGAACTCACTAGTATAACCACTTGGGCTTAAAGTTTTCTTTGAAGAAGTTACTAAATATGGATTCAATGTATTTAATATAGTATAGTTATCTATGTATTATCATGTCCATTTTGTTAAACTGTATTTTTTCTTAGAAATTTTTTCATTCAATCTATACTTTCAAAAGTATGGCATAAAATATTTCATAATTTCCTGATATTATATTTTTATTGGTATTAGAACTATAGTAATGTTTCTGGTGATACTGACTATTTGTATCATTTCTTATTGTATTTTTTTGTGGATAAATATTGGCAGGGAGTAGTAAATTTCAAAGAACACACTTTTGCCACTGTTAGTCTTAATTCTCTATTTGTTTTCTACAACTTTAATGTCAGCTCTTATCATTATGATTTTCTTTTTTGAAGTTTCTTTGGGCATAACTTACTCTTATATTTTTAAGGTTTTTAACTTAAATTATGCTCTCAAGATTGTAAATTTTTCTTTAAGAATTAATTTTGCTATGTTTAACAAGTTCTATTTTCATTATTACTGTTCAAAATATGTTCTAATTTCTTTTTCCCTCATTTAGTCCAAGAGTTATTCAGAATTGTATTACAAATTTACAAATATACAGGGATTTTCTGTTTTTTATTATTATAAAAAATTATTAAAACTCAAATCAAGCTTGTTCAAAGAATATTTTCTATTTGCTTTCAAGTCTTTGAAATTTATTTGCCTAGGCTGCATATCCCAGGATATGGCCAATTTTACTAACGTTTTCATGACCCTAGAAGTCTGAAGTTAAGTGCAATATGGTCAGGTTTTAACATTTACACAAACATACACACATTTATACACTTTTCTATTGAATGTAAAATGGGAACAATTGAATAGTTAAATTATGTCTATGCTGTCTGTACATTTTTTTTCTTTAAAATATACTTACAGATTCTTTGCATCCCTCTTCCATCTGCATCATTATATTACTTAATAGAGCTAAAACCAAGTGTGGCCATGAAGCCAATACTGAGGCTTTTATAAAAAGAGTTTTGAAAATTTTTTGAAAAGATAAATGATGTTCTCTATATTAAGAACATGAGAGAAAAATGTGTTGCACATTTTTAGAACCCATTTCTTATTCTTAAATTCTATATTTAAAGCAAACTAGAAACTTTATGTGTTAATTACTTATTACAACTAAACTGTTAAAAATATCTTATGGAGGTTATAGCTTCTAGAATGCTATTCATTTACTGACAAAAATAAAAAGCAGAGCATCATGGCAGAGTGAGAAGACTAGTTTGTAACTCTCCTTAAACCTACAACTAGTCGGATATCTATAACCCAACAAAGGTTCCTTTGTTCAACATACTCCCATGTCTGAGAGGGAAACAAAAGCACAAATAAGAAATGTGACTACACCAAACTAAAATCCTTCCACACAGCAAAGGGGTTAATATCCAAAATATATAAAGAACTCATACAACTCAACAACAAAAATAACCTGATTAAAAAATGGGCATATCTGAACGGACATTTTCCCACGGAAGGTCTACAGATGGCCAAAAGACACATGGAAATACATTCTATGTCACTAACTATTAGGGAATTAAAACAATAATGAGATATCAGTACACACCTATTATTTCAACGTTTATTATCCAAGAGACAAGAAATAACAAGTGTCAGGGAGGAGATGGAGAGTGTCAGTGAGATTATAAATTGATGCAGCCACTATGCAAAACAACATGGAGGTTCCTTAAAAATTTAAGAATATATCTACATATGTTCCACCAAATACTACTTCTGGGTATTTTTCCAAAGAATATGAAAATACTTTGAAAATATAGTCTGTGCCCCTATGTTCATTTCATCATTATTTACTACAGCCAAGATATAGAAATAACCAAACAATGGATGAACGGCTAAAGAAGATATGGTCTATCTATCTGTCTGTCTGTCAGTCTGTCTGTCTGTCTATTTATATAGACAGATAAATAGATACATATACATAATTTCCTTATATGATATATAATAATTTAAGAAAAGACATTATTGGATGTTTAGTTTCTAAGATTTTAAAATAATAAATAATTACATGATAATTAATTCTTGAACGTTATCTCACCATTACTTGGTTATGTCCTTTTGAAGTATTTCAAGAAGTAAATTATTAAATAAAATTATACACACTTTTAAAGATTTATCATCAAATTGCTAAATTACATTCTAGAAATTTGATTCCAATAAGTATTGTCAGAATGTTGAAGATTTTGTTCAGTTTTATATTTATATTCATACTAGAGGCCCGGTGCACAAATTTTTGTGCACCGGGCCTCTAGTATGTTATGTTTAGAGACAAATTTGAATGTCAATACTTTATAATGAGATTCTATGTATATAGCAGATTGAGTTTTATACACTTTCACTGTAATATTTGAAAGCAATTGCTTTAATTATTGAAGTGGTATAATTTATTTTGATATTTGGTATGCCAGTATCCTCTCTTACAACTCTTCTTCAAATATATTTTTTGTTGTTGTTAATCCTCACCCTAATATTTTTCCATTTTAGAGAGAGTGGAAGGGAGTTGGGAGAGACAGAGAGAGACACATCGATTGGTTGCCTCCCGTATGCACCCAAACCAGGATTTGCTTGCAACCCCAGTACGAGCCCTTGACCAGAATTGAACACGGGACCCTTCACTCCATGGGCTGATGCTCTATCCATTGGACCAAACCAGCTAGGGCTTCTTTAAAGATTTTTACATGTCACAATTTATAATAGCTAAGATCTGGAAACAGCCCAAGTGCCCATCAGTAGATGAGTGGATAAAAAAGCTGTAGTACATTTACACCATGGAATAGTATGGAGCAGTAAAAAAGAAGGATCTCTAACCCTTTTTGATACAGCATGGAAGGACCTGGAGAGGATTATGCTAAGTTAAATAAGCCAGTCAGAGAAAGACAAGTATCACATGATTTCACTCATTTGTGGAATCTAATGAACAAAATAAACTGATGAACAAAATAGATCCAGAGACATAGAAGCATGGAACAGAATATGCAATCTCAGAGGGAAGGTGGGGGAGGGTGGGTGGGTGGGAAGAGAGTACTGGTATACATATATGCATAATCCATGGGCACAGACAGTAGTGTGGTGAAGGCCTGGGTCGGGGGTGGAGACGGGTTATAAGATGTCAAGAGAGGGAAAAAGAGGGGCATATGTAATACTTTCAACAATAATGATTTAAAATCTATTTTTTATTCCCAAATTGTCAGTGGTATTTTTATCAAGAATAAAAGTTATTCTATATTCTAAAACTTAAAGGCTAAATATATGTGTATATATATACACACAAACATGTGTACACACACCTGCATACTTGTGTCTGACAAATATACATGTTTCTTATATTTATATAAAATATTAGAATATTTAATCCAATGAGAAGTAAATGTTCTACCTGTTTTTTTCCTTCATTTACCTATCTGCTCTTAGTCCATATTCAACTGTGGTCTCTATCTTTTGGAATGACTTATTTAGAGAATAATAATGAGTACTGTGAAATACAATATATGTTAATTTAAGACTAGGGGTCCGGTGCACGAAATTTGTGCACCAGGGGTGGGGGTCCCTCAGCCCAGCCTGCCCCCTCTCACACACTGGGAGCCCTTAGGGGATGTCCTACTGATTGCTTAGGCCCGCTCCCTGCTCCCCTTGGGGAGCGGGCCTAACCCACAGTCTGGCCTCCCTTTGAGGCAACCGGGCTGATCAGGGGAAGGCACCAGCCTCATCACCACACTGCAGCAGCCACTGCCAGTCACCGCAGCCACCAAGGGGTTTTCATCAACACGGACTCCAGTCCCTTCACCATGAAAAAATGACAACTTTCTTTAGGCATTTTCAAGATGTGTCTTTCATAGGATATGACATTTCTTTCTTTCTTTTTTTTTTAATCCTCACTTGAGGATATGTTTCCATTGATTTTTAGAGAATGTGGAAAATAAAGGGAAAGACAGAGAGAAACATCAAAGTGAGAGGAACACTTTGATTGGTTGTCTCCTGCATGAACCCTGACCTGGGCCCCAGCCCGGGAGGAGCCTGAAACCTAGGTACATGCTCTTGGTCAGAACTGAACCCAGGCCCTGCGGTGGGCAGGCCGAGGTATTATCCACTGAGCCAAACCAGCTAGGGCAGGATATGACATTACTTAGTCCTCCAGCAGTGGACCTTCATTTTTTTCTCCAAGAGTGTGGTGGAAAAACCCTAGATCACCTTTTTGGATTCTTATTACCCAAGTTACTAAGAATATTACCAGTGGCATATGGGGAGCTTAGCCAATGAGCGGTCAGAAAAGGTGTTTCCTCTGTAGTTCATTCTGATCGCTGGCTCTGCCCCTGCCCAGGCCTACAGCCTCTGGCTGAGGCTTCAGGCCTAGGCAGGGGACCCTCAGACCCCTGTGATCGCCGGCTCTGCCCCTGCCCAGGCCTATAGCCTCTAACAATGCTATAAGCCAGGGCAAGGGACACCCAGACCCCTCTGATTGCCAGCTCCGCCCCTGCCCAAGCCTAAAGCCTCTGGCCGAGGCTTTAGGCTTGGGCAGGGGCCCCCTTTGGCTCTGATTGCAGGCTCGGCCCTGCCCAGGAGCCCCCTGGCTCAGACCCTTCCTAGGCTGCTCAGAGCCCACAAACGGTGGGTTTGAGATGTTTGGGTGGGTTAAGTAGGCACTACCTCAAGTGACCTGGGTGCCAATGATGTTCATGGGACCCAGGCTGTTGGGCACCTATTTATACAAATTAACCGCCATCTTTGTTGGGTTAATTTGCATACTCATCCAATTGGCTGGTTGGTGTAGCGGAGGGATGGTCAATTTACATCTTTCTCTTTTATTAGGTAAGCTGTGTAGTAAGGATTACAATACAATAGAAATGAATTCAAGTTAGAAATACCCCAGAAGTGATCCTTGAATGATAAAGATAATTATGATAGGAAGAGGGAAGAATAATAGATACTTACTAGAAAAGTGAGATTCTGAGTGAGAATGAAAATTGGAAGGGAAATAAATGAAGTGGAGTTTTAAAGGCTTTTTCTGCCTACAATTGATAACAAGAGTTCAGTTTAATACCAGATCTTTCATGTTCTCTACTTTGAGCATGTGGGACACATTACATTCTGTACAGATATTAGTAGTTCATTCATTACAATGTCAACAGCCTTTGTTATGTTATTACTGTACTAGAGGCTCAGTGCACAAAATTCATGCATGTGGGGAGGGGTCCTTCAGCCCGGCCTGCACCTTCTCGCAATCCGGGGCTGCTGGCTCCTAACCGCTGGCCTGTCTGCCTGATTGCCCCTAACCACTCTGCCTGCCTGCCTGATCACCCCTAACCCCTCTACATGCCTGCCTGATCTCCCTAAAATGCCTCTGCCTTGGCCACCGCCACTGCAGCTTAGTCCGGAAGGACGTCTGGAATGACATCCGGAAGGTCGTTTGGTTGTCTGGTCTAATTAGCATATTACACTTTTATTAGTATATATCCTTACACCTGGAACAAGGACTTGCATGTGGAATTTTGTATGTGTGGGCTATTGAGCAGCTTTACAGGACACAGTCTGGAAAGTGCTTAAAGACTGACAGACAGCATTTTACTTTTAAAATTGTATGTTTTATTTTTTCCAATTACAAGTATTTGAATAAACAGCTAAAAATATAAAAAAGGAAAAGTGAAAACAAAGAAAAACCTACATTTATCCCAGGGGGAACTATAATTATCATTCCATTACAATCTAAAATTTTCATTTTATTACAGAATTTCCCCAAAGCTGAGAATGTAACATGAACTTTTCCACAGTTTGGCTTCTTTAGTAATTTAATAATATAATGTAAACATTTATGTATGTTAATATTATTGAAAACTATTAATTTTTATGAATGTATAGTAATAGTTCATATGTTTGTACTCTTTTTTTCTAAAATGTCTAGTCATTAGGTATTTTGGCATCCTTTTCCCCAGTTTTTTCACTCCTTTCTTTGAAACTAATGCATGCCTATTTCATATATCCTAATACACAAATCTATTTATTTTCTTAGGGAATTTTCCTAGAAGGTGATTTTCAGTATATAAGCTTTCTCTATACTTAGATTGTAAATTCCTAAATTTTCTTTAGAAAATTTTCTGCTTGTTTTATGTGACAATTTACCTAAACTATAGCCCCTGTTATTCAATCAAACACTAATCTAGCTGCTGCTATTAAGGCATTTTGTAGATGTGGCTAACATCTATTTCAACAATCAGTTGACATTAGGTAAAGAACATTACCACCATAATGTGGATGGACCTCATCCAATCAATTTCAAAAGCTTTAAGATCAAAACTGGTTTTCCTAGGAAGAAGAAATTCCACAGCACCAGCTCCTGCTCAAAAGTTTCCAGCCTACAGGCCTTGATGGAAGTATTTTACACATTTTGTACTTATTCAGTCATACTCCATAATCGCATAAGCCAATTCCTTAAACTAAATCTCAATATATATTTTCTGTTGTGTCCTCTTCTCTGGTAAAGCCCTGACTGACACAGACGGAAGTAATGAGAGTATTGAGGTACAGAGATATTTGACCCCATCCCTGTACAAGAAGATCTTTCATATATTACAATCATATCAGTAAAGCAGTATTAATATTAATTGAGTATGGAATTTGATTCTTTAACTGGAGCTGAACCTGATAATAGTTTTTGTTAAAATCTCAGAACATGTCTCTCTTAATTAGTGTTAACCACATTGAATTTAATTCCTTAAGGAGGTTTTCTGCATGAATAGCAATGGATCAGGTGATTGGCCTTTGACTATAATCCAAGATATAGACTTGTAAATGACCTTTGATCTGGATTAATGAATAGAACTGATAACTGGGGAAAGGTTCATATATCACATAAGAAAATTAGTTCTTATAGACATCACATTCAAAGCTTTTCCTTGAAATTTATGATTTTTATTTTTAATATCATTTCTATTCATTGTCACAGAGGGTATACTGCTTCACAATCAAGAGCACTATTAGTATCTATTAATTCTGTAGGCTTTCATCTTTGGATAAGTATGAGAATTTTCTTTCGAGCTTAAATTTCTGCATTGGCTATTCTTGTTTTCAAAGTTATTATCATTTCTGAAATAAATTACCCTTGGTAATTGAATACAAGGATGCCATATCATCTTTTCTCATACACTCATTCCAGAGAGCAGGCAGCTAAACTGAAGGAAAATGAAAGGTAAGAACGCCTCCTTTATAACAATGTTGACTATCAGGTTTTCTTTGCCAAAAATGCAATTCTAATATTTCATCTAGCGGGATTGTTATTTTATTCAAGAGACGCCCTTCTTAACAGCAGTCGTATCTTTCCCCTTAGGCTCATTAGAATGGAGGTCACGCTGTTCTGATTGTGCCGGCTGAATCTAACAGGAATTGACTGAAGGTAGGAAAACAGTCTTACAACATTATTGTTTAGCTTTTGCTGATGATACAGTTTGCCTAGCACACCATGCAGTGTAAAATTTTTCTATCAAGGCTTTTTAATGCTTTCTCTAAAATCAGCACACAGGGTGCTTTAAAGGTCAAATGAGTAGACAAATTTATTCTGCATAATTATAAATGTATATAGAACTCTCCGGAGGACGCCCGGTGTTTGAACTGCCTTTAATTGCTCTTTTCCCAAACTTGCAGTGATTGTTCATATTTGTCATTTGTATTCACATAATAGTAATCATTAACATCTCTCCACTAATTAGAACCTGAAGAAAAGTTTAGCATGCCATAAATCCTACCCACTCTGTTTAGGTACTCGGGGTAGATCCCAAGAAAGGTCAAACAACTAGGCTGAGCACAAGAGAGATGTGGGTAACCTACCTACTGTCTTATTATTTGCATGGCTACCATATCATCATACAGCAACAAGTTATAACCTTTCACATGCGTTAGTAGAGTGGAAGGGATACATGGATTATCCAATCTCATCAACACTAATAAAAGAGAAAAATGGTAATTGGCGTACGAGCTACCCTTTTCATTGGCTAATCAGGGCTATATGCAAGATGGCGGTTAATTTGCATATGTAGGCACAATGCAGGGAGGTGAAAGGGAAAGCAGGAAGAAGCCCCCTGCCACTGACAGTGATCAGAAACCCAGGGGGGAGCTAAGAGCTGGGGGGCAGGGCAAAGGCGGCCCTGGGGCCGCCTTTGCCCTGCCCCCCAGCCATGATCAGAGAATCAGGCGCCTTTGCCGCCCTGGCCAGTGATAGCAGGAAGTAGGGGTGGAGCCAGCGATGGGAGCTGGGCACGATCGAAGCTGGCAGTCCCAGGAGCTAGGGGTCCCTTGCCTGGGCCTAAAGTGGAGCCCACGATCGCGGGGCCGCTGCAGCTGCGGGTCCCCGCTGCCCGGGCCAGACGCCTCAGCCAGAGGCGTCAGGCCTGGGCAAGGGGCCGATCCTGCGATTGGAGGGTGATGGGGGTCAACGCCTGAGGGCTCCCAGTATGTGAGAGGGGGCAGGCTGGGCTGAGGGACACTCCCCCCCACACACACCCAGTGCACGAATTTCGTCCACCGGGCCCCTAGTCTATAATAATAAAAGCATAATATGCAAATTAACTGAATGGCCGAACAGCAGACTGTCCGGACAAAGCCAGGGCTGCGAGGGCCAGCCAAGGTGACTGGGGCTTCGAGGCAGCAGCAGAGGCAGCAGGGGCTGCAAAGGCCTACCCTTGCATGAATTTCATGCGTTGGGCCTCTAGTAAATATAAACTCCATCATGTTCGAAATCAACTCTCTCTCATCTGATTATTCTTGAGCATTATAAAAGTCATGGGGGTGGGTGGAGGTAGGCAAAGTGGGGGGAAAACAGGGACAACTACAATAATGTCAACATTAAACATTTTTAATAGCCCTGGCCTGCATGGTCCAGTGGATAGAGCACTGGTCTCTGCACTGGAGGATCTCTGGTTCAATTCCCAAACAAAGGCATGCACCTTGGTTTGCAGGTTTGATACCTACCCCCTATTGGGGCACATGTGGGAGGCAACCTATAAATGTGTCTCTCTAATATTGATATTTCTCTCCTCCTCCTCCTCCTCCTCCTCCTCCTCTTCCCTCCCTCCCTCCCTCCCTCTCTTCCTCCCTCCACTCTACTCTTAAAAAAAAAAATCAAAGGAAAAAAAATCCTCACTCCTCCAGTGAGGATTAAAAAATATTAATAAAATTAAAAAGTCATGATTTAAAATTACTCTGGCTTCCATCTTATGTTTAAGAAAGCTGTTTTTAAGTGACAGTGATAAAACTTTCCATAGAACCTGAATATGTGTATTCTCTTTGTCGATTGCCTATCATATTTATATATTGAAATAATTACTTTATTTAATCAGCTATAAAAATATAAAGAAATTGCTACAAAGTCAAAATAACAATTCTTTATTTTTAGAGAGGATTCGGACCCAGAAGCTATTTGTTCACACAAAGAGAAATGAAAGATAGACATTAATTTAGGTATTTGATGCCAATACATTACTTTTTATCAGATCGATTACCCCAGCTATATAGGGATATTTTATATTCATTTAGCTTAGAAGGTATTTATTAAATTCCATCTGAAAATTGATTCTTTAAAGGGAATTAAGCAGTTATAGGGGCTCTTTTTGTTCAATTCCTATAATATTTATTCAAGTAGTTTCCACAGGTGACATGGAATTAGTTGCTCCTAGCTTCCACTGCCCCATCATATCTTTGTAAAAAGTACGATAAGTTCAACTCCCTAATTTAAAACTCTGAATGGCTGAGCATTGCCAAAAGGGTTAAGTAAAAATCTGCAGCTGGAATTTAAGCACCCACCCCTCCAGTTCTGGCTCTTCTTCAATTACCTGTACCTCTGACAGCTGCACAAGGGGAATTTCCTGCTACACTTAGATCAGTCCCCTCATTCTCCCACCTGCCAAGATTTCTCTTTTCCCCATTTAAATGCTAATCATAAATAAGAACTTATGTGAACTTCACTTATTACTTAAAATGCTATTAATATTTTTAGTCTAAATTACCTCTTTACTTCTACAACCACCTATAGTATACCCTTCATTTTTGCATTCAATTATGTACTGTCTTCTCATCATGGGATTGTTTGATATTTCCATGTTTTGTCTCTCCAGTGAAAAATATAACCTCTCATTTGACGGAGTTCTTTTTGTCCATCTTTGATTTTTTAATAAAACCTAGGCATTAGTCTACTGACCTTAAAAAAAATCAATTCTGCATCAGTGGTGTTCCTAGAAGTACACCAACTATTCTTTTCTACCCTTAGTAAGTGTGATCCTAAGTCAGCAGTCTTATCATGCACAGGATGATAAGCCCACGAACTACCAGCTTCGATGCTACCTCCACTGTGGCCAGGTTGGCCCTGGTCTCCATGTTAGGACAGATTTATCCCTTTGCCCATGGGGCTTTCCATAGGCAAAGCAACTGTTTGCATTCATTGCGCCATACTCAGATTTTCTAAAAAATATGGGCAACTGAACAAAAAGCAGCTAAATGCTTTGAATTTAGTATTGAAAGTACCATGCAATTGAGTTGTTTTCTGGCTAATTCTAAAGTATGTGTTATTCCAGTTGATCTTTTCCTGTAGGGTACATGATCTTAAAAACCGAGAATAGACATGTTTTCCCTTGTGTTCCTATTAGAACAGAAATTATTCTACATCATATCATGATTCTTCTGAAGGACTGTTCCTTGCTAAAACTTCATATCTCTTCACTGTATTTCTAAATATATTTTTGCATTTGTGATTGGCATTAAATACCAGTGATGTGGTTATTAATTACATTAATACAGAGGTTCTAATTAAATTATATTTCAGGACCTATAAAACATAGTATAGAAATATTTGACATTCGGTTACTAAATACTAAGATCACTGATTAAAAATAATCAAGAACTATATATGTAATTATCTTTATCATTATGAGCAATTAAACCACTTCTAGTAATATTTCCTTGAGATGAAAAATCTGCCTTAGAAAAATACCACCAAGAAATTTTATAAATTAGATTAATTCAGCATAGATTTACACCTTATATTGTTTGGCAAAATTATATAAACAAAATATTTTAAAATATCATATACATGATTTCTGAATACTCATAAACTATACCTGAATTTTTACTTTTAAAATTATTGAAAGCATAAAGCAAAGCAGAAGGTTAACTTTGAAATATAATTTATTAGTTTTAAAGAGGGTTTATACACTGAGTGGCCAGATTATTATGACCACCTGACGTTTGTAGGCAAATTAGCTAAAGTTTCTAGAGGGCCAGACCATTATAAATAGGGAGGCAGGTTGCTTACCACAACAATTTTTTTCCTGAAGATATGGGTAAACAATGCGATTTAACAGCCTTTGAATGTGGAATATGAATATATATATAGTGGCACTTTCATTTCTACCATGGGCAAACTTTAAGAGAATCTTGGGTTATATTGGGACTGACTCAAAACAGTTCGAGAACCCAGCAGAAGTAGAAGTGAGGGGAATTCTGCTTATTTAGAGATGGGGAGGATTATAAAGCTCATGGAAACTACAATGTGATGTGACAAAATCATCCTCAGACAACCTGATTCACCTCTTTTCACTCCTGAACCTAAAAATCTGTCCTTTGAGTTATGAGATACTGGAAGTTAGTGCAGGGCTTACCCTGCAAGTGTAAACCTCACATCCTTTGTTGGGGTGGTCATCCCATAACACCTTCATATAGTGATGCCTATTTCATGAGGAGAATTTGGAGAGTAAATTCCTAGTCAGATTAGTCAGACAATTAAGTTCCATAGATGGTCATTTTCAGTTCAATCTAGTTGTATTCCCACAACTACTCGTAACGCAGACTATTCTGCTGTATCACACATCATTTTTGGGTGCAGCTGGGGTAAGAGGATGAGGTGCCATAGCTACCTGACAACAAATACGCTTGTTTACTCCCCTGAATTTCATGTTAGAAACACCTGAATTACTTCTGTTACTTTGTCCTTTCCAAAATTGCTTTCGTGGGAAAAGAGGGCAAGCATGAACTCTGGAGTCAGAAAGAATTCTTTTTGACTACTACAAGGTTTGCTATTTATTATCTAGGAGACATTTGTCAAGCAGGTACTTCCAATACTACTATGTGTCAGGCAAGACAGTCCACACTGGGATACAAGACTGACAAAGCAGCATTAGTGTTCTATTATAATTCAAATCTCAAGAGAGAGGATGACATATAGCAAGCATCAAGATGCTTAAAGGGGCTGGGGACTGATTCAATTTGAGAGGTGATGGAACACATTCACAAGGAAGTAAGGTTTAACATTATTATCTCCATTTTACATCCGGGAAAAAGCAGAGTTCACAAGCTTCGCCAGACCAAAAAGCTTCTCCAGAGTCACGGCTTATAGCTCCAGAACGGGGATTTCTTGAACCTTGATTCCAAAACCCTGTTACTGTCTTTGATATGCCAAGGGGAGAAATAAAAAGGCAGGCCATCATGTGGATGTTAAGTAGTAAAGGGGAACCTCTGCCATGTGGACATGCGTCCAAGAGTCTGTAGTTACGGAGAGTTATAGGAGATTCATGAAAATCAAAGGGTAATGACTTTGAGAACTGCTGAAGAATGTTCACCTCTATCAGAAACATGCACATGTGCACATGTCCACACAAAGAACAATAAAGTTTCATGAGCAATTGCGTTTCATCATCCATCACTTGGAGTCAGTTTAAAGCTGCCCTGGGAAGCCTTGTTTAAGCAAAACTAGTATAGCATTAAATCCATCATCACTGTGACATCTATACTTATAGGGTCTCAAAAATCCAGCAATTTCAGACTCAGAAATCACACTTATGACCATTCTTTCAGATAAGTTGAAGATGGACTATAAAATTGAAATGAAAATTGATGTTTTGAGCCATAAAATTTTAGCTTTCAGTTTTATTGGTTGCATATAGCCAAACTCAGAAACTCTGGTTCATTCTTAAAATGTTCTTTAAACTGAAATTGACTCTTAGAGACAGGCTTCATCTATTACCATAGAAAATAATACTATTTTAAATAGCAAAATGCAGGTTCTGGAACATTCTGTTATACTTGGTGCTAATAAGAGAAGTATAGATTCTAATTTCTCACCTGAGATATTAAGCCAGGTTCAGTGCTATACAAATATAAATTTTTTTCAAGATATATGTTTCATATGCTTTTCTTAATAACTAGATTTAAATCAATTTCAGATAAAGTTATATGTTATTAGCACTAATATATGTATGTCTATACACACACACACCTTATAATTTTAAAATAATAACGAATAACAGAATTTTACCAGAAATTACCATTGGTGTATGATTTCTGTTCTAATCCTTTGGATTAGGTAAAGTTTTATGGAAGTGCAAATAGAGAATAAAGTGTGAATTAATTAAAATGTTTTCTCATTATTAGGTGTTTAAAATACAATGGCTTGTAATTCAAAACCTGTAGGACCTATATATAACTGCTCTGTAAAAGAACAGTAGCATGAAAGTCACAACTATATGTCTTAGTCTCCCTTATATACATACATTGAGTCACCTGGGAAGTGAGAGAGAATCTCTAAAAATAATTTAAAGAACCACTGTGGCTAAATATCTTCACATAGACCAGTGGATATATTTTTATAACTTTTCTAAACTGAATGCTTAAGTAAGGGGTGGTTCTCAGTATGTCTGGGGATATAAGGATTCCAAGACTTGAGCCCAAATTTGGATGCAGGGATAGTGTGAATTCCAAGATAGGGTGCTGTTCCAAAGCTGAGTACGTCTCTCCAGAAAGGCCCGTGTAGCATATATTTGTTCCTCTGTGAGATTAAATAGTATGTATAATAAAATAAATATACTTCTGTGCTATCTGTGGGGTATACAGAATTGGGAAATTCTGAAACTTTAGTAAACTCATTCTTGAGAGCACACACAGAGGGTTTCTCTCTTCCTCTTTTCTACCAAAAAGACCTAGGAGTTTAATCTAACAAAATACAGAACCAACTCTACCAGAGGCAGGTTTTGAGAGCTGGGCAAAAAACAGGGTCTTGGAAGGAGTTAGTCACACATACACCATGCCACTAGATATTGAGATTTGATTGAAACAACTTCACTAGTACCATGTTTTGACCATTGGGATCTGAAAAATACCCTTGTAATTTGTGGCTATGTTGGCTTGTAATAGGAAGAAGAAAACAAAATAAAGTCTCAGTAAAGGTAGGAGATACATGGTCCTTGGTGAGGCAGCTGAGAAGATACCTGGCCACTAGAGTATTTTTGAGTTGATGGATCTGTCAGGTCTTAAGTTCACTTATGCATATTTTTATGAACCCATTTTTTTGTTTTGTTTTGTTTTTTTTTTAAAGACATATACTATGCAAGTGCTCTTGATGAGGATTTATTTTGGAGACAAAAGGGAAAAAAATAACCAAGTTTATTTGTTTGGGCGTAAGCTTACATTTGTGATAGCCTGGAATTTAAAAAGTCCAACACTGTCCTTCCAGAATAACTTGTGATTCCTTTCAGTAGCGGGAGCCACAAATGAAACAAGGCATTGATAGACTCTTAAGAGTGTGTTAACCCAGATAAATGAGGACTCAGGGTACAACAACCTGGCAGACCTCCAGAGTCTCTAAGTTGACATAACATTCTGTGGTCCTCAATAACATTTTCTCATTGCTTTCCAAAGTCACAATCTATGTTCTGGGGCATTCTCAGATGTCTGATAGAAACATGTTTTTTAAAAATCTGATTCATTGCATTTTCTTTCCATGGAATGAAAGTGAAGTCTCAAATATGTATCTGAGATTGAAAGTGATTTGTAATATACCTAGTTGGAAGGCTTTATTAATTGGAAATAAGATTTCAATGCTATCATGTCTCTACTGGAATCTCTGTGTCCAATGACTTTTTTTAAGTGAAGCAAGAATTGCAGTGGCCTCTGAGGGGAAGATAAAGCAAATAATCACCCCCACAGCGAGAAAATTTTAGTGGATTTAAATGAAATCTAAATTTTTATATTGTCTGGTTGCAAATGCCATTGTCTTTCATTTATACTCATACTAGAGGCCGGATGCACGAAATTCATGCAAGGGGCTCAGCCCTCGCAGCTGCAGCTTTGTCTGGAAGGTCATCTGGAAGGATGTCCAGAAGGTCATTCGGCTGTCCAGTCTAATTAGCATATTACACTTTTATTATTATAGATAGTATTATTTAAAACCTAATTCCAAAGCCTTTGTTTTGAGTGTGTGTGTGTGTGTGTGTGTGTGTGTGTGTGTGTGTGTGGTGATAGCTCCTCAGCCATCACAATCATTTTGGCTCCCTATCCCCACCCAAACACCTATGAGTAGATTCTCAATTAAATTCTCTTAAATTAAGCCCTTTAACTTTAAACACATCTGTCTCCTGCTGGGATCATAACTGCTACATCAGAGATCAGAAGATACTTAAAAAAAACAATGATGACACCAATTAAATTAAATAATATCCTCAGGGGAAATATCAGGAAAAAGTCAGTGCACTTATGAAAAATAAGAAAGGGGTCCTGAGTATGAAAAGACAAAGTAAACACCCAAAATATAAGGCAAAATAAAGAGAAGCAAAATTGATGAAAGAATATAAGAGACTAAGAGACTGTACGGAAGTGCCTGCCACAAAAGGTACATGGGCATCCTGTAGAGTAAGTGATAAAAGAAAAACACCATCTCTGTGACTTTTCATAAGGATAGTGGTAAAGAAAAGTTCCTAAAAGTTTCTCCCAAATACAGGCATGTTATTAAAAAGAAAAATAAGCAGATCTCTAAAATTAAAAATAAGGAAGAGGGTATTGAAATGAGACAAAACTATATCTAAGATTTGAAAAAATCAATATAAGTGCTAAGAAAAGGCAAAAAAAATTACCTCAGAAATTATGACAAAAGACAGAAATGGAAAATAGAGGAAATATGAGACTAAGAGAGCCAGTACTCAAGTTCCTGCCACAGAGTGAATGGTCCACACAGTGTCCAACACAGTGAAGGACAAATGAAAACAACCAAGTACAACTCAGTAATTTCAAAAGATAAAAATAGAAAGAAGACTCTAAAAGAAGGAAATGAAAAGATATCACATACAAAGAGATAGGTACCTGAAGGGCGTTCGATTTTCAACAGCAAATCTGGAAGCTAGAAATCAATGAGCAATGCCTTCAGAATTCTAAGGGAAAAATCATTCCCATTTTGTGTATAAAATTCTAAGCATAAATTTAAGTCTGAGAGTAGAATAAAGCTACAAACAGATGTGAAAAGACTGTTACTTTCCCCGTATCCCTCGATTCTCAAAAGCTAATATATAAGGTACTTCAGCAAAATGAAGTAAAATGAGAAAGAGGAAAATAGACATCCAGATATAATTTGACCAAACAGAGGAGAATAAATAGCAAAGTCTCATCACTAAGAGTTACATGGTAGATCTGATGCAATGTTTATAAAAGAAAAATATGTACAGGCAAGTTGAAAACCATACAAATATAAAACAAGGAAATTATTTACTGGAGGAAAGGTGGTGAAGGTATAAAAAAGAGGAAAGATAACTGTAGTAAAATATTTTCCTGTGCAAAAGTCGGTATGTACCATTCAAAATATTATTATCTGCTACTGTTTTTTAAAAAAGACCTATTTTTGGAGGGGAGAGGGAATTTCAGACTGGACTGGTACTTCCCCATCTATCATCACTGCAAGTCAATGATAATTATGGTAATATGCATTTATTCTTTAGAAGCACAAAGGTAGAAATATGGCAAAAAAAACCTTCTAAATACTTTAATTACTTCTAAAGACAAAAGATAAATTGAAGAGTTCTCTTCATATTTATTTTCTACTTACATTTCTGATTTCTTTGATGTAAAAAATATCAAATGCAGTAAATGCAATAGGGTGGGAATAGGGTATACATAACAAGAAGTACCCCCCTGGTGAAGAAAGCATTCTGGGTGTTGATGGCCAATAACTATTCGACATGGTTGTGGCATCTGTGCTACCTGGTGGCAGCCCTTGGTGGTAGCTGGGGTGCACTGACGACCATAATGTATTTTCCAATAAAATTATATTTATTTCAAATAAGAACATAGACCTTATATCTCCTAATACCAAAAGCACAATTTCCATAAGGTCACATTGCTTTCCTGTATTTTTAATTTAGCTTTCCATGATGCTACAATAGTAAGCTTTTTATTAAAAACGTATCTATATAACTTCTCTGAGGTATGGCATTGCTGGCCTTTTTAAGACTAAATGTCACCCCAGTTTACTTTCTCTCTTGCTTAATGCAGGATTACCCTTGGCAAGAATATCAGGCATGTTTGCATATGTCACCTGCTTTGCAATGCTTTATGATGAGGCTAATTCTGAGAATACAGTATCTGTCCACATGCATTAAAGGGAAATGTTATAGTTGACTGGGAGGGGTTCATATGTTTCCTTATTTCAAGCTGCAAAGTGTAACTTTTTTTTTATTGGCCCATTTGAAAGCATGTTTATCCATTAATAAAAATTTCTAGTGATTTTGCAGTTTTCTTTGAATCATAAGGCATGAAGCTAGATGTATTTAATTGTACTTCAGTATCTCATAAGGAAATGCCCTCAAGTAAGCCTCAGGCAAATAGTATGCTGTTGACAGCTCCTTTGAAAAAAAACTTCATTCGATTATAGTAGTATTTTCTGTCTCCTCAACATTAAAATGAGACAAGCTAAAGTTTCTGGGATTCATAGAAACTATCACAGATAATTTTTTCTTTCTTTTTCAACATGTTAGTAAAAAATTGAGCTTAAAGCTTAAAGGCTACTTTCATCACAGCTGCTCATGTGCTAATCCAAAAGAAGGTGATCTCCCCTTGGAAATGATCCTGGAAAACTGAATTAGAGGCAGATTTTTTGGCCACCTTCACATATGAGTTTCTTCAGAGCAGTGGCAGAAATCAATGGTTTCCTTAAATAAAATACTCCAGGGATAGAAGAAATCAGAGTCTGGCTCAGTTCCTAGAATTTGTGTTTTTACTTGTATGATCATTCCTTAGCAAATACCTTCAAAGTCAAATCCTTTTTCTACATTTATAATCAAATGGAATAAGAACCTAAACTCAGATATAAAATTTTAATGCTTAGAGTAATTCTCTTCCAGGTGCTATCAAACTTCTTTCTCAGGACTTTGATCTATGACAAGCAAACTTGTTGCAAATTAACAAGAGCAACTTCTGAGCTTATTCAAATGATTTCATATTTTACTGCACATGGATGCATTTCTACATGAGTTCTTTATGAGCTATATTAATTCCTTTATTCACACATCTATCACCTCATTCATTCATTCATTCATTCAGCAAAGCTTCATGTAGCATTAATATTCATCAACTACCATTGCTCAGTGCTAAAGAATGTGAGTTACTCTTTATTTTGGCCTCTTTACGTTGAACATTTTTTGAGACATGAATGGTATATCTTAGCAATATTTTCTAAATCCCATCCAGGTGTATGGGTCTATTTCCAAATCTTATCCAGCCCCAATGGCTACTACTAAGTAAAAGATAATGGTAAGAAAAAGATTAATGTTGATGACATAATAAAAATAATATCTAACCTTTTTAAGTGATTACTAAATTGTTTTATCTGTTGTAGCTTTTTTTAAAAAAAATCCTCACCCGAGGATACTTTTCCATTGATTTTTAGAGAGAGTGGAAGGGAGAGGGAGAGACAGAGAGAAACAACAGTGTGAGAGAGATACATCGATTGGTTGCTTCCTGCACTCAGTCCGACCAGGGCCTGGGAACCTGCAACCAAAGTATGTGCCCTTGACCAGAATTGAACCTGGTAACCTCAGTCCACGGGCCTATGCTCTATCCACTAAGACAAACTGGCTGGGGCTATTTTAGCTTTTTTAATGCCCAACATACCCAGTAAAAGGCTAGACGTTATGGGACTTGCCCCACACTGCACACAGTGATGACAATAGTAGTAGAGCTCTAGCTGTCCAACACAAGAATGCACGCTTTTCCAGATTACCTAGTATGTGGTCATACTACTAATGACATAGTGCTGACTGAAGAGTCTTGCTTCTTCATGTTTCTAGACACAGTGGAATCACAATTTGAACTTGACCCATTACTATGAAAAGTTGTAAATGTGCCTAGTATTTTAAAGTAGTCAATAATAAAAGTAATTGTAAAAATGTATTGAGGACTTTCTACATGCTAGGCACATGCAATAGGTTTTAGAACATGCACAGTGATTCTCTGCAGTGGGTACTATAATTTCTTACATTTGACAAATGAGGAAGAGAAGGTTCTGAGTTATATGGTGACAAATACAGGGTGTTAAATCAGTGGCAGTGTTATGATTTGCTTCTAAGGTAGTTGTTTTCAGAAATCTTCTCTAATGCCAGGAGAGGTGAAACTACCCTTGCCTTATCAGAGGGGCTAAGATCATTTTGATTGTTGTTGAATTAAATTGCATTGACTAAAGACATTTTCACACAATTAAAATACAGTAGAGTTCATTAAAAATCGTTTTTTAAGTCTTTAGCTGTATCTTAACTATTATTTGAGAAAGATAAAAATAAGTATGGTTTTGGAATCTAGCAAAAATACATCTTCTTGTAAGTATTTTGCTATTGGTACTATTCCAATTAAAGCATTTATTACCTACAGTGCTTTGCAAAATGTTTTCCTATGATGACCTGGATTCCAGAGTATGACTTCGGAGCAGTTCCAGGGCGGACAGGGAAACCATAGTGCAGCACAGTAGCCTCCCCCGCCCCCTTCCCATTGCTAACAATCCAGTTCTCAGCCAGAGGAGCCACACCTATGTCATACTTCAGCGACCCAATAAGATCCTATTTATAAAAAGATTTCCACTGAGTTGTAGAATAGTTGTTCCAGTTTTTCACAATTGAGTACATAGTACAACTGAGCACATACAAAGGTGGTGGTCCTTAGGGAGCCTCAGGCTTGTGTTTTGGAAAGCATGACCTTTTCATTTTTCTAACCACCCCACCTCCCACCATGCTATCTCTTTTTTACAGGGCAAAAAGCACAAGAGAGTTTCTTCCTGCCTTTGAGTCTAAAGAAATCCTAGAATCCACCCTAACCGGTTTGGCTCAGTGGATAGAGCATCGGCCTGGGGACTGAAGGGTCCCAGGTTTGATTCTGGTCAAGGGCATGTACCTTGGTTGCGGGCATATGCCCAGTAGGGGGCGTACAGGAGGCAGCTGATCGATGTTTCTCTCTCATAGATGTTTCTAACTATCCTTCTCCCTTCCTCTCTGTAAAAAAATCAAATATATATATATATATATATATATATATATATATATATATATATATATATATATATATATATATAAAGAAATCCTAGAATCCACCTCTGTGGGATCTAATGGCATCAAAACCAGGTAAAATGGGACCATCTCACGTGAGGCTGCTGATCTAAAGACATCACTTGTACATGATCACCTATACCACCTGTGCCTTGACACTGTGATAAGATCACAGGGACAGAGGGAGAAGCTTTCATTGGCTAGAACTGATTTTCTGCTATTTCAGCAGAATGGAGGATAGATATGGTAATGAAGTTGTAGAAAATAAAATTATATGTCTTGCATATCTGTTATTAGCTGAGATTCCTATATGCTACATTTGGGAAAGATGCCTGGTTTTGGGGGGCGGGCGGGATCTTTATTATGGGAAGAAAGAAGTTTCACAAAATTCACATCCCCTCATTGTACTCCCCCACCTCTGCTCCAAAGTTAGATTTACTTTGTGGTTTGCTTATGCAGTCCCTGAGGAAAGGTAAGGCATGCAGCGTGTTAAGAATAATCTATGGATTGTAGTCCAATTTCAAGGCCATTCGTATTCCTGTTTCAAAAATGACCAGAGAAATAGTGTGGGATCCTAGGGTGTCACTGGAAGTGGAAAAAAAATGCAATATCAACCAGAACGGCCCAGTCTCTGACTACAATTCAAAACTTTTCTAGTATTCCTCTCTCAGCAGCTAGTTCCTCACATGTCCTCTCTCTATGCTATTATATTGTAAGTGGCTGTGGTTGAGGGGAAGGACAATTTGGGACATTGCTATTTTTCATCAGTTTAATTATTTAAAAGACTCAGGCAGAAATAGGTAGGTGCTATTTTGCCTTAAATAGATTTTTTTTAAAATTAAGATAATTATTTCAGTCAGGTCATGCTGAAAGTATAACTTTGCCTTGGATTCACGAGACATTTTATGATAATCCACTTTCTAAATCCTAATCTAATCAATGTGCTATTTACTCTTCAAAAACATTTGAAATATATGGGCTAATTGTTTGCTAAGAAGAGTTATTAAATAGTTCAGAAAATATGTGTGGTGTGTGTGTAGGTAAGTAGTGGCTTTCAATGAAAGTGGGTGGTTTTGCCCTCTCTGCTTTCCAGGAACATTTGACAACATCTGGAAACATTTTTTTATCTTCACATTGAGCTGAGAGTTAGAGGCCAGGGAGATATTGAAGAGGACAGCACCTTACAACAAAATCAGGCATAAATTAGAGACAGACTTTTCCAATAAAGAGATTAAATAGTGCACCCTTTGAATAAAAGACTTCATGGTACCTGAAGCCAACTTTCTTGTTTTGGGAACAGGCAATCCAATAATCCAATTGCAGTTAGACAACTATAGAGTGGGGGCCTGTCCCTCTCTGAAGGTGGAGACTGAAGTATCCACCTTATATAAAAACTGCTGTTTGAATTTTTAACCCTGATAGTATGGCTTCTGTCTTAAATAATAAGGAAAATAAGACTACTCCCATTCCAGAGAGGTCGTAAACTATGCCCCAGACAGAGTTGTCAGTGCTGACACCCAGACAGTTGCCAGGCCTTGAGATATGGTCTCATGGGCCCTTCCCAGCACACAGGCCTTCTTTCTCAGAAGGCCCAGTAGTCTCATTCCAAATTTGGGAGACAAAGGAGTAGAAAAAGTATAAATAGAGTTTCCTCCATATTGGGGGCCCAGAATTTGAAAGACACATTTTTCTCTGGGCCTGCACAGAATTTAATAATAAAATGTAACTCCTGTAGTCGGCATTGCAGTTCAGCCTCTGCTTCGGCAGGGTGCTGTAACTGTAGTCACTGGCCAGCTTAATAAAGGCTCCTAAATTTTGATCTGAGTCCCTGATGGTCGTCTCCGTGGGTCACCCCATTACAGAGACAACTATAGAGAGGGGGCCTGCCCCTCTCTGAAGGTGGATAAACATCTGCTCTTTGGTAGCAAGAAATAAGGGCAGTGGTGGGAGGACAATATTGCTGTTCTCTATCTGCTGAGGAAGTAGACTACTTTGTCCCTTGAGACCTTGGAGTACTTGATCAACCAGAGCCGTAAGGAAGAAAATCTTTATGTCGTGCTGTGAAGATTCAACTGATGGAGTGAAAACTATTTTCTTAGTGGTGTCTTTGATTCCTGCTTTGCTTTTTATTTAAAAAAATATTAGAAGCTAATTCTCACATGATGATTATCATCACATTAATGCAATGAAACCTTATTAATAAATGTGTCCTTAATTGCTCTTACAACAAAGGAGCAAGAGGTTAATAATTAGGAACATAATATCTATGTTCACATTGTGTTACTGCTTGGCTTAATATTCCTGTCTGTGAGCACCCATTACTTTCATTTGGAGTGTAGGTTTTTTCTCCAGAATAGTAATATACCTAATAAACAGTTCATTTTACATTTGGATAGATTAGACAACATTTTATAACTGTTTTCTAAAATGTATATTTTGCTACTAGAACTATATGCATATAAAGTGTTTTATTTTCTTTCATTATTTAAAAAAATAATTTGGTTCTGACAATGCCAAATGCCTAATTTGAAAATATTTTATTCTTTTAATCAATCAATTATAAAATGAACATTTATTAATGTTTATGCAAAGCAATTTGTTAGGCCTTGAGAATATAAAAATTAATAAACAAAGTTACCACTATCAAAGTGCTCCACTTTTAATTTTAGAATATTTTCTCTGCATGAATTAATCATTATTGATATAAAAGCTGATTGAAAAAAACGTGGATCCAATTGTATAACCACTTTCATGTCAAGTAGGTTGTCATATGCTCTCCATATCAATCTGCAGCCATCAAATCCAGAGCATTAAGCAATTTAATTCCCTAGGTGTAAAATCAATGCCCATTCCAAATTCAGACAGCTAAACATTTTAACTCTAAGTTTATGCAATATCACAACATTTCTAATTAGTCTTACGTTCTGACAGAAATGTGGGCGGTAGCATTTCCTTACATAATAAGAATTGTCATGCCTCTTGGAGTGATAGGATAATGCCAACAGAAGAACAGCCTTCTTTAATAGTTAGGCTAATAAACCACCAAGTTTTCTAGAGTCACCAGGGAGATTACTAATGACAAACTCTGTTTAGTTCTGAGTGGGTTGTCTTAAGTTACTTCAAATATACTCAACATGAACATAATCACTTTTGATTAATTTAAGTGCTATAATTTTATGGAAGAAAATGTTAATTTTAGTATTACTTGGCCTTCCATTCTGCATTCCTTTTAAATGCTATCGTAAAAAAAATTCAACCATTTGAATAAAATTAAGTTTCTGTTTTAGTGAGAGAGGTCTTCAATAATTAACATACACTTCAACTGTAAAATGTCACAAGATAAAGTCTGACTCAAAGTTAAGACAAGTTAATGACTTTGTCTATTTAAAATAAGCACAGTAATGATAACTCAGCTAAATCAATTCCATTTTCATGCTGTTGGCAGTTTACAACCTAAATCAAACATGCACACAGATACAAGGACATCAAGTAAACTTCATAATCATCTGTTAGAAACAGGATATACTTTAGGATATTTGGGGGAAAAATAAGACTCTCAAAATACTGATTATATAATTACTTATACTTTATTAAATGCCTAAAATGTATCAGGTTGTAATCAGAGTATTATAAATATTCAAATAGTGTCATGCCACTCTACAGAAAAAAACTGGGGACTGAGTCTAGGTGGTTGGAAAGCCAAGAGACTCTACTCAATTAGGATTTCTGATTTCTATGGCAGCTCCGAACTACTTCTGTTTTATTTCACTATAAACCCTGCTTTTTCCTAAGACAAGAGACATGGTCCACTCTACAATTTCTTCCCTTACCTAGTAATTTTCTCTGCTCTTCAATACTTGGGAACATTTGAGATATAAAGTAAAATTTAGTCCCTCCCTTTCACTCATAATTTAATAGTGATTTATTCATTGACTACTTATTTTCTAGTTACTGTGCTTGGTGCTAGGGGTATAGTCACCAGGGAACAAGACCCTGAACCCATGAATCTTACAGTCTAGTTAGAAATATTGAAAATCAATGGGTTAAACAAGTAGCTACACAATAAAAATGGGTGCTAAGACATATAATACTTAGGTGGAAAAGCTTTAGGCTGTTCAGGAGAGTTTATCAAAGAGATTACTTTTAATCTGAAACTGAATAGTAAGGAGAAGGATGCATGGGAGGAACAACATGAGGGCAGGGGGAAAGAAAAATACTGAAAGGCAGGACACAATATTCCTGTTAGAAGAACAGTAAAATTAAAGGCCATAAAGTAGAAAAGCTTTTTAGAGAGTTCCAGGAGTAATAGGGTGTCAAAGTGAATGGACCCTTGGCAGAGGAGGAAGGCCAGTTTTAGCTAAGGCAGAAGAAAATGCAGGAGCCCAATAGTGCACAGCCTTGTTAACAATGACAAGAAGAGTCAGGGTAAGCCACTGAAAATCCTTCAGATAAGTGATTTGAGGCAATACACTTTAACTCACCCTGGCCAAAGAAGCAGTCAATGAAGAACTGCTATAAAAATGATGGAGACTTGGACAGGACAATTTCAGAGGAGAAAAATGAGCGGTTATAAGGTGACATTTTGCAGTAGAAGTACCTCATGCTAACCAATTGTACCATGTGATACATACAAACAATGGAATACTACTCAGCCATAAAAAAAGATGAGCCCTAGTCGGTTTGGCTCAGTGGATTGAGCATAGGCCTGCGGACTGAAGGGTCCCAGATTTGATTCCAGTCAAGAGCACATGCCTGGGTTGCAGGCTCTATCCCCAATGGAGGGCATGCAGGAGGCATCCAACCAATGATTCTCTCTCCTCCTTGATGTTTATTTCTCTCTCATTCTCTCTCTTCCTCTCCAAAATCAATAAAAATACATTAAAAAATAAAAAGATGAAATACTGCCATTTACAACAAAATGGATAGATATTGATAATATCATTCTAAGACAGACAGAATAAGTCAGACAGAAAAAGTTAAGAACCATATGATTTCACTCATATCCTATATAATAAAAGCCTAATATTCTAAGTGTCTGGTCGACTAGTCGGCCATTCAACCAAACAAAGCCTAATATGCTAATGATATGCCAAGGCCGCTCAACCACTTGCTATGATGTGCAATGACAATCAGGGGGCAGACAGTCGACCAGTCGACCAGTCGCTATGATGTGCACTGACCACCAGGGGGAAGATGCTCCAACCGGCAGGTTAGCTTGCTGCTGGGTCCAGCTGATCAGCAATGAGTGAGATGGGACATACACACCCTGGAGACCTCCCACGGTCTCTCTCCGGCTGGCAAACCTTCTGTGTCCCTCCCCACCCCCAATCGTGCACCGGTGAGGTCCCTCACCTGTGCCCTCTCACAATCTGGGACTCTTCAGGCGATGTCGGAGGGCCAGTTTCAGCCTGATTCCACAGGCCACGCCAAGGGACCCCACTGGCGGGCTTTAGCCTATATAATAAAAGCCTAAGCAACCATTATGGTGGAATGACCGGTTACTATGATGTGCACTGACCACCAGGGGGCAGACGCTTAATGCAGGAGCTGCCCCCTGATGGTCAGTGCACTCCCACAGGGGAAGCGCTGCTCAGCCAGAAGCTGAGCTCACGGCTGGTGAGGGCAGCTGCCATGTTGGGAGCCTCTCTCGACTCCGTGGCAGCAGGCTGGGATGAGAGTGAGTGGCGCCTGGCCCTGATTCGGGCTCCTCCCTGGCTGCCTGCCATTTGGCACACTGCTACATTCCCTGAGGGTTCCGGAACTGCAAGAGGGCGCAGGTTGAACTGAGGGAACTGCCCCACCCGGAGTGCACAAATTTCATGCACTGGGCCTCCAGTGTGTAACATAAAACTGAAAGCAACAAATAAACAAACAAGACAAACAAACAAAAACTCATAGACACAGACGACAGGGATGGATACCAGGGGGAAGTGGATAGGGGTGTACTAAAGGATAAAGGAGGTCAAATGTATGGTGACAGCAGAAGGTTTGACTTTGGGTGGTGGGAACACAATCCAATATACAGATAATGAATCATAGAGTTGTATACTTGAAACCTATAGAATGTTATTAAGCAATGTCACCCTAATAAATTTAATTTAAAAAATGAATTATTTTTATGCTAAGTGAAATAAGTCAGTAAGCGAAAGACAAAAGCACTTTCTTTTATATGTAGAATCTAATGAACAAAATAAACTGTGAGCAGAGCTTAAGAGATTTATCTCAGTGCTGTGGCCGAAGCAATGCTGTGAGCACACTCCAGCGAACAGGCTTCCTTGGCACACCAAGAAGTAGCAACGCCCGCCTGACAAATCTCCAAGAGCCACCTACTCTTAGCCCCGACCCTCACACCCATTGGATAACATAGCAAACGTGTCCCTATTGCATTGGCTGCTTACCCCTTTATATACGGCTGTACTTCCCCAATAAACTTAGATCTGTGTCTCTGAACCTGGTCTCTGGAGTCGTGCATGCAGACGCCCCAGCGCATTGGGCTCCGTCATCCTCACCCCCGGAGGACCCCCTGTTCCAATAAACTAACAAACAAAATAGAAACAGAATCATAAATAAAGAGAATCGACTGATCACAGAGAGCGCGGAGGAAAGTTGGTAGGCTGGGTGAAAGAGACGAGGGGCTTAAGCAAACACACACACACACGGAAATCAGACACAAACAACAGTATTGTGATTACTAGAGGGAAAGGGGTGGGGTCAAGTAGAATTGGGATTAAGGGGTGATAAATGGTGATGGAAGGAGACTTGACTTGGGGTGGTTAACACACAATACAATATACAGCTGGTATATTATAGAATTGTACAACTGAAACCTATATAATTTTATTGACCAATGTCATCCCAATAAATTCAATTAAAAACAATGACATTTTGGAAAGGAATTTTTGATAGGACTTGGAGATAAAGAATATAGTGATAACAGGAGTAAAAAATTACTCTCAGTGCACTGGTAAATGGCAGTTGTTTGCTGAGACAGGAAAGATCACTGGGAGATGTATGTGGGGGAGGTGTACAGAGATATGAGGTCAGTTGGTAGGGATGGGAAACCAGGAATTTTATTTTGGAGATGCTATGTTTAGAATACAAATGAGTCTTTCAAGTGAAGATATCTGAAAATATGATATTTGAATATATGAGTTTGGAATTCAGAAGAAAGTTCAAAGGTGGAACAGATCTAAGAATAGAAAGAAAAACTGGTCACTGAGACAGGAGGAATACCAGAAATTTACTTTTCTCAAATCAGAAAGAAAAATGACTAAAAAAGATAGAGTGCTTTCCCTGAAATGCTTATTACAACGAAGACAGAAAAATGTCTATTGACTTTCTCAACTTGAAGGTCACAGAGGTGACCACCATCTTGCTCTGCATGAATAGTACCTGTTTACACTGGTTATCTTGATGTAATAATTAACAGCACCATTTTTCACTCTAAAAAGATTTTTAGTTTGCATGACAAAACTCCCTAGGTACAGCTGATATCAACAAAAGCTGTGTTGGTTGTGAGCCAATGGAAGCCAGATTATATTGGGTTGAAGAATAAATAGCAGGTAACAAAATTGAAATCCCCACATGTAGGAAACTTTTGAGATGTTCAGCTGTGAAGAGGAGCAGAATAAAATAGATAATCTAGAAGGATGTTGTGTTGCAGCAGGGGTATTCAAAGCCTGCTTTTATTTTTCAGGGAATGATCCAGCAGAGAGAGAAAGATGGATAATGCAAGGTGAAGGAGATAAGGGTACAAATGGAAGAGTAGGCCATGGACAGAAGTAGGCCAGCTCTTTAAGTAGCAAGACGGATTACCCTATCTCTATTGAATCCTTCCCTTCTTTCTTAGGTAATTTTCGCATAAATTTTCCTGATTTCCCTATAAGCAACTTACCATGCCATGGCTGTCCACACTTAACAAATGGAAGTCTACAGCTCTTTGGGATTTCTAGGACTTAGATATTTAGTCTTTTTTGTACCTTAAATTTAGTCAAATTCATTAGCATAGTGTTTCTTCACAGAAGCGTGATAATTAGTCATTAATGATTTGTTCTCATAGAAATAAACACCTTGGACAGGATTATTGAGGAATTAACATTTCAATGGTTCCTAGAATTTGTCTGCTACTGAAGCTATGGATGCAGCCTTAATGCATTCATTTCTAATGACATGTGGTGATCAATGAGGCTTTAACAATTAAAGCAAATTACAAGGTCATACAGAGAGTAAGCCAACGCTGCAGATAACTGACACATTTAGAGAATGTTGACTTGGGGAGCGATTCATGTGTACAATCTAAATTATATACGGACCACATGGTGCCATGTGGGCTCTAGCAAATGAACTGTGAAGACCCTTTTGGAGGGGCACCATACTTCTAATTAGAATGCTTTGAAACTTAACTTTGCTATTGTTATATTCATTTAAAGTGAAGTATGTTATCTTTAATATATTCTGGTTATAAAAAAAGACCATTCTAGGAAAAGCTATTTGCTTATATTTTCTGAAAAACTTTGATGTCAACAGACAACTCTTATATATTTTAAAACTGATAATGCACAATTAAAAAAGCAAATATATATGTATGTACCACATTTTCTTTCAAAAATATGGTGATGGATGATAATTTGACTTTGGGTGTTGGGCACACAATGCAGTGTACAGATCATGTATCATGGACAGGTATGCTTGCAATCTATATAATATTATTAATGAATGTCACCCCAATAAATTTAGTTAACTAAAACATAAAAATAAAAAAGAAAGCAAATACAGACTTGGCTTTTGATTCTGACTTCGTTCCAATGAACATACAATGAGAATCCACATTAAAGCAATGCATCAGTTATGCTCTGAAACACCTTTCCACAAAATCACTTTCCATTAATAAAAGAAATGACACTAAATGAAATGGCATTTTCAACTTATGAAAAATTTTCAAAAATGTTTATGAGAGAAATTGAATTGTGTTAATTTTCAGAAATGATAATGATGATTATTTTAAATGTTTCTCAAAAGTGAGCTGACATTTACTGATTCAGTAAGTTAATCACTCTGTGGTGGTCTACTTAAAAAAAAGGATGCTATAAAAATTTAAATTTGGAATGCCATGTATCTAGCATTTAAAAATGCATTCATTTCTAATGACATGTGGTTCCCAAATGAAACTTAGTATTTCAATTTCATGAGAATTAAAATTTACCATTCAATGCTTGTCTACAATATTGCAAGTTTCTCTAACTAAAATAACACTAATCTTTGCTTACTTTTATTTATTCATTTTAAAAATATTTTTTTGGAAGTATTACATATATCCCCTCCTTTCCCCCATTTGACCTCTTCTAGCCTGCCCCCACCCCCTGCCCCAGGCCTTCACCACCCTATTGTCTGTGTCCACGGGTTATGCTTACTTTTACATACACACTTAAATAGTTAAAAGAAAATTTTTGCAGAACTGTGATTGGAATAACTTTGTGTCTTCTATTTTACAAGACCTTTCTTTATTCTCTGTTTTCTTATATTCAGTATTAAAATGATGAACTATCCACTTTCAGTTTGTTTTCAGTATGTTTACATTAGCAGGGGAGACATAGTTCACCTCTTGTAAAGTTAAGAGAAAAATGAGGCAAATCAGAAAGATAGGCTATGAGTCAAGTTGTATATTAAGCAGCAGAAAGATTCAAGTAATCAGATTTTTAACTCTAAGTCATTTATGCCAGAGTTCTCTCTTATCAGGGGAAAGCATAAAACAGCATCTAGAGCAAGGCAGAGTTCAGGTCAAATTAAAGAACATGGGTAATCAATGGTTACCTGTTGAAATCTATTTTAATGTTGTGCTAGCCTTTGTTTCCACAGAAGTTGAGCCGCTAAAGAACATACATTTGGGTGGCTCAGCAGCTGTCACTGCGTTGTTAAGATTCATTCATCACTTCTTACTACCAGCAAGTATTTGAAACAATTAAACCAAGTCTATGATCTCATCTATTTCTAGACTATAACCATATATGTATGTATGTATCTATCTATCTATATCTATATCTATCTATCTATCTATTTATCTAGCTATCTATCTATCTATCTATCTATCTATGGGATGAGAAGGACTAAGACTTTTGTCTTTTCTGCATTTTGTTTTTAGATCCTGGATATATGCTAAAATACCTGGATGAGATACCTTCCCCATAAATGGACATGCACACAGCTGCTGAATGCTGTTTGTGGTGATGTCTGAACCTTTTGCTGATATAACCTAAGGTATTCCCAAACACTAAAAGTTCAGCTGACTTCCAGGCTGAGTACCAGCTGTAGAGTTTTAGTCTTAATTTCCATCGAGTAATGACTAATGCCATGTTTGAGGGGAAAACATGCAAAACATGCAAAATTCTGATGTGTAATGGCCATATTAAGTACAACTAAAGCTAGTTCTATGTTCCTCTGCTTTCACTAACAGTATGAACATTAGCAGTAACTTTCTCTGAGATTAATTTCAGTAATTTTGTAATAGGTAATGTTTACTCATGTTCAAGTAAAATAATGGAAAATATCCAACTTTTAAATGAATAATTATTTTAACTTGTGTTTTAAAATAGTTTCTAAAAGGTAACTGGTAATCAATTTATTGGAGTATTTGAATAAATTGAATTTAAATTCTAACCGTAAAACGCTTAATTACTAATTGAATTCAATGACCTATGTAAATTACATTTTAGAAGTCTATTTTCCAAACTTAAATGACAAAATTTCACTCCTATTCACTGTTTTGTGTTGATTGAATATATACTATTGGGAGAACAGTAAAAAAAAAATAAAAAAAAAATTGGTTGCCCTAACCGGTTTTGCTCAGTGGATAGAGCATCGACCGACCTGTGGATTCAAGGGTCCCAGGTTCGATTCCAGTCAAGGGCATGTACCTTGGTTGCGGGCACATCCCCAGTAGGGGATGTGCAGGAGGCAGCTGATTGATGTTTCTCTCTCATTGACGTTTCTAATTCTCTATCCCTCTCCCTTCCTCTCTGTAAAAAATCAATAAAATATATTTAAAAGATAGGTTTATGTAAGAGGGATATTTTGCTTGTTCTATAAATATCATTTTATAGTCAAAATCAATTGTTCATTCTTTATTTTGTTCAAGTTGAAGTAAAATCATTATTCCATTGGCATGTTTTTCTTGACACTACTGACAGTTGTTAATAAAAAGATTAATGCAATAATGTGCACATTTCATTAGAGAAAAGAAACCTTTATTTTTTTAGAAAGTGGTTAAATGGTTTCTTTCTTTCCTTTTCCACTTCACTGATTTTCCAGCACTCTGAGCCAAGCAGTCCTGCTCTGCTCGACACATATCAAGTCCTCAGCTTTATTATTAACAGCTTCAAAAGAAGTGCAAAACTTTGATGCTTACTGCTGTAACAATATTCTAATGGTCCCTATTCATATACGCTTATGAACAGGGACAATTAGATAACTTATATATAAAACAATTTCTTTGTGTGTATATGTGTGCATATCTAAAATAAAATATATATAATTTTCCTTTCAGACTGCTTTGTGTTTTAAATATATAATTTTCTGCATTTTAATATTTTCTACCACTCAAAGAGATAAAAAGTTTACGGTTTACAGTGTGAAGATGAAATTATTTATCATTCTTCAGCATTGTGCACCATACTTTAAGTAATACAGTTATCTGTTTTATAATTTAAGTCATAGAAAGACAAACCAAATGAAGAAATTATTTACACCATGTAATCTGATATTGCATGAATTTTTGAGCAAGTTATAAATATTTAAGTAAATATTATATATATTAATTTCTATTTTCTTCTTAGAAGGAGTTCAATAACCCACTCAGAGCCAAGATTAAAATACCTATAAGTACTGTGGTTTAAATTAAACTGCTAAGTGTTATAAACTGTTTACTGATTATTTTTGTCTTTCTCTCCAAAGGCAGACATTTATCTTATTTTCACTTGTAGAAATAGTTATCTTGTCTATTCCACATTGTTTTAGCTGATCTCTCTTCTTCCTAGGTGCAAAGCTAAAAACCCTTTCCCAGCCTCCTTTGCCATTAGGTGTGTGCACATGATTGAGTTCTGGCCAACAGAATGCCATGAGAAGTGAGTTGGGCCACTTTCATTCTACCCCACTGAACCATCCACTCATTTTCTGCCATACTGACTAGAGGACACTCATGTTTTCAGCCCCCAACACATGGAACATTTAATCTAACATAACTTAAATAAGGTTAAATAAATATGAACTCTTTACAAAGATATGGCCAGAGGGTAGGAAAGCCACACGGGATAATGTAACATTCTAGGACCACAAGATAGTTACTCAGATACCATTTTTACATCTAGGCTTCTAGGGAGAAAAAAGTTATCAGAACTTGGGAGAGAGGGCCACTGGCCAAGAGCCTAGACATTCCCTAGAGCAGCCGTGGGCAAACTACGGCCTGCGGGCCGGATCCGGCCCTTTTGAAATGAATAAAACTAAAAAAAAAAAAAGACCGTACCCTTTTATGTAATGATGTTTACTTTGAATTTATATTAGTTCACACAAACACTCCATCCATGCTTTTGTTCTGGCCCTCTGGTCCAGTTTAAGAACCCATTGTGGCCCTCGAGTCAAAAAGTTTGCCCACCCCTGCCCTAGAGGGACTGAGTCAGCCTCTGGGATACCAGACAAGGCCAAGAGAACACCATTTGCTTATCATTTGTCAAAATCTTGACATCATTTGCTTCACCCTTGAAGTTCCTGCTAGTGTTCCCCAGTGACTGAACCCCACTGGAAGCCAGAGGACAAGGGAACTGGTATTATTTTTCTAGGACTGCCTCAACAACATCCCACACACTGGGCAGCTTAAGTAAATAACATTTATTGCCTGACTCACAATTTTGCAAGATAGAAATTCAAGATCAAGGTGTTGGCAGAATTGGCTCCTTCTGAGGAGTGTGAGGGAAGGAACTGTTCCAGGTCTCTCTCCGTGGCTTATAGATAGCCACCTTCTTCTTGTGTCTTTACGTTGCCTTCCCTCTGTGTGTGGCTTTCTTTGTGTCTTCATTTCCCCTTTACATAAGGATATTGGTCATATTGGGTTAGGACCCACACCAATAACCTCTGTTTAACTTGATTACTTCTTTAAAGACTCTTATCTCAAAATAGGTAAGGTCTCATTCTGAGATAGTAAAAGTTAGAATTTCAAAACAGAGCCCACTAATGTAATCTATACACGTTAATTTCAAGGGACCAAGGCAGAGAGGAAGACACTGTGGCGTGGATCTCAGAGGTGCAGAAATTTAGAGTCTATTATATACCGTAGCTTAGCATACCCTGTTAAGAAAAGTGAATACTCATTTGATCCTGATATCTGTACTCTTACTTAAAAATTCTCCAGTAGGTCAATATTGCATATAATGTAGTTCATAGTTCTTAATGTGGCACTCATTGTCCAATATTAACTGACTATCTTTGTACTTCCAATCTTTTCCTCACTCTTTCCTACCTAAATGCTTTCAAATATACATTATTTCCTTCTTCTTCTCCTTTGATATTATTACTGACTTAAGAAACATCCTCCTATCATCATTTAACAGAAATAATGTAGTGTAGTACAGGCTTTGTATCCATTTCTATATCACTTGAGAGAATGTGTGGGTTTCATTGTTACAGGTCAGTCGTCTTAAGTCTAATTTACTGGTCACATAAACACTATCCTCTTTAAAAACTCACCATAATTTACTACACATCTACAAAATTATACATAAACAGTAATAGATAAATGGTTTTCTCAAGGGTAACTGAAGATGTTTCTCATTTGTCCTAGTTTATTTGCTTCTGTACAGATCTTAGTTCAGGAACTGCCTACCCCCAAACAAAGGGCCAAACCAAAAAAATCACCACGAGACAGCTCTAAGAGAATGGATGGTGTTTATGCAATTTACTTACAAATCAGGATATAGACCATGGAGCTTGAGATTAAGGAAGTGAAGGGACTTTTTAAATGCATGGATGCATTTTTAATGGTAAGCACTTAAAAAAAAACTTTAAAGTCCCATATTTGAGGAGGTGGAAAGAACCTAATTTATTTCTATCTTTGTTCTCTTCAAGAACACAGGTAGATGTTAATTAGGACTTAAAATATAATCTATATGATAAAGGGGTAATATGATAATTAGACCGGACATCTTCTGGATGTCCTTCCGGACAAAGCCACGGTGGTTAGGGGCAATCAGGCGGCAGGGGAGCAGCTAGGGGGCAATCAGGCGGCAGGGGAGCAGTTAGGGGGCAATCAGGCTGGCAGGGGAGGGCAATTAGGGGATATCAGGCCAGCAGAGGAGGGCAGTTAGGGGCGATCAGGCCAGTAGGGGAGGGCAGTTGGGGTCGATCAGGCTGGCAGGCTAACAAGAAAGATGTCTACTTTCTCCTAGTCTCAGCTTCCAAATATGCAAAATGAGTGTTTTGGACTGAATTATGTCTCCCCAAAATTCATATGTTGAAGTCCAAACCCTCAGTAATTCAGAATGTGGCTGTGTTTGAAGACAGAGCCTTCAAAGGAATAATAAGTAAAATGTGGTCATTAGGTGAACACTTATCCAACATGACTGATGTCCTTGTAAGAAGAAAATAGGACACAAATACACATTGAGGAATATTATGTGAACACACAGAGAGAACACAGTCATCTACAAGCCAAGGAGAGAGGCCTCGGAAAAAAACAACCCTGCCAATACCTTCATCTTGGACTAAATTTCTGTTGGTTAAGCCACATAGTCTGTGGTAGGTTGTGAAGCAGCCCAGCCTAATCAACACAATGGGCATTAGGGCATTATGAGTTTCCTGATGATTAGATACAGTTATGTGTTTGTAAAGCATCTGGCACATGGTGGTTAATTAATATTCTTGCTGCTGTTAGTTTTGTTTAGTGGGCAGGTAATTTATAATCCTTGTATTTATCTTATCTTGAACATACAGAGGCTCTTTCAGGATAGAAAATAAGAAATCAAATTATATTTTCTATAATTGGTTAGAAGGCACATGACTTAAAAGTTATTCATAGGTTTTGGAGTAAGAGTAGCCGAACTGTGCTGTTTTCTATGTTATTTTCAGCATTTAATCTCGTTATCTTTAGTTTTGCATCGGGGAATTTGGTTAGTAATTAAATTTGCTTTTTGAAACAAAAAATTCATATATGTAATATAATTACTAATGGACACAAAGTTGGTGTATAATAAACTGTAACTATAATTGCTGCGTTCTCATTTATTTTCTAAACCTTTTCCAACACACCCCAGGCCAGACAGCTTCTTCTGGTGCATCCGTCTGCCTCTCCCATCACCTCTCATTTGTCTTTCAGTTTCCCGGAGGAGCCAAAATATCTTTTGTGACATGATTCCTACTGCTGCCCCAGTGCTCATACACCTGCTTCCCCCAAGACAGTGGCAGTGTCTGAGCTGAGAAATTATTACCTAGGCAGATAGCGTTTCCCATAGTGCATTGCCCCCGACAATAGTTACTTGTGAAGTGAAAATGCTAAGCAAATAAGTGTTAAGGGTTCTGTGTCCATGTCTTGAGTTAAGCAAAGTATGTCAGATTTTGGTAAACAGGATTACAGAGATCTTAAAATGCTCATGCACATTATCATTCGTTAGGAGAGGTATATGTCAAGTAGCCTTTCCTCAATTTTGTTGATAATAAACTGTTTGTGGGTTTTTTTGTCAATTTTGTTAAGAATCTGTACTTTAGACAACAAGATTTAGGTAGTTCTGGTCTAAGGAGGGTAAAATGTCCTTAGAACCTTTTCTTTTAATTTCTTTTCCCAGTTTTCATTTTGGCCTCTTTACTTTCTTCTTTATTGGTGTTAAGTAGATAATAACTTTTATTATACAATAATATATTGTCATAACCAAGTAATTTACTTCAATCTATATATTAGATAAGGATGGAGGTGTTTTAAAGCATCACTTAAAGGTGGAAGAGGCAAAACACATAACAAAAAGACACTAAATGTATATTAAAATTTAAACCTTACTAAAAATTGAAGAAGGCAAATTAAGGGCAAATGTCACTTTCACTTATCAGATTTGCAGAGTGATACCTGATGCTTGTGAGGGTTTTGGAATAAAGTCACCGTCAAACACAGCTTTTGGGAATATAATGATATGTTAATTTTTCTATTTTGACTATTGTATAATGGATCATTTTAATTGTCTTCTTTATGGTTTTTCTGGATGTTCCGAATTTTCTAATGTAAATATATTTAATTTTGATATAAAAAATACCAGTTTTTTTTTCATGACTCCTGTAAGCAGAAAATAATATGAGGCTTTTATGGCTTTGTTATAATCTTCTTATGTAAGTTTGTTGATAATGTAATCCTTATAACATTCTTTCCCCAGCACTATTCTAAGGGCACACAGAAAAGGCAGAATGGGTTGATAAACATTAATTCACATACAAGTGTCTGTGAATACTAATCAGGATAATTTCTACTTTCAAATGGCAAGAACAATACCCAGAGGAAGTCTTTGCTACTTAAAAGATTAAGTGGGAAAGAAAATAAGTATATCCTACCTGATAAGCAGTGAATACCTTTGTCCATCATCTACTTTAACAGTAGTGTTAATGCTTTGCAACGTTGCTTCACCAGCACAGAAAAAGTGGTGCTATGGGGGAAAAAAGGTTCTCCTCAGTTTTTCTGTGTGAAACTAACATCCTATACTTGCATTAGACGTTACAATTCACCAATAATTTTTCTTATTGTGTTAGTGAGACAAGAAGTCTGAAACTAAAGAGAAGTGACAGCTCAAAGTTATACGCCTAATAAGGGCTAGGATTAAGATACATAAATGTATAAATATTACATACATATATACACCATACATGTGTACACACACACACACACACACACACACACACACACACACACATACACACACTTCTGGTTTCTTTTCCAGCATTGAGCTGAGAAAGACTGCTTCTTCTGTCAGCAGGGAACAGGTATTGGCAATTTTCTTTCAATGTATAAGACCAGGGTAATGTTAACGTAACAGGAAGGGAACCTTAAAGATTATGAAAGTTAACCATACACTCTAAACTTTCCAAGGCTTGAGGATACCTATGGCCATTTGTAGAATTATTGCTAATTGGGCCAATTGAGTTATAGTTTAAAAGGGGCAAATTATGTCTATAACTGGTATGTTTGACCAGACATCCTGGGAATCTCAGGAGTGGGCTGCACTTCCTATTTATCCTCTTAACAGCATTTGCCTGGATGTATACCAGGTATATTGTGGCTATTCTTTCCCAGAAAAAGGCTTTATAGTCTTTATCATTTCTACAGGATATCTGTAATCCACATATAAGTTAAAGAAAAACAGTTGCATAGTGTTTTATAATCCCTATGCATCCAGCTATATTAAACTGATATATTTAAATATTCCCAAATGTAGCCCAAAAGGAAATAGAATGTTATGTATTTTATTTTTTAATGGTATTTGGGCATTGCAAAAGGTTTCTTTCCTTTATAATATTATCTGCTCCAAGTTCACTTTAATAAATACCATAAAGTGTATTGAGATTTTCAAAAATAAATACACCTCCATGCACTTTGCAGGAAAATAAGTTAATATTTGGCTATATATTTTTCTCAAGCCATGTGAAACTAAGTAAAACTCAGTGTTTATTTACGAAATTTTTACCTTGTGACCAGTAGACAACCAAAGTTACTAAAGAATACACTTAATATTTTTGACACCACAGAGGATAATTTATCTGTTTCTTATGTATAACACTTAGAAATCTATGTTGTTGGTTAAGATATTATTTAAATAACGTACTAACCAACAATACTTAAAAAATATTTTTCAGGTACTACTAAGATAGTAATTTCTATTATCTTCAGGGATGTCAAAGTTAAACATACATGAAATATTTAATGGACAATCTATTAATTTTACTTACATTTTCTCTTATCATAAATAGCTCATTAATAATTGTATAAGAAGCAGATTTGCTGCTATTGACTGATGACTCTGTTATCATGGATTTTAAAGCACTTTACAAGCATCAACTGATTGTTTCCTTACAAAACAAAAGTAAAACCAAACAAAAATATATGAATTAGGAATTGTCCTTCTATTATTTCTACCAAACAGAGGTGGAAATAGGTGATTTGCCCTCAGCCAGGGAGACACTGTAATCTGTGACACAGCTAATAAGTTGGAGGGCTGATATTTGAGTACCTACTGTAGATGTATCTACTTACCTCCTTTTTATAGGAAAGAAACAATAAAATGTTTTTAAAAATTAAGTTTGATAAAACTTTAAAGCTTAAATTTCCTAAAATTTATTTGACTAACAATTCTCCATGTCTAGAATTTGAATAGGTCTTAAATTATGATCATTGTAAAAGTTTAATCACAAATATGTGTTTTGTTAAAATTGTAATGTAAATATATTCCCTATATGATTATACCTTTAAAGTAGATGAGGAAATCAGAGGATAGTCTGGCAAATCATAGGGGGACAAGGAAGATTTTAAAATCATAAAGGTAGAATAATGATGAAATTTCCTTCAAATCATTACAAGGAAACAGTGATGTGAGTGGAAAGAACATGGATTTTGTATTGACACAACAGAGTAAAACTTATTGATCTATCATCTTTAAAAAAGATTGAAGAGCATGTGTAATAACACCAAACTCTCTGAGAGCCTTTGTTTGTCCACAGGAACCTTGTGACACATTTGACATGCCACAAGCATTCTTCTATGTGTTTATATGCCTCACTTATTTGTTCACTGTATTGCATTTGCTTCACGATATTTATTTACTTACTAATTTAAACCTCACAATGACTTGTATTAACCTCATTTGTAAATTTAAGTGAGTAAATTAAAACAGAAAGCCCTTAAGTGTCTTGCAGGTCTCAAAGCTCTTAAGGGGCAGAGCTGGGATTCAAACTCCAGACAGTCTAGCTCCAGAGTCCATGTTCTTAATAAATCTTCTTATGATGGAGCCTGACACATAATTGCAATTCAATAAACAATAGTCATTATTATTACAGACATGTCAATATATATCATTTCTTTGTCATAAAAACTAAAGGAAAGAAATTCTACACCTCTCTTTACCTATTACATTTTACAATTCTTAAATGTCTTGGCTCAACCTATCATGAAGTTATTTTTATCCATTGGAAAGTGAAAGAAGTTTCCTAATCCATTATTTCATAAAATATTTTCACCCGCAGCTCCAAGTCTCTGGACATTCCTTGCAATGTCTCTCATTGGAGATGTCCACAGCGGTGAGAGGAACTAGCTGAGCCATACACTCAGTTATGGCAGTTGAGTTAGCAGCAGAAAATGTGCTGAGAAAACATTCTGAACATGACCAACGCTCAATATTATGTTTGCTTTATAATTGCTTACATTTTGTCCCTGTATTTTTTTTTTCTGATGATTATAAGACTAAAGGAAATTTTTGGTTTTAATTAAGAAAAAATGCTGTAGACCAGGGATCAGCAAACTGTATCTCAGAGGGTCAGACTGATGTTTGATGACTTATTCTAGTATCTTATTCATTACATATTTTCTTTCTCTGATTCCATTGTTATTATTATTTGTAATAAACTGGAAGCAACATAAGGAGAACAATATGTGTTTTATTTACCATTGAATCTTTAGTACCTAGCAAAGTGAATAACAGATAAATGTTCAATGAATGATTGAAAAAATGAATAAAAACATGGCTACTACTAATCTTTTTTATCTGTTTAATTTCTATGATCTGATACCATTTATTTATATATCTATGTAAGTATACTACTTCAGAAAGATGAGCATTTAAGGAAAAATTACAATAAATTCCTAAAATTTACTTTAAATTCAATAAATTTAATGGCTTACCTACAAAGTACCATTTTCAATAAATAATTGAATAAAAAATCCATTTACTAAATTTGAGTCTTGCTTGATGTAGAGCAGAAGTCCATAGGAGCTGAAGGTCTGAAATTCTAGGGAAATATTATTTTGTGGATTTAAAAATATATTCTGAAATTCTAGAAAGGAATCTCTATAATAACAAATACAACTGACACCTGTAGAATCAGGAGAAAAAAAAAAGTAATTTAGGTTGGGATAGAATGCTCAATAGTTGGGTGTCACATTACTAACATTAGCATAAGGTTTTCTAAAATGGCTCATATCTGACTCTTTCCTGCCTATTGCAAGTGTGAGCACCTATTTCCTTTGCCTTAGTCACAGTGGTTTGTCATATTTCTATGTATTGGGGGCTTCATAATCAAATCGCAGTGGAAGGCAGGGTTGTCCAGATGATTAATCTACAACTGTGCTTTTACTTAGATTTTATGTTATAGGTCAACAGACACAGGAATATTTCTAAAAGTGTCACTCACTGCATCTATAAGATGTTGGTACAAAATTATGTTTTATGTCATTGTAAATTTTATTGGGTTGCTATTGAGCACTGATAGACATTATTGGAAGTGAAGGAATTGTCACCCTTTTGTAACATTATATTATCTGAGCTTCTTTAAAAGAAAATTCTCTCTCATTCTCTTTCTTTTTTTGTTTACCTTCTAAAAGATTATATTTTAATTAGCCTTAATCTTTCAAGTAAAATATGGAGATATTTTGAGCAAAATACTTTGACAATTTCTTAACTTTATAAATATATGATTAAATGAAACATAGCTTATTTCTCTGAATAAGGTGTTAATTATTTTATATTATTAAAATTTACTTTTCTTTGATGAACACATAATTAATTAATCACTGTTGGTTGATATATCTATAACAATGGATTTGAGTATCTCTTTTCATTCACTTTCTCCCTTCTGCTCCTCCTGTGACACACGCTAACGCACACCAACTCTTTGTCCTTAAAAACTTCCGAAGTGTTTATTCTTTTACAATTAATAGAAGAGATAATTCATGAAACCATTTTAGTTTGCTGATCATCAAGGTTAGATATTTTTGAAATATTTACTTTAAAACTTCTATAGATTTTATATTTTATATGGAGTGTTTTTCTTATTATAAATTTTCAATAAAGCTAAATTTTCAAACTTGTAAAAAATCTCTAAGAAAATAATTAGCTAAGCCTCAAAACTATTTTTCCTTTTAAGCAGAAATAAAAAGGCTCAAAATACTGCCAGAAAACGACAATAAAGCAGATGTATGTATATATGTATGTGTGTGTGTGTATATATATATATATATATATATATATATATATATATATATATATATATATATATCCATCCTTCCTCTTTGTTGATTTCAGGGAGGAAAAAAGAGGGAGAAAGAGAGAAACATCAATGATGAGAGAGAATCATTGATCAGCTGCTTCCTGCACACCCCACACTGGGGATTGAGCCCACAATCAGGGCATGTGCCCTTGACTGGAATCAAACCCAGGACCCTACAATTCACAGGCTGATGCTCTATCCACTGAACCAAACCAGCTAGGATGGATGCATGTTTTTTTTTTTAATCAAGTACTTTATTAGAGAAGTAGGTCCAAAAATTGAAAATATTAACAATGTGCTTTTAATTCTGACATTCTAATTGTTTTAGTTGTTCTATCTATGATAGACAGATATTTCTTCCTTATAAAGTTTATTTTTTAAAGCAACACAACAGCTTTTATTAAAGAGACTTTAATTGGAAATCAGAGCCAGTCATTGAGACATTAGAATTTATATTCTTTTTCTTCTGCAGGCAGTAGTTCATTTTCTTGTAACTACTCAAAAATACGCTATAGAATCAAATAATGTTAAAGCTGGAACTCATTTTGGGAGTATCTTACCTGATATTAATCTGATAAAACTACTGCAAAGATTTTTGACCTGTAAATAATCCTCTTCTTGTAAAGTATTAATGCTGATGTTAAAGGCATGGTGCAATAGAATTTCACATAACATTAAATAATATGAAAAGTTTTTAGACATTTATTTGAGTAAATTGGGAATGAAGTCAAATATCCATTTGACTTAAAGTTCAAAATGTGAAAGAAGCCTGGCTGGAGTGGTTCAGTGGTTGAGTGTCCACCCATAAACCTGGAGGTAATGGTTCGATTCCCAGTCAGGGCATATGCCTGGGTTGTGGAATCCATCCCCAATGTGGGGCCTGCAATGTGGGGGGTAGCCAATCAATGAGTCTCTCTCATCATTGATATTTCTAGCTCTCTCTCCTTTTTCATTCCTCTCTGAAATCATAAAAATAAAAGAAAATGTGAGAGAGAATAAAATATTTTCAGATGAAGACTAATATGACAACATGATTACATACCCAACATTGGTGAAATAAACTACTATATATTTTTAAATGCTTTAGAAATATTTTGTTCAATCAACAATTATTAACTCAAAAAGCCTTTTAATTCATTATTTTTAACCCTGTGCTGCAAGAATTTTCAAAACACACAATACCTAAGTATTTAGTCAGGGGCACTGTTTTACCTTAGCTTGTCAAAAAAATGACAACAGCCAACACTACAATACCATCTAGTGTGAATGAATCAAAATTATACCTATTTATTTTGTCAGATTGGCAAAAACGTAATATATATTTTGGTGTGCTGCAGAATTTTAATAATTAGTTTATGTGTGCCATGAGATGAAAAGGTTTGAAAATCACTGGGCTAGTGTAAATTAATAATTCCATATATATTTCATTATCTAGAATCCTACATAATAAAAGCCTAATATGCAAATCAACTGAACGGTGGAACTATGATGCGCACTGGCCAACAGGGGGCAGATATTCAATGCAGGAGCTTCCCCCAGCCCCAAGGCCAGCCAAGGCAGGTGCCAGCACCGCCCCCCCCACCCAAATGGCCCTGCTGGTTGCCCTGCAGATCGCCGGCCAGACCTAGGGACCCTACCTGTGCATGAATTTTATGCACTGGGCCTCTAGTTAAATAATAACTTTTTGCCTCTGGGTTTTCATTTTTCCAAATAGAAGAACCTTTATCTGATTTGCATGCCCTCATATTATAATTATTCCTTTGAATAAGTTTGTATGCTTTTGATACAAATAACCAGAAAGCCCAACTTTCAAATATCTTCAGCACTAAATCATTTAATGGCATCAGCAACAAGAAGTTCAAGAATAGGGTGGGCTTCCAAATGGATGTTTATGCATGCAAAAAGTCAGCTGGCTTTTCATAAAAGACCTAACCTTCTTCGGTCTCTCCATTCTGCTATTCACAAAGTGAGCTTCAATCTGAGACTTGCTTTTGTCCTGAGGTAATATAGTGGCCAGTGGTAGTTTGAGTCACATACTTCCTCATTCATGTCCAATCCTCAGTTTCCTATAGTTTCAAAAGAGGAAGGAAGAACTTTCCCAATCACAGCATGAACCTCTCCTAACAGTTTACTGGCCCAAACCGTCACCAATGAAGCCCTCCACTAAAGATGAGGATGGGGTCAATTCCCACTGCGATGGCAGGGATGGGTTCACAGTGGACAAAACAGCTGTTCTGTTTGGAAGAATACTTCAAAACCAAATCTCATATACCCCCAGATTTATGACTTATTTCATGTTACTATCTGACTGTTGGATTCAAATACTCAAAATGCTCAATTACATTGTTCCTGGCAATTTAAAGATTATGGTATTTGCAGGAACAAAGCATATTTCAAAGTAAATTATGAAACATTTGTTTCTTTCATAGATTTTCACAGATTATTCCATGGTCTGTAAGTCAATGACAATTCCTAGAGCAAGTATTGTATAATGCACATGAAAAAGGAAGTTTAGAAAATAAATAATACTAAAATAGAAAGTAAGTGTATGCAGTTTAAGATTGACAGAGACTTTCAGTGTAGCCAAAGAAAACTTATAATAAATATGAGCTGCAAGGAAAGCTGAAAGAGGACTAGTCAAATAGTTGGATATTTTTTCCTGAAAGTAATTAACAGACTTTTTAAAAAAATATATTTTATTGATTTTTTACAAAGAGGAAGGGAGAGGGATAGAGAGTTAGAAACATCGATGAGAGAGAAACGTCAATCAGCTGCCTCCTGCACACCCCCTACTGGGGATGTGCCCGCAACCAAGGTACATGCCCTTGACTGGAATCGAACCTGGGACCATTCCATCCGTCCCCAGGCTGACGCTCTATCCACTGAGCCAACCGGTCAGGGCATTACAGCCTTTTTAAAAAAGATGCACAACAGAGGTGTGTGCTATTTCCCTTTTGCTAACAAATGAAAATTGGGAAAATTCCTTTAATAGTCACCCATGAAAATAGGAAGTAACTCAAAATATAATTCAAATCATGCCACTCTGCTGCTTAAAAACCCTTTTTGCTGCCAGGTGCCTATGATGTAATTTCTTAGTGTTCACTCTGTGTAGAATCTTTCCAATGCTTTTTTCCCCCCTTTTGTCTTTTAATGTGGAGGATCCTTCCTATACCCACCTGCATTACCAGTTCTGTCACACATTGTCCTCCCTATACATGGGGTCGGTTTCTGGGATCAGCATCCTTTTAAAAAAAAAAAGTATTATATTGATTTTTTTTTACAGAGAGGAAGTGAGAGGGATAGAGAGTTAGAAACATTGATCAGCTGCCTCCTGCACACTCTCTACTGGGGATGTGCCTGTAACCAAGGTACATGCCCTTGGCCAGAATCGAACTTGGGACCCTTGAGTCCACAGGCCGATACTCTATCCACTGAGCCAAACCAGTTAGGGCAGTGTCCTATTTTTGTTGGACAGATTGTCAACCTCAAACCAAACAAACTCTAACTTAAACAGCAGGGCTCTATAAGTCCTGACATTGGGCTGGGAAAGTCCTGCATATTCTTCTTCCTCAGGACTGTGTTACTTACTATTTGTCCTGTGCCTTTTGATATGAATATTAGAATCAGTTACAAGTACAAACATTCTATTGAATTACATAAAAATTCTTATTCAAAATTGATTTGAATTCCATTGATTTTGTTAAAATAATGTAAGTAATTGGTGTCTTTGTGATACTTTCTCTTCCTGTACATGAACATATTTTTATGTCGCCATTTTACTAGGGTTTCTAAAATACTTTTAATATAGTTTTATAACTTTTTCATAAAGGTTCCATGCATATTTTCTTAGGTTAACTTCTAGAAAACTTAGGAATGTATTGCTGCTTTAAATAGTTTTTTGGAATGTTATATATTTAACTCATTATGTTGGTATATTGAAATTCAACTGACTGTTATATATTAAACAACCTTGTTGAACTTTCCTATTTTTAATAATACCATATCACTTGTGAGAAATGAAATTTTTTTTTGTTCCTAATTCTTAAACTCATTACATTGCCTAGGACCATCAGGAAAAACAATGAACTGAAATAATGATAAAGAAATTGTTTTTCTTGTTTTGATTTTACAGGGAAGGTTTTTAAGTGTTCATCTTTAGGTATAATGCTTTGCTCTTCTTCTATAAGTGAACCTTTTAGAAGCTTCATAAAGGAAGCTCATAAACTTGGTGGTTGCCAGAGGGGAGATGTATGGTGGTGGGTGAAATGGGTGAAAGGGGTCAGTTATAAGTTAAATAAATCATGGGGATGTAATGTATGTACAGCATGGTGACTATACTTAATGATATTTGCAAGTTGCTAAGAGAGTAAATCTTTTTTTAAAATATATTTTTATTGTTGACAGTATTACAGATATCTCCCATTTCTCCCCCTTTCCCCCCTCCCAGTCCCTATACGCCCCCCCGCCCCTGTCCCAAGAAGAGAGTAAATCTTAAATTTCCTTATCACGAGGAGAGAAAAAAAGAAAACAAAATTGAACTATGTATGGTGATAGATAATAACCAGACTTATTGTGGTGATCATGTAGCAGTGCATACATATATGGAATCATTATGTTGTATACCCGAAACTAATATAAAGTTACATGTCAATTATATCTCATTGAAACAATATCAACAAAATGCCAGCTGGAAACAATAATGCAAAGCTGCTTGGGCCATGGAAAAAAGATACCAAAGGTTATGAAGAAAAAATTTTTTTTCCTTTTATCCTATAGTCTAATTGTCACCCTCAGGCTATCTTGGCGATTATCAGCTTTAATTCTTTACAATGTCAGATTTTACTAATAGATAAGAAGAGAAACAGAGATATAAATAGAGATACTTATTCCTAGCAATTAGCTTTTAATTAAATATAATTTTCAATTCTTCACCTGATTTTTCAACATATTATAGATTTAAGACTAATTTTTGCTTTTAACTTGCAGCTGAACACAGGGAAGAGTACAGAAGAAAAACACACTTATGCTTCTCAAAATTGTGAGACAGATACATAGATAAAAGCGAGACTATGCAAGTAAAAATGAATAGATAAGATAATATAATACTGTGAATAGTGGAATAAAATGGAGTCACTTATGTTAAGAGGCTTTAAAATGGAGCCAGGAGGCCTTTAAGGAAATGGGTCTTATGCACATTCTCACCACATAGAATGTGAACTTTTGAACTGGGCAAAACCATAAACATTCCAGAATGCTGCAAAGACACCTACCATTCCTCACAGAGACAGATTTGTACTTAGGGATAGCTTTAACAAGCAGTCATATTAGCCAAAGTTAGCTTTCTGCTGTCAGCACCAATTAAGATTCTTTATGAATGGTCTAAACAAACCCCTTTTGTCTCCCAGAGGGACACTGTGTTGTTAACCGAATTATTGCTATTCTTTTAATCCCAAATAAATGCTTTTCTTTGGTTTTCTTGATTACTGTCTCCTCATGATGTAGATTAATGACATATACACACCATTTAAATTATATACCTATAAACTGTATGCACACAAACATACACACCCATAGAGCAGTCTTTAATTAATTTGTCCATTGTTGGGAGTGGTTCTTCCATGTGAATATTTCTCCTCGGCGCAACAGGTTAGAGGATTTATTTGGATAATAGCTGCTTTAGGAAACTCTAAGTAGACCTACAGGCCACTGTCATTTCAATATGCCTTCTATTGATATGAAAGTTCATCATTTAAAAAAGTCAAATCATAAACCACACACATATGTCAAGTTTCCTCACTTATTTGTACCATGTGGCATTTTTAAAGCCACTTCCAAGTTCTTTTGGAATGAAGTATGGAATAGAGAAAAAAAGAGACAATATGTTTTTCAGTGTGAGAGTGGGGGGGGGGGGGTAGCGGGGTAGGGGGAGAGGATGATTTATATGCCAAAAAGGTGGCATTTTCAGGGTGGAAATGAGCAGCCAGGGACTGATACATGGTAAACATCTCAGGAATGGCATACATAAAAAGTTGAGAAAAAAGCATGTGAAACACAGAGCTTTTATTTCCTCAGACCAATTTTGAAAATGCGATGCCTTACTTTTTTTACATTCTAGTGACTACAGAAATTCTAGTGATTTAACAAAGACATTTGTATTACTGGAAAAATAATCTGGCTAAGAACAATAATTCTAATGATAGGAATATTGAATTTGGACTTAGAGTACTTGAATGGAAATTTAGTAGGTCGATAGTGTGCAAATACTTTTCCTATTTTTCCTACTATTAAGAAACAAATTTTTACTTCACGGTGTTGAGGACTGATTTTTTTTTTTAATGGCAAAATGACACAAGAATAATTACCAGTGATTTAACCATGATTCAGCAACCTTGTTACTTGAGTTCTGACTAAGAAAGAATTCAGAGCCAAGACTGAAATACAAGCAAAAGTTTATTTGGAAAGACACAGAGCAGTGGAAGAATTGAGCCAGTTGGGCTGTGTGGGCTCAGGAAAGAAGTTACAGAGGTAAAAGGAGGGCCCTGGGACTTAGGAGAAACAAAGCAAGGATAAACATGCCTGGGGGCAGGAGAGAGAGGAGGCTTGGACATGCTCAAGAGAACACTGAGCTGGGTTTCTGAGAGGCTTTTAAGGTCTGGGGTTTCAAGGGAGGCCCCAGCGGGGATCTCAATAGAATATTCATCAGCTTTCCAGGTGTGTCCTTTCAGCCTGGTGATCTCCGCTGATTGGTCAGCACCAGGGCAGGGGTTCATTAGTCATTGAACTGCTGCTTTTCTGGGTCTGGAGCTCAAACACAACTGAGGCCTATTTGGTGAGCTGTAGTTTCACCAAAACTCTGTCTCCATCGTCAACAGAAGCTTTGTTCCTAAGATGATTTGGAATGGGTCAGAACCTCATTGTCCTGAGGACTTAGTGCAGTGGTTCTCAACCTTCCTAACGCCGCGACCCTTTAATACAGTTCCTCATGTTGTGGTGACCCCCAACCATAAAATTATTTTCGTTGCTACTTCATAACTGTAATTTTGCTACTGTTATGAATTGTAATGTAAATATCTGATATGCAGGATGTATTTTCATTGTTACAAATTGAACATAATTAAAGCATAGTGATTCATCACAGAAACAATATGTAATTATATATGTGTTTTCCGATGGTCTTAGGCGACCCCTGTGAAAGGGTCGTTCAACCCCCAAAGGGGTTGTGACCCACAGGTTGAGAACCTCTGGCTTAGTGCTTGAGTGGTCATGCAATGGCTTATATGGGGGTCCTATGAGGTTATTCTCTGGCCCCCTTGTTCCTCCTCTAAGGTAGTCTATCACATGACTAGCAACATGCTAAGAGAGGAGAGGTTACCCTTGGGTGAGGTCCCACCCTATAGTTGTCCCTTGGTAGGCACCCAGGGCTTTCTGCCGTGGTGACCTTCTATACCTAGTCCACTGTCGTTGCTCTGCACATGCCTGTCTAACTGCCTACTACAATAAAATACTGTAACTTAAAACACATGTTTTTAATTCCAAAGTTGTTTAAGATACAGATGTATTGATTTATTTGAGAGATATAAACTTTAAAGAATGAATTGCATCCTTGGAAAATGTCTTATAAAGATTTGAAACTTATCACCATCTAGATGTCCCCGTACATTTCTGTGGGCTCAGTGGGCTATGTAGGATATCCTGACATATTAAGGTTAAAAATTAGTTCGAATTCATTAAAGGACTGCTGGATATGTCAGCATATAGGCAGTTTGAGGAAAAAAATGTATCAATTCTAAAAGAGTTAACCAGTAGGATTTTTATTCTACTTTTACTCACACTTGTAGTCATCTACTGTTGTCATTTCCCGAGGCTTTTGTAGATTCTGTGCTATGAATCGCCATGCTCCTCTACTTTTCACTCTGCCAATTTTAGTTTCCAAATTCTCAGGTCTATTTAGCCTGTTTCCATTTAAAGCTTCCCAATTTTTATGTCTGCTTTCTCTGCTACCACTATCTTTGTCCCAGTGCAGTGGTCGGCAAACTCATTAGTCAACAGAGCCAAATATCAACAGTACTTCTTCAAAATAGACTCGCCCAGGCCAAAACCAACTTCTGCACATGGGCCATGAGGTCTCAATCGCACTATACGTGCGCACCCGCACGTGGTATTTTGTGGAAAAGCCACACTCAAGGGTCCAAAGAGCCGCATGTGGCTCTTGAGCCACAGTTTGCCGACCATGGTCTTAGTGGATTTCTACCTTAAAAAATATTTTTCTCATGATCTGTGAGATTTCAGGAGGAAGTGCAGGTAAATTCTTGTGATTAATTCATCGTCTTTAATTGGAATGCTAATTTTTGTTAATCTACACCTTTCAGTTAGAGAGCCTACAGAATTATTTACATTCCTACAGAATTTATTCTAAGTATAGTTAATTCTCAGTTTTAGCCTTATAGGTACATCCAAAGTTTATGTGGGCTCTGCCATATCCTATTAGGATTTTATTAGACTGATCATTGGTTTGTTGAAATTATAAGTTTATCAATGTATTCTAGGCCCATAGAAGCTGCCCTCCTTTTTGGGAAGCATTCTATATCATGACACACTTTATTACTTTCTATCTACATATATAAATATTACTTAAGCTATTGCTGCTGCAGGTTGATCCTTATATTCTAGAGCAGGGGTGGGCAAACTTTTTGACTCGAAGGCCACAATGGGTTCTTAAACTGGACCAGAGGGCCGGAACAAAAGCATGGATGGAGTGCTTGTGTGAACTAATATAAATTCAAAGTAAACATCATTACATAAAAGGGTACGGTCTTTTTTTTTTTAGTTTTATTCATTTCAAACGGGCCAGATCTGGCCTGTGGGCCGTAATTTGCCCACGGCTGTTCTAGAGTCTACTCCCTTGGAATAATATATTTTAATTCAAGGCTTCATATAATATTGTGAAGCCAGTTGCAACCCTTGGATATATCTGCTAAATTAAGGTTTTTTATTTTTGGAAGTTATAGAAAGGTGGAAATTATACAATTAGATACATAGTACAGTTTAAAATATAAAAATACAAATCAAAACTATCGTGGTTCCTTGTAAAAGCAATGTGTTCACTGTAAAGGTTATGTCACTATGGATGTAGCACAAAATGAAATAGAGATTTCTCAGAGCTGCTGAATATTTGCAAATTCTAATAAGAAAGTGTCATGATTGAATAATCAGATTCTATTTCCTTGAAATAGTCTGGGATAATATAGGGGTAGATATGACTAACAGTATCTACTGCTGAAAAAAAAAATCAAATGTTAGCTAAAATATTTTTATTTATTTTTTAAGTTTATTTTTTATTGTTGATAGTATTACAGATATCCCCTATCCTCCCCACCCCCCTTTACCTTCTTCCTCCCAACATCTACTCCCCACCCCCGGGGTCTTCACTATCCTATTGCCCCTGTTCATGGGCTATAGTATATAAGTTATTTGGTTTACCTCCTCTTGTCTCCCTAACCCAGCCGTGGGCAAACTACGGCCTGTGGGCCGGATTCGGCCTGTTTGAAATGAATAAAACTAAAAAAAAAGACCATACCCTTTTATGTAATGATGTTTACTTTGAATTTATATTAGTTCACACAAACACTCCATCCATGCTTTTGTTCCGGCCCCCCGGTCCAGTTTAAGAACCCATTGTGGCCCTCGAGTCAAAAAGTTTGCCCAACCCTGCCCTAACCCCACATTGAGGTATGTCAGTCTGTTCCATGTCTCCAGGACCTGACCGAGAATCAAACCGTGACCTCCTGGTTCATAGGTCGATACTTAACCACTGAGCAACACTGGCTGAGTGCAATCTTTTATTAAGATGTTCTGGACCAGAACCCAAAATATCTCCTCTAGTGATAAAACGATTTGAATTTTGTAGTCAGAAAACCTAGATTCAATTTAATAACTGTGAGACTTTGATTATTTTACTGGGATTTTTATTATCCTCAACTACAAAATAGTAGAGCATTTGTGTTGTCCTAATTGTATCTCTCCTAACACATGTACACTGGGCTCCGTTTGGTCACAGGGAAAGAGCAAGGAAAGCATTCAGGACAATGCAAGGCCACAGCTCCTTAAATTCAGCTGTTTCTCCTGGAGTCTCCTGCCATGAGGCAATGGCCAAGAGAAAAATCAGGTAAGAAAACATGGATTTACAAATACCTTTCCTTTTTCTTTTACATTGAGATCAAGTCAGTAGTTTGCTATTTGAATTACCAAAGACATACTTGTCTTCACAATCCTTACAAGTTTTTACCAATGTCTCCCTTAATTTTCAACTTTTCTCATATCTATTACTTGAACTTAGTATGTTTTGCTTCTTCAATTCATCGCTCATCTGCCCCTCAATATACTCCACAAAGAGGGTTTACCTAGTAGGTTGCTATGAATACTAAATGAGAAAAAGAAAATACTGAGTACTTAACACAGTCTCTGGCACAATCCTAGTCAACTATTATGATCATGATTGGATCCTAGGCTCATTCTGACACTTACTAGTCCTATTATACCAAGCAATTCCCCTAAATCTCCAACCCCTAATTCCTCTTCTTTAAAATGAGATAGTAATAATAACCTTCCCTTATTTTGCAAGCATCTTACATTATGGTTCTGAACTTTAAAAATGAAACTCACTATGACAGTCCTGAACACAGATAGTTAATGCCCCCTCCTTGCTCTCTATGCAAGCTGTCCTAATGTTCTCACTGCCCTAACTTATAGCTACCTACTTGCATGTATGTCTTTAACATTGGATTACAAGCTACCTTAATATGTGTCACAATTCAGATGCTCTGTGGTCTGCTTCATGAATATGTGAATGAATAACAGGAGGATACATGGTAGATTAATGTTCTTGCTTAAAGTAAGATGCCTGCTTCCCTGCTTCTAGATTTGGAGAGATCTTTCAGAGTGATGGGATAGTACAGACCCTCCCCAGGAGGTCTCTGGGTGTATCTAAAGTGATATAGTTAACTCACAGAGTGTGAAAAAGGAAATATATATTTTTCTTTCTTAAAAAAGCCTCTATTAATTGAAGAAACGTGTTCAGCTTGAACTTCTTTGGTTCCCCATGGCTTCTTATCATCTCAGAAGAACTAATTATGCTGGCCATTTGGTTCTATATTCATTATTGTTGCCAAAGAGATACAAGCCAATATCAGGTTAAAATAATTTCTTTGCTTCAAAGATATACAAATGGGTCATGACAGAACACGCTCATATTTTTCAACGCTTACACATGTTTTTAAGATTTGCCATAAAAAATCATATTGCATGCTAAAAAGCATTTTGCATTTAGCCTACATAACTTACATAGGACTGAGCAAATGAGATCACTCAATCTGTCACTGACTTGAAATGGTTCAGGGAAGGTACAGTTCTATGAAGTGTGGATGTTAAATCTACCAAGTAGTGAGGTTTCAGTACTACAGAGGGAATGGGAACCCATTCATTGGAGTAAAGGGATATAATTCTCCAATATAACAAATACAAGAACTCTCACCCCTGTCATGCCTGCCCTTTTTTCAAGAGAGCTTCCTGTGGGTGGCTCACCAAGCCCCTCACCCTGGCTCCCACTGATCTTCCAGTGCAAATTGTACTTCCTCCCCTGCAAGAGCTCTGTTTATTGCACCTGTGATGTGGGTTTGTCTCTGGTTTTCCAATTAAAATCGATGTTTTCTTATCCTCTCACATCCTAGGTGTTTATTGCTGCACTTGCATCCTTATTATTTTTATGCCAGTGCACATGTACTACCTGACCTGTGGGGGAATGAGCTACTTGAACACAGGGATATTTCATATTTTATTTGAAATTCCCTCCCATTAACTGATATTGTCAATTATTTTTAGAGTCTCAACAGCATAGAGTTTTATAATTGGAAGGAATGTTTTTATATAATCACTTTAAACTCATGTTTTGTGCCTGTAGTCTGTAAACATTTTGGTCCCTGAATCATTGTCCGATGACTAATCTACAAATGTAACTGGAATTATGCTTTGCTTTCCTTCCCACTTGTGCCACTGCTAATCCCTCTCTCCTTTCTACTCATTGTTGTGCGTCAGAGGAGATGTATTTCTGAAGCTTCTGCCTACAATTCATAAATGTTGTTGTTTTTTTTTTTACTAGAAACAATGGCAAATCATGGTATTATTCATAAGTATTTCAGGAACCTTACAACAGAGCCAATGGGCCAGCTGAGAAAATTACTACTGTATGAAAATATGGCTTCAAACGGAAACATGTGTTTCATGTTTGATAATATATGGCTTGAAAAACAAACAAATAAACAAACACACACACAAAAAAACTTTGAAAATTAAAGTAATGTAGAATATCAGAAATGTTTTAGAACTAATCAGTGCTCTCTTATTTGCTGGCTGAATGGGTCAAACAAGCCATGACTTTTCAATATTCCCTCTTCTCTGTGAAAAGACCTCTTTTTTTTATCCTGGTTATCACCTCTCTTCTCACTTATACTTCGGAAAAAGCTTCACATGCTGTAGTTGGTATGCGCATGCCCCTTTGTGCCTGTTTGCATTCTCTCTACTTGGTGGAATATTTTCTACCAATTGTTTTCTTAGCAAACTGATATATTTTTGTCATCTCAATACAAATACTAAATTTTCCTATAAAATTGACCATGGATTCAAAAGGGCACTTAGGTGGCTTTATTAGCTATATTTGTATTATCTTTTGTACATACTTCCATTAAAATATATTTTGAATAATATTTACTTTTCAAAATTGTTCTCTTCTCATTTGAATGGAAAATTTTATGGGTTAGACTGGTGTTTTGTATCTTTGTAGCTCAGGACCTTGAACAAAATACATAATACATGCTTAACAAAATTAGTTGAGTTAATGGAAATAAAATGATTTAAGAGTTTTAATTTTTCAATGTGTTTAATGTCTTTCTATACTCAAAAGCTTTAAAAGAAACGATTATTTGTATGTGTAATGATATTAACTGAGCCATTTGTCACTTCTTCCTATTTGATGACTTGTTGATAGTAATAACTCATATTTACTAGTATGTAGTTTACTCTGTGTCACATAATGTGTGCTTTGCAGGACTATATGATTTAATCTCTATTATAATCATATAAAGTTGCACTGTTGTAATCACAATTCAAGTTCAGAAAACTAGAGCTTTGAGAGTATATATATATGTACATATATATGTATATAAATGTATATATATATATGTACATATACATATTTAAGTCAATATGTAATGATAACAATTGATTTTATCTTAATTGCCTTATGAATTTATAAGGACACACATGTAATCAAGGTGATTTCATAGAAATATTCTATTTTCAGGGTTCTATAATAGAAGACTATAGTTTACTCTTTTTATATATAAACTAGTAAAGGCAATATTACAGAGTAATATAATTATACTAGATAAGATATTCCCAGTTTATTAATGTGATATATAACTTACTGAAATCATGTTTAATAGTTTCCTTATACTATCAAAATAAGTCAATACAGTGAAAAATGAATATTTAATAATATGGTGTAGTAGAAAGTGCTTTGAATTAATAATTTAGAGATTAGCATCATAGTTCTTTATGTTTCTAACTAGAGGCTCGGTGCATGGATTCGTGCACTGGTGGGGTCCGTTGGCCTGGCCTGTGGGGATCAGACCAAAACTGGCTCTCTGACATCCCCTGAGGGGTCCCGGATTGCGAGAGGGCTCAGGCCAGGCCAAGGGACCCCACTGGTGCATAATCAGGGCTGGGGAGGGACCGCGGGAGAGTTCCAGGTCATGTCTGGCCCGTCTTGCCCAGTCCCGATCAGGGCCTTTCAGAGCCATCTCGCCCCATCCCAATTGGGGCCGATTGGGGTTGATCGGAGCTAGCCAGCCAGGGAGGGACCACAGGAGGTTGGTTGGCCGGGGAGGTACCACGGGAGGGCTCCAGGGCATGTCCGACCCATCTCGACCATTCCTAATCGGCCAGACCCAGGCAGCAAGGTAACCTACTGTTTGGAGCGTCTGCCCCCTGGTGGTCAGTGCGCATCATAGCGACTGGTCAAATGGTCAAACAAATGGTCAGACACTTAGCACATTAAGCTTTTATTATATAGGATAATAGTGTAGCTTTCATTAGCTCTTGTCTGGACTACTATAATAATCTCCGTACCTGACCTCAAGATCTAAGTGTCTCCTGGCATTCTTCTCACTGTTGCAGGAATACTTTTGTAAAATAGTTTTGATCATGTTACTTTTCTACTCCATGATATTGCCTACAAGATAAATGCAAACTTCACTGGACAATTCACTGTCCCATTACACTAGGAAAGGCATCTTCCCCTGAACATGTCTTAACATTTTGGCTTTCTTTAAATTTGAGGCCACTTGCTTTGTTTTTGAACTTTAAACTTACCTTGGTCTATAGTACCAACTCCATTTTTAGAGAGAATTTAAGGTATGTTAAGCCAGGTAAGTTAAATTAGTTTCTAACATTTTAAACAGTTGTATTGACACTGTATTAGATATCTAATTCTGCCTTAGATGTTGAAATTATCAGGATAGGCTAAATTATCCTATATAATAAAAGCTCAGAGACCGAACGGCAGAACAACCAGAATGATCGGTCGGCCAGTCGCTGTGACGCACACTGACCACCAGGGTGCAGACACTCAATGCAGGAGCTGCCCCTGGGTGGTCAGTGTGCTCCCACAGTGGGAGCGCTGCTTGTCTGACCAGGATGTGTGGCCCTCCCACAGAGGGAGTAGCTGCTCAGAGGGCGGGTCCACAGCTGCACTGCTGACCCAGATGAGCAGTGCTTCCACATTGGGCCAATCCCTGCAGGCCACGCCCCCCACCAGTGCACGAATCCCATGCACCAGGCCTTTATTCCTTCAATAACAAAGAACCCCCAAACATCAGTAGCATAATACAACAAAGGTTTATCTTTTGCATTTTCTTACTTTGCACAAAGGGAATGAATTGACTACTGAGGTCCATGGAGAGTTCTGAAAATATTTTGAGCAACAACAGTAAAAATAGAGCAAATGTGTTGAGGTGGAAATCTGAAATGAAGCATTCTAAGTGAGCATTCAGATTAGTGTGAAAATCAGTCTCATGAATCCATTGTCATGCTTCATAAAAGCATGTGCATAGATTATGGGCAAGCTTCTACAAATAAACAGTAATAGCACTAACTTTAAATAAAACTGTTATCTTATTCACTTTCTCCAGTGTCTACTAAATACTACCAATAACTCATATAGCATTCAATTGAGTTTAAAGAAATGTCTCATATTTCATACATGAAATCTGCAAACTACGCTATGGATTTTACCCATTCATAGCTATACCACCTGCTATAGTAAATATCAATTCTTTATCTTGAAATCTGTCATTATACAAATCTGTCATCATGCATGAGTCAGGCTAATAGATAGCTTTTCTGATTTAAAAGATGCACTAATAAATTTCATTTCAAATTGCAAACAATTTAGCTATGGGTTTTTTTGTGGACTTAAAAAAATACTTTCTCCACAGTAATTCTTAGCCTTAAAAATGCAGAGTGAAGTAAAAGTTAATCATATAGCAGTGTTTTCTTTCAATAAATGTTGATCATACTACATCAAACTTGGTAGCTAAAAGGATAACAAAACATGAACTATATTCCAGAATTAAGCATTGATTAGCAAGAAGAAAAGTGAAATATACAGATTAAAATGTCAGATATTGAAGTTCTCTGCTGTTTCATTACTGTTGATAGCAGTAAGCATTATAAATCTAAGATTTACCAGGCAGAATGTCATGCAATTTGTCAAATCCAGTTTAGCTAAAATGAGGTTTGTTGCTTACACAATCAACTTGTTAATTCAGTTGGCACTTATTCTATTGCTATTGCATAAATCCTCAACTATAAGCTACAACATACATTTTAATTTGCTGGCCAACAGATTAAACAAAGACATGTATTCAATCAAGTTGTGCTGTAGTTACACTGATTATTGCCATCCAATTTTCCACAAGACTTTTTTTTTCAAGTTTTGATTCAAATTAAAGTCTGACTATACTACATTTCCTCTAATAATCTTGATGTCTATTATCCTGTATAGTATACACAATCATAATTCTTGAGAAAGTACAATATTTCAGGTGAATAATTTTCCCTAAATTATATCTAATGCTGTACTTTTTGGAATCATTGTAATAAACCTTTGAAAACATATTAAATCTTCCTCTGCAATTAGAATGTAAGCAACCAAGTGTCAGTATTAATTTTACATATTATTTTATGAGAAAATATAAATATAAGTAAATGGACTAAAGATTTAAATTTTAAAAAAATCTATTTTAGAGATCAGTATGGAATCATTATAAATTCAGCTCACTTGCATGTCATAGAATGTTAAACGTGAGAGAGACTACCCTGAAATCACCCATTTCAAAACAGGAAACAGTCCGAGTCCTAAATTAATTTACTCAATGAATCTTACAATGTTAGATACAAAACCAAAATAAGAACTTGGATCTACTCATGATCAGTGTTCATTCCACCATATCTTAAGTGTAACAGTTCAGCTCTCCTCATGGGATGTTTACATTGTGAAAAGTGCTAAATATAAGTTAGCCAAAGAGCTTAATATCCCCTCTCTACCACACAGGGATTTATAGTTTAATTTAATTTTTATAAGCTAAGTCAGACACTTTCAGCAGTTAGTACCCACTTCCCCCCAAATCTAACTCAAACATTAAAAATAAGTTAATGCATACATTCCCATACAGAAAGGACAGAGGAGGTAAGATGAGCTCAGAACTGCTTGGTTCAGCCCATTCCCATGCTAACTCTTTATACAGCACAAGGTTTATCCTAAAGTTAATTCACTCAGTGGTTGCTAGAAGCAATCACTTATATTGTCTAACTCTTATTCAATGAAAAAGAGTCCAAAACTCATTTAAAAAAACAAAAACAAAAACAAAAAATCTAGCCAGCCACTTCTCCTAGCTCGTTGGAGGTGATCTAGTTTGACTATTCCTGAACCAGTCAGATATAAGCAGGATGGAGTCAATATTATGGCTTAGGTAGCCAATGGGAAGTGGACATTAGGTAATCAAATGTGCATTATAAATATTAAAACTTAATATTGGTCACAATATATGATTACCTACATATGTATACATGCTTTGCCTATACATGTATATATTACCCAAGGATTTAATTTTTAAGAAGACAGCTTGTCATTTCTTAATTATGGCTCTGCCATTTTTACTTATATGACTATAGGCAAAATACTTCTTTGTACCTCATTTTACTCATCTCTTTAGTAAAATTTAGTAGTTATCTTATATGTTTTTGAATTAATTGGTATAGTATAGTGCTTATATTTATCCATGACATATAGTAAGTACTTTAGCAGTGTTATGTACAACTATTATTATGGTCACTGGTATTGTAACTATTATCTTATTAATAAGACAAAAAGATACACATTTTATTTAACACAAAGATTTAAGAAAAATTACTTGTGTATACAAATTGCATCTAGTGGGAGCTAACATCTGCTGGAAAGTGACTGCTGCAAACAAAAGCTAATAACTTTTCTACCTGCATTTTCTTAACTTTATTTTCCTATTACATGTCACCTCCTCAATGAATTCCTTCTTAATTCCTCAATAAGGTGCTTTCATATCATCCAAGCTACAAACTAGACTTATAGTAATAGCAGTAACAAACCATGTCCCCATTAAACAAGTAAAGTCACAGGATAATTCTGTCTGTATTTATCAAGATTTATTATGTGGAGGCAAGAATATACAATGGATAAAAGATAGTCTCTTCAACAAGTGGTGCTGGGAAAACTGGACAGATACATGCAAAAAAAAACAAAAAAAAAAAACTTGGCCATTCTCATATATAATATTCAAAAATAAACTCACAATGGATTACAGACTTAAATGTAAGGCCTGAATTCATAAAGCTCCTGCAAGAAAACATACATGGTGACTCTTAGTGAGTCTTTGACATTAGTCTCAGATAAATATTTTTTGATATGTCCCTTTGAGCAAGGGAAACAGAAGCAAAAATAAATAGGGCTTCAGCAAACTAAAAACTCCTGCACAGTCATGGAAACCATCAACAAAACAAAAGACAATCTACTGAGTAGGAAAATATATTTGCAAATGATACATCTGATAAGGGGTTGACATCCTAAATATATAAGAAACTCAGTAAAACAATAAATAATCTGATAAAAAATGGGCGGAGAACATGAAGAGACATTTGTTTAAAAAAGACATATAGATCTCCAACAGACACACGAAAAGATGTTCAACTTTACTAATAATCAGGGAAATGCAAATCTAAACCAAACAAGATACGCCTCAAACCTGTCATTATTATTATGAGCAGATATTATTAAAAAACCAAAAAATAACATATGTTGATGGGCCTGTGCATAAAAGGGAAACCCTTTTGCATTGTTAGTGTGACTGCAGATTTGTGGAGGAACTATGAAAAACAGTATGGAGGTTCCTCAAAAAACTAACAACAGCAATTCCACTTTTGAGTATTTCTCTGAAAAAAAAAAAACACACCCCAAACCACTTATTTGAAAATATATATGTAACCCTATGTTCATGACAGCATTACTTACAATAGCCAATATATTAAAAATAACTTAGGTGTTCATCAAGAGATGAATGGATAAAAAAAAAAGTGATACAGACACACACTGCAATATTACTTAGCCATAAAAAAAAAAAGAACCTTACTACTTGTGACAACATGGATGGACCTAGAGTGTATTATGCTAAGTAATAATTCAGACAGAAAAAACAAATACCATATGGTTTCACTTATACATTAAATATAAAAACAGACTCACATAAGCAGAGACCAAAGGATGGTTGCCAGAGGGAAGGGGATTAGGGAGATGGGTGAAATAGATGAAGGGGAATATAGTCCATAATATTTTGATAAATTTGCATGGTGATGAATGATTATTAGAATTAGTGAGGTGATCATATTGTAAGATATAAATATGTCAAATCATTATATTGTACACCTGAAACTAATATAGATAATATAATATTGTATACAACTGTACTTAAATAAAAATAAATATAACCTAGTTCATTAAAGCAATATATGTATTATATATATATATATATACATATATATATTTACTATGTGTGCCACTGGAACTTGCTTAAATATGATCAAGTATATTTCCTATTGTGTAGGACAGGATTTGCCATGACTTTTTGTAAAGGGCCAGATAGTAAATATTTAGGTTTTGTGGGCTCTGTTGCAACTATTAAATTGTGCCACTGTCCTGTGAAAGTGATCGACAATATGTAAATGAAAGGGCATGACTGTAATCCAATATAACTTTACCAAAAAGTAAGTGTAAATCTCTGACATGAGAACTTCCCTAATTTTCTCTCCTCTACAGGCAGAAAACATCCATATAGTTAATCAAGAATGTGGTAAGAATAGGTCAATATGAAAAAACTGGACAATGCTGGGGTACTGAAGAACGCTCCTTTCCCAACCTTGGTGGGTGGTTTCTTTCAAGTGGGAGGAATTCCCATAGAACTAAATTCCTTCCTCTTGACCTCACACAGGGAAGGGTCAGATGATTGTTCTGATTTGTTGAGGTTAGAATGAGAAACAAGGCAGATGTACTAGTAGTCCTTCCCTTTTCTTCCCCTTTCTCTCTGGTGGCCCCAAAGGATAAGATTCTCCTCTGCTCTTCCAGAGTTTCAAGGAGAAAGAGGACCCACAACCACCTGAGTCTCCTTGTCCTGCACCCTGGGGCCTAGGCTGCAGGAATGGGAGGTGGGTTGCCCCTCTCTCAAGGCTTTGGCATTTCGGTAGAAACAGACTTGGGTGAGGCCCTGGAGGACTCATAATTTACCTGAGCGGAGTCCATCTGCGTGGCCTTGGCATTGGTATCTGTGGGCAAAGCGGACCCAAGCCTCCGTGACCAGGTGGGAATGGATCCCGGCCCTGCTGCCAGTCACGCTACAAAGTCACTGAGCGTCAGACCCGCCTTCTGGGAGATGAGACACGTGACTCCTCTCCTCTCCTCCCCTCCTGTCCCTCTCCTCTCCTCTTGGGGTTTTTCAGTTCCTCTCGAGCCCCACCTAGCATCCAGGAGCTTCTAGCCATTACATTTTAAAGTGTGAAAAAATTATTTTGAGTGTGGTGATTGGCAGAAGCTCATATGAGCTATGGGGTGTTTTTAAATAGACTTCTTACTATGGTGACTTGAGCAGGTATTTGTAGACCCTGAATGAGGACCACATGCGAGTTACAGCTGTTATGCCCAGATTTCAAGATCCCCAACAGACCACGCGAGGGAGCTAGCCGAGTCCGATGCAAAAGCAAAGAGTCCTTTATTTCAAACCTAGGTCTGGCTCCCCTGCCTCCTTACTGGCACAGCAGCAGGTGGAAGAGAGAGGCCTAGCCTGATGGGACGAGGAGTTTTATAGGGGGGTGGAGTAAGGGCAGGAGAGGGGACTGTGGGCCCCGCTGATTGGCCAGGCACAAGTCGGTGTCTCGTTACACAGGATGTGGTCATATTGATGGCGTGCACTTCCCTTGATTATCATTGGTTAGTCCAGAGAAATCCTGGGTGTGGCTAGCAGAGGCTTGGGCTTCCGGGAAGAAGCCTTGCCGAGCACATGGCTCTGCCCAAAAATGGAGGACCCAGAGTCAAATGGAGGGCGTAGTCCTCGCCCTTTCACAGCATGTTGGGTCATACAGATTGAATTTGCCCCTTTTTGGGAGATGACTGTCATAATGGTAGAGCCCTCATGATTGAGATGAGTGCCCTTTTAAAAGAGACCCCAGAGCCTGGCTGGGGTGGCTCAGAGGTTGAGCATCAATCTATGAACCAGGGGTCCTGGTTAGATTCCTAGGCACATGCTGGGGCTGGGGGCTAGGTCCCCAGTTGGGGCATGCAGGAGGCAGCCAATCAGTGATCCTCTCTCATCACTGATGTTTCTATCTCTCTTTTCTTCTCCCTTCCTCTCTGAAATAAAAATATATATTTTTAAAAAAGAGAGAGACCCCTTCTGACATGTGAGGTTACAGGAGAAAATGCTGCCTTTAGTATTAGAGAAGGTAAGTAACCTACTTCATAAACAGGTTAAATTTCAACCCATTCAGCCGAGTTGGCTATCAGGAGAAAGAAGGGAAGAACAGAAGGAAAAGTACAGCAAGAATGTTTTGAGAAGCACATGACCAAAAGAAGACTACGTTTTCACACAGCCACAATAGGGAACAAGCTTGAGAAACAATAGCAGCAGCTTCCTTCTTGACTTTTTGAGGATAATTTTCCAGCTGAAAGAAGTATAGACATTTCAAGGAAAATTCCCCAGGAAGCATTTCCACAGCAAGAGTCACTGGCATTAATATCTATGGCATTGGGCTGATTATTTACTTATCTATATATTTGTTTAAATTTTTACTAACTAGACAACCAGAGTACATCACATAACTATTCATTGATCCAAACTGAGGTGGGGTGAAAAAGCACTATTTGACTCACTCCCTTTTCTAACCTTAATACCTACTCACTAACCTGACTGCAAGGCTCTATAGGAAATCCAAGGACTATTTCACAGTTTTCTACAATCCTCCCAATGATTATCAAAGATTAGTTCTGAGCCCCCAAATTTCGAACTACCTAATGTAACACATTCTATATTTAATTGAGGAGCTGTTATATTAGTACATTTCTTAACATGAAAGACCCCCAGATAGATTGCAGTTTTTACTGTGAATATAAAGGCAAATATACATTAACTTATTGTGTCTAAATGTTATTGAAGCAAACTATTGTTAATGCTTACTATCTGTTTATTCACCAGTCAATACATATTTATCTTAATGCATTATAATTGTATAAATACTAAGGACTGATATTTAAAGATAATAAGGAAAACTTGAGAAAAAGTAGACAAAAGGAAACTCTTTGCTTGTTTATTAAAAAAAAGCAACAGCTGTTTAAAAAATTTAAAGTATGGACAACCTTCACTGAAATCAAACATGGTTACAAAGGTTCTCAAAATTCTGCTATTACAGTGTTGTGGAATTTCAGAAATAAAAATATTAAGCATTTAATTTCTTAGACTGGTTTGTGATATAGAAAGTTATAGCAATTGGCTCAAAGTAATGGAAAAATTCAGTAATTTCTGTGGCTTTGCTAAAGTTCATATCACAATTCTATAACATTTCAGTTTTGAACAGTATCTACTATTAGAGAAATAAAATATGTTACAGTACATTGAGTTGTCTCACAACTTGCTTGACACTATTTGTCAGATAAGAGTTCAACAGAACAAATTAATTTCTAAAATATTTCAAGAGATTTTGAATGTCATTTTTAAATAGAATTTTGTTAGCTAATATTCATGTTCTGTACAACTAATTGTCAAAAATTATTAATTAAACATATTTACTGCTAAATGGACAGAGGCATCTGGGCTCAGTTATTACACTTGATTAATTACTTACACATTTCCAGAGCAGCAGGCATATGGTCTGTATGTTTAAAATATGAACTCAAACCAGAAGCTGCCCCTAGACCTGTTTCTAAGGGAGACTACCTGTATGCCCCAAGTGATCACTTCTGGAATGAACCAAAGGTCAACTTAGAATAATATAGAATCATGGGTCTCCAGGGAACCCTAAAGGGTAGTCTGATTCAGTCCTCTGCTGCCTTCATATAAATCATCTAGACATAATGAATGTGGGAGTCTTGTAAGAGAGATACCTCGGCAAGGAGATGACAAGATTCCCAGGAGGCGAAACCTTCTCTTACATCAATCCACAAGTATTCTGTGCAATTTACACTACTTTATCTTTTTCCAGTTAATAGGTTGGAGAATACAGGTCACAATAACAAATTGCATAGCTTGGATAATTATTCTAGTTAGGAATTTCAGAACATTTGGTTCAGGGTTTATTCCTCACCCTTACTCCCACCTCATATTCCATATGATACAAATAGAAAGTAATGCAAAGATGAGATTTTTCTAGACTCAGAATTATTAAAAGAAAATCATTTAGCATTTGTGTTTGAATTGGTCTACAGATATTGGCTAACAGATAGTCCAGAGAGATACAGTAGTTACACATTATTTTTCATGTTAAACTATATACAATTTTTGAAAAAATTAAGATAAAATGTTATTAGAGGCCTTACTATATATAACAGTGTATTACTTTCAGAATGTGTTTTACTATAAACTGCTTACATTTAATCTGAAATCATGTAGAAATAGAGACAACAAAAAAGAGAATAAAAGAAAAACTAATCATGAAATAGTAAAGTACATGAATCTTTGGGAAATGTAATGTTGTAGAAAACTACAGCTATTTTTCTTATAATTGGATGATTTCCGTAGCACAGCAATACTTGAGTAATAAGCATATGTTTAGAATATCAATCAAAAAATATATATTAAAATATCACTTGATTTTTAATATCACTTGATCAGTTGTCAAGTCTCAACATAAATGTATTAGAACTGAAGGAAGATTCATTTCTTATTTTGGAAATATAATTTAAATTTGGGCTGTCAGTCATAATTTCAAAGTTTTATAATTCTTGTTTGTACTTTCCGGAAGATATATAGATACATGTAATATATATATTTAAATTATTATTAAAACTATGTAACATATGCCTGTGTTATGCTGTAAAGTTGTTGTAGCTCTATAATAGCTTTTAATTTTCATCATTATACATTTTTGAAGACCTACCAAGTATAAGTGCTGGGAGTCATATAATTGTAGTCAAAACTTCATGAAATTTAGTAATGACTCAGTTTTTCTAAAATGAACTGAGCAGAATCTAAATCTATTGTTATCCATGCATCCAGTTACCAACTGAGTGATAAAACTCAACTCTCTATAGGATCACATGGAATTTTGAACATTTAACTGCCCATGATATCTGTATGTTCAACTCAATTATTTATACAAACAGTAATTGTTTATTATGGTAAGGAAAAAATAAAATTAACTTGTTCATAGTTGATTCAATTTTGGTTTAAGTACATAAAATTGTGCAGTTGTTCTGACCTACTTTTGAAAAAGAAAATGTTGTAGAATGGGACATTTTTAGATAGCACAATGGTTGTTTTTTTTTAATATATTTTTATTGATTTCAGAGAGGAAGGGAGAGGGAGAGAGAGATGGAAACATCAATGATGAGAGAGAATCATTGATCGGCTGCCTCCTGCATGCCCCCTACTGGGGATCAAGCCTGCAACTCAGGCATGTGCCCTTGACTGGAATCGAACCCAGGACCCTTCAGTCCACAGGCTGATGTTCTATCCACTGAGCCAAGCCAGCCAGGGCACACAATGTTTTTTATTCAAATGATCCTTTTCTAGTAATTAAAATATCAATGTATTCTCCAGAAGTATTTGCAAACACCATGATTTGGCCAGGTCCCAAGTCTGAGGTATGAAGTCAAGTGTCACTTGCCTGGCTTGACCAAACTTGGGCTTCAGAATCCAGTCAAGTACGTATCACTGTCATACAACTCTATGTTGGCAGATTTCTCTCTTGTTACCGGGAATCCTAGCTAATAAGGAGGGAATATGCTAATTGACCCTCATGCAGTCTCAGAGATGGCGGCACCCACAGCCGATAAGGAGGGAAAATGCCAATTGACTCCCCCACCCTCAAAGATGGCGGCACCCACAGCCAATAAGGAGGGAATATACTAATTGAGTGCCCTGCCCTCAAAGATGGCAGTGCCCACAGCCAATAAAGAGGGAATATGCTAATTGACTGCCCTGCTCTCAAAGATGGCAGCGCCCAGAGCCACAAGATGGTGGCGCCCAGTCCCCTCAGCCCCACCAGGCCTAGCTGTGTGCCTGCCTCTGGAGTCCCCCAATCCCCTCAGCCCCCCAGCCGCCCAGGGCCGGCCCGAGGTGCAGGCAAGCCTCGGATGGCAGCTTCCCCGCTGTCCAGGGCTACCTGAGGCTCAGGTAATCAGGGTGGAGTGAGGCTTGTGCTGCTGGCAGTGGCAGCAGCAGAGGTGTGATGGGAGCATTGCCTTACCCTGATGGCAGGGTCACCTCCCGCCCCAGAGGGCTCCCAGACTGTGAAAGGGGGCAGGCCAGGCTGAGGGATGCCCCCCTCCAGTGCATGAGTTTTCATGCACCAGGCCTCTAGTGTGATCATAAAGTCCAAAAGAAGAGAAAAGTTGGCAAGTCCCAATTTTTTTGTAGTTAGCATAATGGCATGTTATAATTAACCAAATATGTATCTGTTAACTATTATTTGTAAGGCACTATGCTATATGCCAGTGATGGTGAACCTTTTGAGCTCTGCGTGTCAGCATTTTGAAAAACCCTAACTTAACTCTGGTGCCGTGTCACATATAGAAATTTTTTGATATTTGCAACCATAGTAAAACAAAGACTTCTGTTTTTGATATTTATTTTATATATTTAAATGCCATTTAACTAAGAAAAATCAACCAAAAAAAGGAGTTCATGTTTCACCTCTGACACGCGTGTCATAGGTTTGCCATTACTGCTATATGCAATCAGAAGTAGAGAATTGGCCAGGAAATGATCCTAAAGCCAAGTTTGAAAAAAAAGCTTCCATCTACACTAATAAAAGAGAATATGCAAATTGACTGTACCTTCGTGACACCCACCAGCCAATCGGGAGTGAGTATGCAAATTGACCCAACAAAGATGGTGGGTTAATTTGCATACACAGGCGCTGAGCAGCTGGGGGCGGGGCAGGACACTCGAATTGTCACCATGGGTAGTGTGGGAAGGCGGAAAGGTGGCTCTGGGCCGGAGCGAAGGTGGAAAGGTGGCTCCAGCTGGAGCGAAGACGGTGCAGGCAGTCAGGGCAAGGAAGGCCCATTCTTGCACAAATCTTTGTGCATCAGGCCTCTAGTATATAAATAAATTTAGTACAAGACAGAGTGATAATGTTAATAGTAAAATATTAGTACACATGAATCGATTCCAGAAGCAACTGTTGCATTACCCAAAGGTGGTACCCTCTTATATTTGTAGCTACTGTGACTTTATTATATCACAGAATGCCCATTTTCATTTGTTAGAATTGAACTGAAATCACTTAATATGATCCTTATATTATTATGTACAATAATATGAGAATCCCTTGGTCTCATTTATTACACTTCTATTTTTTTTAAATCTTTAACTTGTATTTTCTAATTATAGTTTACTTTCAATATTATTTTGTACTTGATGCCCAGCATGCCATATCGTGCGAGACCTAAACCCACCGCGCCACGGGACCAAGACTAACTCCCACCGTGCCGGGCAGGATGCGGGATGCGGGACCCAGACTGACTCCAGCTGCACTGGCGGGACCCATAGTCAAGTCCCCGCTCACCCGTGCGTGCCTTGCTGCACACACAGCCTCCTGGTGACCAGTCTTTGGTCGTTCCACTTTATGGCATCACAGCCATAGGCCTTTTATTATTATAGATTGTTTTCAAGTGTATTGCATAGTGGTTAGACAATTGTACACTTTACAATTGTCTCCTCCCCCCCCCACCCATATTTATAGCACCTGACACCATACATAGTTATTATAATTCTTAAGAAAAATTGTTGGGGTCCTGCCCCAGCAGGTCCAGGGGTTCCCAAAGGTGTGGACGGAGTCGGCGAAGAAGGAATGACATGGAGGCAGCAGCGTTCAGATGATCAGCATAGCCAGGTTCTCTCTTTATTCTCCTGTTACATCTGTATTTATACCATTTGATCCTATAAGCATGCCTCTATAACAGGGGTGGGCAAACTTTTTGACTCGAGGGCCACAATGGGTTCTTAAACTGGACCAGAGGGCTGGAACAAAAGCATGGATGGAGTGTTTGTGTGAACTAATATAAATTCAAAGTAAACATCATTACATAAAAGGGTATGGTCTTTTTTTTTTTTTTTTTTTTTTAGTTTTATTCATTTCAAACGGGCCGGATCCGGCTCGCGGGCTGTACTTTGCCCAAGGCTGCTCTATAATCACATCATGGTATGTTTTGGGTCCTCCCTTAACCTTCTAGTTTCTTGTTTCATGTCCATAGTTTATCTGACCTTTGCCAAAAAGCCCATCTCCATCTAGTTCTGTTGAGTTTAATCCTATCCATTCTATTCCAAAGGTTAGGGCTAGTTATCTAGCCCTAGTAGTAGTCACTACTCTACTGTTCTGTTAAGCTACAAGGAAGTAACTGAAGGAGATTATCCTAAGTAAAGATTATGTAACTTAAGCGTGATTTTTCTTAGTTAAGGTGATTAACTACCTGCCTGGTACTTAGTTAAGGGGTTTTACTGATTTATTCCCTTCCTTAGTCCTGTTAATCCCTAACTCCAGGGAAAAATCCCCACCTGGGGAAACAACCTTTCTTGGAGAGGTGACCCTGGTTAGAACACATAGCGCTAAGAAAGGGAGCAAACATGCCATATACGCCAGGTCCCTTGAAACATATGCTGTGCCGATGTTTCTTCCCTGTAGCGACTGTGTCAAGCAGCAAGGGTGAACCGGCTTCCGCAAAAAATAAAAAACAATTTGTAAAGATAAATCAAGCCATCAGCTTAAACGTTCTTTGGTAAAAAATAAACTTAGTAGAGGAAACATAGGTAGCAGGCTAAACCTACAACCTATTGTCATTGCGCCCATGAAAAATATGCAGGCTTTGGTGTCATGCTTTGGATTTTATCTTTTCTTTTCTTGTTTGTAATTGGAAGATAAAAACCAAAGTGCTGTTAAGAGGAGAAATGAGCTAATACTGAATGCTTTAATTGAAAATGGATGATGACAGAAAAGTTGCTATTTCATAGAAAAACAAAAGAACCATAGAACCCAGATTTTTGTTCTTTAATTTCCAGTGCGCACATATTACTTGCTTATAAAGAGTTTTACTTAGGAAAATATTAAAAAACATGCAATGTAAAAAATAGGTTCCCAGTTTCACTGCAATTTATAATACATTGTTGTGCATGAACCATGGAAATAAATAAAACATCTGACTTTAAAATATTTTTTGCTTGCCGAAACCGGTTTGGCTCAGTGGATAGAGCATCAGCCTGCGGACTGAAAGGTCCCAGGTTCGATTCCGGTCAAGGGCATGTACCTGGGTTGCGGGCACATCCCCAGTGGGAGATGTGCAGGAGGCAGCTGATCGGTGTTTCTCTCTCATCGATGTTTCTAACTCTCTATCTCTCTCCCTTCCTCTCTGTAAAAAATCAATAAAAAATATATATTTAAAAATAAAAATAAAAATAAAATATTTTTTGCTAAATAGATTTCAACTCTGTTTAGGGGTTTTTAAATTCTAATTTTACAAATCCTGGTATCTGGTGGTAAGATAATTAAACTTTTTTTTATACATATGTATTGTACACATAAGTGTGCACAGTTTTTTCAATACATATATTAATCCATTCATAATTTATCCAAAAAAAAATGCTTGTCAACATGTTGGGAATTTCAAAATCTAGAATAAAATTTCAATATAAAAATTACTAACTTCTTATTTTTGTTTTAGGCATTTGTTAATTCTTTTATCATCTTGAATTGATAGATTACTTTCACTTATCAATTAATATTTCAGTGCTTTAAAAATATTAAGTTATAAGGTATAATATGAACCATTTATTCCCTCATAGAAATTTTCAGGATTTGGCTCCTAATATTAAATAATTTACATACCACTGGTTACATATTGTGTGTCTCCTTAGAAAGGTTGTTTCCTTTCTGAATCCATGATTAATTTCTGGAATACACATGCCTCATGAAATGGCCTCACTATGAGTAACATAACGATAGTGACTCCAACACACTTTGGCACATTGAGGAAAGGCAGTCTTCCAGCAAGGCTGTTAATGCCAAAACTAATTCAGTTCTCAGAGACTTTCATTAATTATTAGAATATTTATTCATTTAAAAATATCTGTCCCTTGCTAGCATGAACTGAAATTATGAATTAAGAAATGAACAATAATAATCCTTCCTTCCCACAAAAGAGGAAATCTGAGGTCCAGGCTAAATTTCAATTTAGGTATCCTGGCTAAGAGAAGTAGGCTGAAGTAGTCAGTTCTATAGACATCAAAGTGATGCTATAGCAATTTTAAAAACTACAAATAAACATTATTGGTTATTTGAATCTAGGTGTGTTTGGACAGGACCACATTTCCAGGACCTTTTGGCATGAACCAAACACCTCCATGGGTGTTTTGTATCAAATGCCCACTAATCTAAATAAGAATATGATACACTAAAATTGAGGAAGAATAGTCGAAATTAATAGATATTAAGCACCTACTATGTGCCAAGCACACTGCCATGAGCTTTAAAGGTTTGCCCCCAAGTAAAATATATGACAAGGAAATATTTTCTTTCACACTAAATACCTGTGAAAAATGTCATGGTGATATACAAATAGAAGGTAAAATGTAACTGCCTAATTTTATCTCATAAGTCAATATTTCTCAATACACATTGAAAGCGATTTTTCTCATAAATAACAAAGGCAAACTCCTATAACTCTCACTCCAAATAGTTATGCCTTTAACTGCTTTGTGATTGATGATGGCAGAAACTTGTGCTGCGTGGTATGTGCATCTTTTTAGCATTCAAATCAAATATGAATGCTTCAAGTCATAGGATTATAAGAAATAGTAATGCAAGACCTTTTAAAAATTTAACACAGTACAATAGAATAAGTAGAATTATGAGAAATGGAGTCACTAGACAAATGAAAGATTTATAAATATTGAAAAAATCAATAATACTCCTTAGATTTTTTCCAGAATATTAATGACTAAAGCAATGAAACAGATTAACATTACTGTCAAAACCACAGTCAAATAGACAGTGTTTAGAGGAGTGCAAATGTTTTGAAAGACTTTTATAAAGAACATCACTTTTTATTATATAAAACTACACATTTTTTAATTATACATGATATGTGTGTGATACAATTTATGTGTTTAGCCTAATTTTAGAAGGAGAATTATTCTTGCATACAAAGTTTTGTGCTCCTAAAATATAAAGTAAAAACAAAAAACAAACCAGCTATCTAAAATATATATTTACTTGATAGAGATGAGATTTGTTACAATTATTATTTCCTTGAGTATAAAACAAATTTCAATCCTATATTTTTTAATTTTCAGAAATATTATGAATGATCCCATGGGATAACATGAAAACAATTTTACTTTCTATTTAAACATCTATGCAAATAATAACTAATAGCAAATATTTATTGAGACTTCTCTATGCCAGCACTGTTCTAAACACTTTATTGACAAAATTTACATTTAATGGCTAATTTAATATTCAAATCTACCCCATCAGGTATCTTTATTCTCTTATTGCAGATGAAAAAAAAACAGAGATACAAAGAGAGCTTAAATATGTTGCCTAAGATAATATATCTAGTGTTTCAAAGACATAATTTAAAACCAGAGCTTATACTCTTAAACTCTGAAAAGCTATAATATGAAGAGGACTGTTCTGTAGATTTCTTGTAAAAGTTAACCACAAATTAACTAAACCACTAATGTTTAGTCATTAATATACATCTATATAACGCATGCTAATTTCTGTTCTAAGTAATTTACATATATTAACCCATTTAACGCCAAGAGGTTAAAAGCGCAGCACTTCAGGTCAAGAATGTACAATACCTTTATATTATAGGTAAGAATTTTGCATCCAGGAGAAGAGAAGCAACACTCAGTAAAATGTTAATGTGGTTTGAGGCATGCTAATATTTTTTAATACTTGTTTTACTGTACATATACCTCAGAGTTTAAAAAAAATTAATCAATTGTATTAGTTACATATAGGGTATGATATCCCTACATCAGAGATGACAAAATTAAGAATGAAAGATGAATTGCTGAAACTTCATAAATACAGTAAATAGTAGGACCAATGCCTAAAACCCATGTGTTCACTCTCTAAATTCTAATGTTTTCTGCTAGCAGAGTTGTTAAATACCCATATATGGTTGTTTAAAACTTCTTTTCATCATCCTTTTTTAAGAGCTTATCCTGTGTTTGAAACTGCTAGGCACATGGAATATATGCCCTTATGATTATAGATTGTCATGAACAAGTGCCTGTGGGGTGATGAATTCTATTGTGATTGTCCTTAGAGATACAAGAATATAATCACGTCAAATAAAGGGATTACTATTAAATTTCTTAAATAGTATCTGGAAGAGTGTTCAAGGTGCTGAGTGTGTGTGGAAGAGTACTTAACTGTATCCAGGAGATACTTAAAAGACCTAGAGTAGGCGTGGAGGCTTACAGGTGGAATGAGAACTCATCAGGTGGGTAGTTATGATAGACATGGAGAAATGATGGGGAGAAAGACAAATAAATCTGAATAGTTGGCATATAGCAGAGGCAGAGCAAAATGAAAGGAATTACATGGGTCAAGTCAAATTTTCAGTGGGGGCATGATCTACTTTTGGCATAGTGCTGGGGGCTGAGGATACCATGACAAAAAGGGGACAACTCACTCTGCTGTCTGGTAATGTCATAATGCCAGCAAACTAAAGGGGCATTGGAAGGAGTCTTAAAAATATTAATAGGATGATGTAGACCATCTAGATGGATTCTTATGTTGACATTTCTATTAAGAAAATGTTTTGTCACACTAATTAATCTATGCCTAGAATACTACTCAGAGACTTAAAAGACAAAATGGAACAGCATTTCTTTCTTTTTGTTTTAAAATTTTATTTCTGATTCAGAAAACTTTAGCATTTTAATCATAAACAGCTAATAGAGTACCAAATTGCAGCAAGTATGACTCTAAACAAGAAAAAATAGAAAAACCAAACAGCAGAGATGAAAATTAAAATAATTAAATGTAAGAAATAGTCTAGAGGGACTTTCCATAAGCTCATAAAAAGGGAAATCTGATCACAGCTAGAAAAAGGAGGTGGGGTTATAAATAAGAGCAAACAAAAGCCAAACTATAGACTAAATTGCAAGAAAATAAGAGGCCAAAATTAAAAACAAAAACCTACTTTATGGTAGAAATGGAGAACATTATCTTTGAGAATCTCTTCCTAACTTTTTGCCGTCTTTCCATAGAGATAACTCCCCTTCCACACCCCACAGTAATTATGAGGCCAGGTCCTTTATCCCATTGTATTCTATCTTCAATAAATTAGATCTCAACAATCTGACTTGAGTCAAAGTCACATCATACTTGACCAAAGAAAATTCCCAGCCTCCCTATACTTAATTTTCTCTCTCTCCAATTAATATCTGCCAAGAGGAACTGGCAGAAAAGAGTGTTTTACTTTTCTGCAGAGCCTCTTCTCCATAACACAATGGACCGATCATCAGAACCAGGACACTGGGGAAGCCCACAGTGGCCAGAGGGGTCGGCTGCCACTGATGGAAACTGTTGTTTCAGTTTACTCTATGAGACACACAGCCAAGAGGATATTCACTATAATATCATGGAGTTGAATTTTTTCTTAATCATGCAGTGCTGGAAAGACTCACATGTAACCCAGTTATGGCACACACCTGATTGTACGCCTCATGGGTTGTTAGTTCATTATTTTCTATAGAACAAAATCTAAATACCTTAGATACATTCTCAGACTTTCACCACTTGGTCTCTCTGAGATATCTTTCCTAATTTCCAAGACAAAATGTGCTGCTTCCAGGATGGCATTCTTCTTTCGTAATTTCTTGTTTTCCGCTCTTTGTTTCTGCTATTCTACTATGAGTTTCTTTCCCCCCAACCCTCAATTGATTTCTAGAGAGAGTGGAAGGGAACAGGAGGGAGAGGGGAGAGAGAGAGGGAAACATAGAAGTGAGAGAGATGCATTGATTGGTTGCCTCCTACAATGACCAGAAATCAAACCCGTGACCCTTTGGTCAGAGGTCTGATGCTCTAACCACTGGGAAAACATGCCAGAGTTACTATGAATTTTTTTTTTTATCCCCTCCTTTTTCTCACACTTAGTATAATGGAATACAAAACAAATTGTTTTTATATGAATGAATGAGTGAGTGAATGAATGAATGAATGAATGAATGAATGTAAATATACAAACCTGCCTTGACTGAGGCTTGGTCAAGCATGTAGCCTTTAGTTCTTTCATATCTCTAGTTCTTCTTAATGTATCTGGATTGAAAAGATCACTACTCTTAACATTAGAACATGTGGCTTCAACTCCCAGTTCCTTTCTATATTTCATAAATGTTGTATACTTTGTCTTCTCTTGGCCTGTTTCCAACCTACAAAATGAATGTTTCCTCACAGAAACGTACAGATCAAATATGGTTAATGCTTGATAACTTAGGTAAATATGTCAATTTCTAAGACAAGAGTATTGATTATTCTGTTACTATTCTAAGTTGGGTGATCCTGATGTAATTTATGTGGCATGCTCCTAAATAACTGTCACAAGTGAGATAGCAGAAACAGCCAGAAGAGAAAATGTTTATACCATTTTGATGCGGAGGTAGTGGACAGAAGATTTTCCAAGAATCCTTTTCACTTGGTGTGGCCTGGACATGGCCATGTGTGATGACATGTGTATGTAATTTCCATGGAGTCAGGAGTCCCAGGCCAGACATCTCAGCAACTTTCTCAGGCACCGACCGACTCTATGCTAGCTTCTTCTACATAAGCTCTTTGGTCACATTCAAGTGAAGATCTTAACTTGGGCTTGGAAGATGACAAAAACATAGAACTATCTGTGTTTCAATAGCAGAGCATTTGTGTCTTGAATTAACCCTTAAATAATACATCTGATTTGAACAGATTAAAATGAAAGCTACAGGGCATTCCAGCTCAGAAAAATTCTTAAATGAATTCTATCATTGGAAAACAAAATCAATAGATATTAGGCAAACTACATGTCTGCTATGTTTGGTGATTTTAACATTCCTTCTTTTGCTATATGATGACTAATTGTGGGGGAAATAAACAGTACAGTGGGTCAAGTTAAGTTGCACAAACTGAAATGAGCAAAGTAGACAAGACATAAATAGAGTCAGGCATTAAAACTTTTCCTTAAATATATTTTGTTGCTATTTATATTTTTTCTTTTTCTCTCATATGCCATGCATCAAGGATTTCCCCAGTTTTAATTAGTAAACATTTCTAAATATATCTTCCATTTGAACTTAATTTCCATTGGATAATTTAGTATTTTCTGAGTCTTCAAAGATATTAGATTTTTATTTCTTTTTCAAACACTGTTTTGAAACTATATCAACATGAAAACATTTAGAAAATATCATACTTATAAAAGTTACTCTTAAGACTTGCTTCTTCTAGAAGAGGTACTATTTACTTTATTATTAAATATAAATTCACTTATTTACTTAATATACATTTTACCCAAGATACTAGAACATGCAAAGGTGAATAAAATATGGACTCTGAGGGAAGCATCCACAGCTAAGAAAACATATATTATTTAAATAAAGTATGAATTTTTCCTTAAGGCTTTTTTTCTTAACCTGATACCATGGAATATTTATAAATACTAGAATTTAATAAGAATTTTTTTAATATTAAAAAGGTGGTAGCAAGGGAATTATCTTCTTTAAATTAAAAATTAAAACCATTTTGATTTAAAACTATAGTTTTAGTTATAAAAATTGAAAAAGCTACCATGCTTCTTTTGCCTCTTATTCAGTTATCTGCAAGAGGGTTAGTGTTGGTACTCTGGTTATATTGCAAACCTAGTAGTTAATTTTTAAGGCACAAAGGATTTGACAACTTCCTTTGACTCATTTCACTGGTGACATGAAGAATGTCTCTGTATAAAAACAACTGTATATTTTTATCGAGGTTGCCTCATACTAGTATGCAAGCTGATGTTAATTCTAAATAGATCTATCTCCTTAAATAAGTAGAGTTCAGTCTTGCTTGTTTCTTTCTCCTATTTTAGCATCTATTAGATATTTTCTATTGTCATTATTATTTAAGAAATCATTCCAAAACCATTTTAGATATATTGTTGTTTTAGATATATTGTGGGGTTTTTTTTCCATTTCAGAAGAATTATAATGTTCAATGCTATAATTATAAACTTTCATAGAGCCACCCACATTTTTAGTTATTCGTGGCTGTTAATCATTTTCTTTAAAAATTATCCACATGGTTATTAGATTCAAATTCTTAGTTCCAAATAGCAGCAAGTCTACATTTGTCTTGGATTAGATTCTCTATTTTATAAATTAAAAGTTGTCTATAGAACTTAGAAATCTTCTGTTTATTGTATATTCTAAAAGATTTACTACATGTTATGGAAATAATGAATTATGGAAAAGGGTTATTTTACTATGCCCAATAATCATAACTTTATAATTTATTGTCACTTCCACTAAATTCAGAGAGGCACCTCAAATCCTGGTTCAACCAAATATTTATTAAAGTACTACTATTGAAATGGAAACTAAGAAGAAAATAAACAAATGGCACTACATCAAAATAAAAACCTTCTGCAGAGCAAAAGAAACCATTCAACAAAACAACTAGAAAGCCCACTGCATGGGAGAACATATTTGCCAATGCTATTTCAGATAAGGGTTTAATCTTCAACATTTACAGGGAAGTCATACAACTTAACAAGAAGAAAATAAACAACCCAATCAAAAAATGGGCAAAGGACCTAAATAGACATTTTTCAAAAGAAGACATAGAGAAAGCTGAGAGACATATGAAAAACATGCTCAAAGTCACTAATTATACGAGAGATGCAAATCAAAATGACAATGCCTTATCATCTCACACCTGTCAGAATGGCTATCATCAACAAATCAACAAACAACAAGTGTTGGAGAGGATGTGGAGAAAAAGGAACCCTCGTGCACTGCTGGTGGGAATGCTGACTAATGCAGCCACTGTGGAAAACAGTATGGCATTTCCACAAAAAATTAAAAATGGAACTCCCATTTGACCCTGTAATCCCACTTCTGGGAATATATCCCAAGAAACCAGAAACACCAATCAGAAAGAACATATGCACTCCTATGTTCGTGGCAGCACAACTTATAATAGCTAAAATTTGGAAATAGCCTAAGTGTCCATCAGCAGATAAGTGGATTAAAAAACAGTGGTACATCTACACAATGGAATACTACGCTGCTGTAAAAAAGGAAGGAACTTCTACCATTTGAAACAGCATGGATGGACCTGGAGAGCATTATGCTAAGTGAAATAAGCCAGTCAGAGAAAGATAAATATCACGTGATCTCACTCATATGTGGAATATAACAAACAACATAAACTGATGAACAAAAATAGATCCAGAGACAAAGAAACACTGAACACACCGCCCAACCTCAGAGGAGAAGGCAGAGTAGAGAGGAGTCAGAGATCAACTAAAGGACTTGTATGCATGCATATTAGCATGACCAATGGACATGGCCACCGGGGCGGTGGGGTCTTGTCCTGGGGGGTGGGACTGGCGGGGGGGGGGTGTCAATTAGGGAAAAAGGAGACATAGGTAATACTTTAAACAGACAAACTAACTAACTAACTAACTAATTAACTAACTAACAACTACCTAACTAAATAAATAAATAATAGTATTTGCCAGACACTGTATCAGCAGCAATGAAAGGCACAATGACAATTGCTCCCACAAGTCTTATTATTTATTAAGAGGGCAATACTCTAAAAAGTTATTTAACTTGCACATGGTATACAATGAACTGTAAAATTTTGTCACGTGTACTTGTGATTGCTTTGTAAATTCTTCAAAGGCCTTACATAGCCAAAGATATTCTGACTGTGACTTCTGTTTAAGCCAATCTAAACAGCAGCATTATTCAAAATATGTACATAACTATTCTTCACACTTCTAAATTGAGTTGGTGCTCTAACTCTAGAAGAATAGGTAGAATCGGGGTATTTTACATGGTTGAAGAGTTATAAATGTACTTCAGGCAAGCAGAAAAACATGAGCCCTGAAACAAGAGGGACACAGTATGATTGTGAGGCAATAAGGAACCCGTGGACAAGAATGCGGGGATCAGAAGAGTGGAGAAAACAATTCATAGGCAAACATAATAAACGTATAGAGATGAAAGTGTTACAGCAGGAATAGATTATACCAAAAAGTTTAAACTGAGAGATGACATCGTAAAAGGGCCTGCATTACAAATCTCAGAATGAACAGGCAACTGGGAGTCCCATTTTTAAATCAGCTTGGAACTATTCCCATTAACCTGGATATATTACGATGACAATTAGACTGAGATTGTGAAGAACCAATGTAAAAGTGACTGACAAGGGCGCTTTGTTTGTTTGTTTTCAGAAATAATATATCGTAGTAACTGTTTTGACAAAAGGAAGGAAGAAGAGAGGTGAATAAAGACAACGGTTAGATGCTGAGCCTGCTTAAACAAGAGTGGTAATGACATGCATACAGATAAGGGCAATGGGAAATGAGTTTAAATATTTAGAATCTGGGTAGGGTCGAGGTGAGTCACTTACATAGTCACTATTTTAGGCACTTACATTGTCTTTTCAAAAAAATCTGTGGCAGTGATCTACCTTCCAAGGAGGACATCATTCACTATCTATCATAGAAACAGTTATTTCTAATTTAGGTATTGTTTTCCGTGATCTATATAATTTGACTTAATGTATCTCACAACATTCTATTAAGGTAGTTACTAAATTATCATGACAAAGTTTTACAGTTGAGGAAACTGAAGTCCAGAGACAAGAATGAAATCTTGGTCAAGGCTACAAAGCTAATACTTTCTGGGGAGAATCTTGAACCTAGATAGCTTATGCTTTTATCTATTGGCATATACAGCTTTACTCATCCCAAATAGCCAATTTAGCATAACCATGCCATATCCATAGCACCTCTTTTAGCTCTTACATCCTCCTCTTTTTTTATTATCATTTCATTGTTCAAATATTCTTTAACTTGCACTCATCCTCTTACAGCAGGATCGCAACTGACCTGGTACCCTCTAAATGTTTCCTAGCTTAACGAATACCCTGCATTAGAAAACTGGCCATGCTTCACTATCACATTCAAAAAATTTTAAAGACATCCAGTAACCTTTTACATGACATAAAAATATACGTGGAAGGTAAGGCTGTTTAAAATCTGATGCTTGTACATACATCTAACTTCCTTTCCCAAATTTTCAACAAATCTGCTCTCTAAAATAGAGTCTCAGTGCCCCTGTGAGCTGTGCCATGTCTTTCAGACCTTGTGGCTTTTGCATATACTAATTTGACTGAACATGGTCAACTAGAAAACGCCTAATCAGCTTTCTTGGTTATAAAGCATGCTGTCATTGAGCCAAGCACTGTCTAGCGTTGTTCTGTTTTGTTGATTTTTTTTGTTTAGTTTTGTTTGTTTTGTTTTAACACACACTTGGCTTCTCAGATGGTTGCCATACCATGCCTGTGCAATTGAATGCACTGCATCCATTCAGCAGTGAGACTGTCACACAAAGTTAGCCTCCTCGATTATTATTATTTTGAGGCAAGCCAGAATAATTTGCTCACACCCTCTAGCTTTTGTCTGTCTTCTCTGTGGCTTTTGTTTTTGTGTTCTAATATATGACTTTTGCATTAGCTCCTGGTACTATCTGAAAAGCCCCTTGGCCTCAGAGAGCTTTATTGTTCTCTGTTCTTTAATCAAAATCCCACATCTCAAATAAGTAGCAATATGGTAATCAGATGAACAGATAGATCCTAGCTACTTAATATTAGAAAATGTGGTATTTCTTACAGCTTAAATATCTGCTTAACTCATCTAAAATGCAAAGCTACTTGAAGAGACCTTTGGGGAGTTATGACACTATCAGGAGACAGTCGTTTTGCTCTACTGCAGCGGAGGTGTTGGGCAAAGTGGCTTTGGATGTGGTTCAATGACCGCAGTCAAACGGAATTCTCTGCTTTTGGATAAAGCGAGCTTGAAAGTTAGGTGAAGGGAAGTTTACGTTGAGTGAAATCATTTGTTACACGAAAATAAGTTGTACCCGAATTTAGACACAGTATTTTCTTTTTCCCCTACATCCTGTATACAGAGATATAGCATGAGTTTTCTTAATTTTTATCTAATCATAACTTAGAATAAATTGACATATACTTTTAGCATTTTTAAAATTCTTTTAAATGTTGACAATAAGTGAAGATAAAAGTGAAATAACCAAATCTAAAAGTTTCCTTTGAAGTTTTGTGTAAGAAGATAGATTAGCCAGGATATAAAGTTGAACCTCTGGAGAGCAAAGATGAAGACAAATGTTGAAAGTTGTCAACTCCTTTAAAACTGTATAATTTATACAGTCTGGATGAACAGAGAATGAAATTGTATATCCCATTAGGATAAATGAATTCCACATATATTCTGACCTAATAATCTAAATCATCATTCATATTTGGCTTAGCATCATTACCAGTAAATTCCTTTTTATAATTTGTCTTTTTTAGACCACAGTTGGTCACCAAGAAGAGAAACCTACTCAAATTAATTCAAGTAAAATAGAATTTAGTAAAAATTCACTGACACCCAGGAAAAGATGAACAAGTCAGGTGTAATATAGGAAGAAGTAAGAGTGGTCTTGGAGACTTAGTAAGAAAACACCCTGGACCGTTACTCTAGGGCTCATCTTCTGACTCAGTATTTCCTCCTGCCACCCTCTGCTCCTTTTCACTATCTACCTCTTCTCCTTTAGTTTCAACCCAGCATGCTTATAGTTCAAGTATTTATCATCATTGACAAATTGGGCTCTGTATTTCCTTTCCTTTGTTAATCCTCACCCGAGGATATTTTCCCATTGATTTTTATAGATAGTGGGATGGGGAGAGACACAGAGAAAGAAATATCAATGTGAGAGACACATATTTGGTTGCCTCCCGAATGCACTCTGACCAGGGCCAGCGATAGAGCCTGCAACTGAGGTATGTGCCCTGGACTAGAATCAAATCCAGGACCCTTCAGTCCATAGGCTGATGCTCTATCCACTGAGCCAGGCTGGCTAGGGTGGCTCTGTCTTTCTTAATTCTGATGGGTCAATAATAAGAAAATGACCTTGCTGGCTTGGAATTCATAGTGCCATTTGGTTCATGCAGTGGAAGAGGGTTTACATTAAGGTATATTGACTTGTATGTCAGCCACATAGCTATTGCCATTAACTAATTTTTATAACAGTTATTTCTACAAAATATTTTATAATTTTATTTTTCTATTGTAAGTTGTGGATATATGTAATCTACATGTACTTTAGCAATTGGTTCATAAGTTATGAACCATTAAGAAGATTTCTATTTTTAAAAATATATTTTATTAATTTCAGAGAGGAAGGGAGAGGTAGGAAAGATAGAAACATCAATGATGAGAGAGAATCATTGATCGGCTGCCTCTTGCATGACCACTACTGGGGGTCGAGCCTACAACCTGGTCATGTGCCCTTGACCGAGATAGAACCTGGAATCCTTCAGTCTACAGGCTGATGGACACTCTATCCACTAAGCCTAGGGTGAAGATTTTTATTTTAAATGTTTCTTAAGAAATATAATAAATATGATGCAGAACCCCCATACACATGCCAAAACAAGTCCACTGCACTTAAAATCACTAAGCAATCATAACAGTACAATAGATTACCTATCCACTTACAAGTATCAGGATTCTACTGATTACAATCTACAGGTGATAAATAAAATGATGCCTAGTGAGAGCTGTTGTAGAGTATGGAGAAGTCATGTATGACATAGGTAGAATTCAAACATGGAAGAGGGGAAGAGATATGTATATGGAAAAAATAATTATCTACTATTTTTACCATTTGTTATTCTGAACATGTTAATATTATTTGAACTTTTCTTATATTATTTTACATATTATATAACTATTGATATTATTTATATTTTAAGCCCCAAACTACTATGTACAAATATGTAGGGTGTTTAAAAATGTATACACACTTTAACAGCTGATAGCTCAATTTTGAAAATTAAATGTATTTTATAAGCAATACCTTTATAATTATTGAAAGTGTGTGTATACATTTTTTGGAACACCCCATATATTATTTAGATACAATATTGTACACGTCATTTATGATTTATTTAATGCCTTAATATCTACCTCTCATAGGTTGGGTTCCCAGGAAGCAGATTCTGAGATGGATGTGACTGTGCAGTAGGTTTATTAGGAAATGACAATGGGATCAATATCTGTGGAAGGGAAGCAAGACTGAAAAAGGAAAAATATTTGAGCCATTATGTGGTCTCAACAGAAGCCCCCACCAAAGCTTGGGAAATTCTGAAGCTGGGATAACTCTTCATAATTGTACCCATTTGGGCAAGAGGAGTGAGTCAGTATATCCACGCATACACTTTGTATAAAACTTGGAAAGGAAAAGTGTTGACAAAATTAACTATTCAGTGAATGAGGACTGCCCAGGACTGCGGCTTGACCTTGAGGAGGCAGTTCTGCGGTTCCCACAGGGAACTGATGGCTCAGGGCTGTTTGCAGCTGCACTTGGAAGAGCTGCAGGAGTCTGACTTTTATTCCCAAAGGGTAATCTGGGAAGCACACAAAGACCACTATACTCATTCTTTCAAAATTATAAATGGTGACTATTAAAGTGTCAAGTAATAAAAATCAATCTTACATATCTTGTAATGTTCAACTTTTTTGTAATGTGATATATATTTTGTCCATACCATATGATTCTAGTAGCTCAATAATTTTTAATTAATTATCCCCAATGCGTTAGACTTATGTAAAATATTTAAAGTAAATGTTCTCGCCGAAACCGGTTTGGCTCAGTGGATAGAGCGTTGGCCTGCAGACTGAAAGGTCCCAGGTTCGATTCCGGTCAAGGGCATGTACCTGGGTTGCGGGCACATCCCCAGTAGATATGCAGGAGGCAGCTGATCGATGTTTCTCCCTCATCGATGTTTCTAACTGTCTATCTCTCTCTCTTCCTCTCTGTAAAAAATCAATAAAATATATTTTTAAAAAATGTTCTCCTTTTCTTTTCTTTTATAGGTCATTTGGAAAAAAATTATTCATTTTGAGGGGCCCCAATTTTTCTGCTTCATAGCACTTACCTATTTGCTCTTTGATCAGTGCCTAGAGGCAACAGATTTACATTTACTTTAGGTACAACAAAATCTCCATAATATAAATCTGAAGCTGCATTTAAACTAGCATTGTTGCACTCAGTTATTAGTTTTTGCCGATTTAAAGATAGGCTTAGAATTTGTATTAGAATGATTTCATTTTTCCTTGGTAATCAAATGCCCTGATTTTAAAAAGCTAATCACACATTCAAATAATGTGCAATTCTCCAAAAAGCAGTTACGCACCTGTGGCAAAATTATACCGTGGCAAATACCAATGCTTATTAAAACATCTTCACCCTGTATATCAAAAGGGAGCTGTGCTGTTAAGTTTATTATATTGATTAGCCCCAGATTGTTATGATTCAGGAAGGAAGTTTCTCCTAGGGGTGAGTTAGTGGAAGAAGCCTAAACATTTTGAAATCAAAGGCAGAGTGAGGTGAGTTGTTATGGCAGAGCCTTAAATGGATTATTTTAAGTTCTCAGAACATCCATCAGGAAGAAAAGTGTTTGAGAAAACCAATGTGATATGTCAAGATGATGGGGCTAAATTGGCCATGGCAAGGTTTAGTCAGTGTTTTGGGCTGTTTTCATTATTGATTGCATAACATTGATTACGTTAACTGTGCAGAGCTCCAATTTGCTTATTAAGTTTGCTACAATAACAGATTGACTGTGGCAGAACTTCTTTTTATTCTGGTCACGTAAGTAGACCTTTCTTCTCATTACGTTAGGGTAACCCTAAAAACAAAGCATATTTTTTTTCTCCCCTATCTTAAATTCTAGATTTAATTCAAAATTTTAACTTTTTATGTATTAATTTCATTGCTTAAAATTTTAGAAAAAACTAGTTATTAATATTTTATGGTCAAGTATATTATTTTCTAAGAAAAGAATGAATAGCATAGTGGCATTTATTTTCAAAACAATATCCAGCAATAATAAACAGGGGAACAAATGTCTGTCCCATTGCCCTGTGGTGTCTTGGGCTGTAAAATACTGAAATAAGTTATTATGTCTAAAAACATTAAAGAATAGCAACAAATTATTAGGGTAGATCTTACCTAAAAATAAAGAATTCCACAGATTTTTTTGCAACGCAGTTCCATGTTCCATACGATGTGATTCTTATAGGATAGTAATTTTTTAAAGTTCCCAAAACTTCCTTATGGAAAAGGTGAAACTATTGATCAGAAGAAGGTAGATTCATGTTAACTGATTATGCATTTAGGGAAAGAAGGAGAAGCCTTGACTCAGGCCTTGGATTCCAGGTGCTACTCTCAGATACCTATCCTTTGGGAAGGGAGAAGCTTGGATAAGTTTTAAGGAATTAAATTTAAATATTTAAATAAACATCATTGATCACCACTGAGAAGATTGTGAAAGTACATATAAAGGCTTGGGTTTCCAAGGTGTATGTACAAAGTAACATTTTCATAATTAGACAAGTAGGCAAGTAAGCATTCTTGGTATAAAAGGATAAGAAGGCAGACGTCTATCAGGACCTCACATGCCCTGGTACACCTCTCCCATTTGTGATCATGGAAACCCTCGTGTCAGAAGTCAAAGTGCCTAGTGGCTCCTGAATGTGCTAGCTCTGGGACTTGGGCCAATTACTTAATCTTTGTGCCTCAGTTTCCTTATCTGCAAAGCGGTGATAATACAGGACCAGCCTTATAGAACTGTCATAAATATCAGGTGAGTTAATATGTGTTAAATGCTTAAAACAGTACTATACAAGCATTAGTTAAACTTATGTCTATGATTATTTTACATTTGTGTTAGTGGTTCCTTTGTGGTAGTAGTGAGGATATGAACATGAATGGCAGGACTAAAGGTTGGAAACAAGTGGCAAAACCAGACAAAGCCAGGCCTTTTTAAAAAAGATTAACTTTTAATTTTTCCCATTTTCACAATACATTATTTTTTAAAACTATATATATTTTCTTTTAAAAATGCAATTTAGTCTGGCCAGCATGGCTCAGTGGTTGAGCATCAACCTATGAACCAGGAGGTTATGGTTTGATTCCTGGTCAGGGCATATGTCGGGAATGTGGGCTCAATCCCCAGTGTGGGACATTCAGGAGGCAGCCAATCAATGATTCTCTCATCATTGATGTTTCTGTGTCTCTCTGTCTCTCCCTTCTTCTCTGAAATTAGTAAAATTATATTTTTTTAATGCAGTTTATGTCTTATAGTAGGAGTAAATCAATATCAGGTGAATTTTCCCTGCTATTGATAGTTTTCTTTCATCCTGTGCAGGACTCTAGCAGGAAAACTGTGACATTAATTGATCTGTCAACAGCTTTTGAAATGTTGAAAAAAAATCCAATTTGGTTAAAACCAAATATGCTTAAAATAAATCTTTGATATTTCCTCACAATAGGAATTCAAAATCATTGCAAGAACAAAAGTAGGAAGGAATATTCTTAAAGCAGGCCAAATAATTTCTCATGGCATAAATCTGAGCTGTTTTAACCCCTTATCTGCAATGTAAGTTCTTAATGATCTCTTGTTTCTAGATGGATTTAACTTCATTCTTCTTGCTATAATAGGTGAGAACATGAATATCTCCCTTAGATTGCAAATGTATTATCATAATCCTAAAAACATAGCTAGGATATTTCACTCTCTTAAGATAAAACATATCTCCTGTCAAAACTGATAGTTTCCCTTTATTCGATATTTTCCTTAATTCAATAGTCAATATGAAATAATCTTACAAAGTGAGCCAATTTCTTCAGGTACCCATGGAAACATTTGGCAGTTAAATTTTCCTGGCAGGCACACCAGGCAGTTCAAAGACAGACAGTCCTTGAGATGTATTTTTTAAGGCAGAGAAATCTGGCTTAATTTGGAGAGAAAAAAAATTCCAGGTCAAATCACCCTTTCAAAGTTTTAAGTTACAAAGCTCTGGGGAGTTGGAATGAAGGCTTACTCATTCTTGGGTGAACATGATGATGCTTCTTGAGAAAAATACTGTTTTTAAGCTTTTATAAAACCATTTCCATGGAATCCAAGTGCTGCAGTGAATGTTAAGGGCTCTATGGGTTTGTAGGTAACTCCCCAGCCAGGTATTTGTGATCACGGCACCAGAGTCAGCTTTCTAACTCTTGTAATGCAGTGTCCAAACTGCTCATTTGGCTAAAAACATTTGTTCTAAAACAGCAGTATGGGGCACTAAGGATAGAATGTCCCTCAACCTAGAGAATGACTTTGGTTCTAAATGCTCATAACGCCAGTAATATTTAAGAGAGGAAGTCCAGGGCCTTCACATTCATACAGCATATATGCATGTCTGCTAAGTTCTATCCTTATACCCAATTGGATCTCTGAAAAGCTACATTCTTGAATAATTATCTCAGTTCTCAGTGTCAACATCATCCTTGCTTTTATAGTTATTCTCTCAAATTTTACAGGAATTTTATGATGTTAAGGTATTTGAAAATTACTCTTACATTTCAGGAAAGCTCACCAATGAGTCTTCTGTTATGACGCTGAATGGCCTTATTGTGAAGACCCAAAATGTATATATATATACACACACACACCAGAGACCTGGTGCACAAAATTCATGTACTAGGGAGGGTCTCTCAGACCCCGTGCACAGAAGTCGTGTACTAGGGAGGGTCTCTCAGCCCAGCCTGTGCCCTCTTGCAGGCTGGGAGCCCTTGGAAGATGTTTGACTGCCACCTTAGCACTGCTGGGAGGCAGGAGAGGCTTCTGCCACCACCGCTGCACTGGCCAACCGTGAAGCTGGCTTCTGGCTGAACACCGCTCCCCTGTGGGAGAGCACTGACCACAGGGGGCAGCTCCTGCATTGAACGCCTGCCCCCTGGTGGTCAGTGTTCATCATAGCGACCGGTCATTCTGCCATTTGGTTGATTTGCATAATAGCCTTTTATTATATAGGATTTTTGTTAGAATTTAGCATGAGAAAAATAGTTTTCTTCAAAAATTGCTATATATTTCTATGTATTTACTTATCAAAGAAATATTCACTACTTTGGGGGCCAGTTTCTGCTGGATGCTAGCTATTCAGTAATGCTCCTAGAAAGCTCATTGTCATGTTAGGGAGATGGGCAGGAAGTCTGAAGCTAAGAATCTATGAGAGCACTGGAGCAGGGAGGATAGACACTTACTAGGAGATGTAGGAAGAGGTGACATCTGACATGGTGTTTAATTATCAGTGCAGTTTTGTAGCTTAGAAGCAGGAAAAAGGGTGTTAGGGACAGAGAGTATAACTTTTGTAAAAGTACTGATGTTAAAAGTAAGTAATAGAAAAGTATGTGTGGATAAGAGGGAGAAATTCCATATATCTAGAAAGAAAGGCTGGCAGGAGTTGAAATGAAAAGCACTCGAGATAGTCTGTAAAGTACTTGGGATGTCAAGCAAGGGAATTTCAATTTTGCTCTTGAACCAAGAAGAGTTCATAATGGACTTATTAGGGGAAGGCCACAATCAGATTTATGAAATGAATCATTTGTGTATTTCTTGGTGGATAGGCTGTTTGGTGCTTTGAAGACACCTAAATTTCCAGAAAGTGCAAATATTCAGACAGATAACATATGCCTAATATTATCTGTTGCATTGAATGGTCAGATATGAGGCTGATGCAAGACTAGGGGTAGGGATGAAAAACAGTATTAGGCAGGGGTGTATTTTACCATTGAACATTAATATCCCATAAATGTTCCTTCTTTCCTGAAAGCTAGGGAATTGACAGCTACACAATGATTACATGTTCCTCATAGTTGGCATGTATGCTCCTTCCTCCTTTTTATGGGTTTTATTTTGTTTCAATTTAATTAACTATTTTGTGGCTTATTCTTCAAATAGGTTTGGAGAATATGTTGGGTGTAAATAAATTCATGTTTATTAAAAAAAATGCATTAGATGAACATTGATCATGTATTTTAGTCCTACTCACTCCCTAGTGACAGTACAGGATTGTTCCATCCACACAGCCACAGGCTTGCGCTCAGTGATGTGTGCTTCAATAAGTCAACAAGTCATTTTTGTTTCTAGAAGACAAAGTCCTTTCATCCACCTTATGATGTGCCCTGGTCTTTTTAAATCTCGTGGCTTCAGAAATATACAAGTATTAGGTTTTTATGCATGAGAATAATTTCTAAACCCAGCTCAGAAAAAGGGTATACATATCGCTTAAACTCTCTGGCCTTCTGGGGTTCCTTGCCAACTTTATTTTAATAATTTAGGACATGTTAAAAACAATCTATACATACTCGAATTCCATGAACTATTCTATGAACTGTAACAACATAAAACTTTAATTATCAATACTTGCTACCTGAAGTTTCTTATTAATACAATAAAAACAACATAAATAGTAACCTAAACCATTATGTGGCGTTGCAGAAGGAGCCTCAGGACACTGGTGCTTCTTAGTGTAATTACTATGCAAGAGGCTATGATAGTTTGAAGTACGCATTAGCTTTGAAGATCACAAAATGTGCTCCTTTCAACACCATCCGAGCAACTCACTTACAGTATAACTCACACCAGTCCCTAGTCATTAAGACTGAAATGATTGTCTCACAGATTATTGTGAAAACTTAAACAATGTATATAAGTGATCTCCAAAAAGTGCACTCAGTTGAATTGTGCTTTAACATGTATGTAAGTGAAATACAGAAATTCTGTTATGGGGCATTACAGTCTACACACTGCCGGTAAGTTTATTCTGAAGTTGATATTTTCATTATGAGAAAAAAGATATTATACCACTCTATGCCAATTTCCATCTCTCCTGAAATAATCTCAATATGACAAAATTTAAATATTTCTTTTTGATATTTGGTTTGAAAATCAACTATTTCCTAAATGTGAAAGCTTAATGGTAAAACTGAGTTATTACTATCTTATGTCAAAGTGAGAGGCATGCATAATGTTTGAAGGGACACATTTTGTTACTCACATTTGAAAACTCATGTCATTGCTAGCACGATAAAAATTAATAATGTATAAATCCCTCATAAAATTCTGAAGAGCTAATGTCTTGTCAAAGGATCAGTTCCAAGTAAGTCAACTTCCTAGGTTTTTCTGATTTAAAATTTCTTTGCCAAATAAATACTAGGAAACTTCTCTAGTTTTCTTGAGTAAAATAAGATTATCAAGGGTTTTCTGGCATAAATTATTTCAGATTTTCAACTAAGTTTCAAATTTATTGTTTCCTTCCCCCCCCCCCCCACCTTTTACATTGAATTATTAGGGTGACACTGGTTAAAAAAATTATAAAGGTTTCAGATGCCCAATCCCACAACACATCATCTGTCCCCTGTATTGTGTGTTCACCACCCCAAGCCATCTCCTTCCATCACACTTAATCTCCCCTCTACCCTCTTCCATCTTCCTCTACCCATCCTCCCTCGAGCAATCATCACACTGTTGTGTGCATCAATAAGATTTTTCTTTTTAAATTCTGTTTTCTTAATATAACTTTTTAAGATGTTTTAAAATAAAGTAGATAATGTCATGATTGTTTTAATATTTTTATTTAATGACTGAATTGGTCTCATTTAGAACAACCTATGTGGGGATTTATTACCTTTTGTCTATTATTTCTCTTCATTCCTACAGAATTTGTGAGGCTGAAATATGACAGGCAAGATATGGTTTTGGTGACAGAATTATATATATATTTAAAGTCACAAGATCAAATATTAGCTGCCTAAAGATACATAATTTAGCAGTACAGCCATAAACACACGGGCACATCACCTCACCATCGATTTGCATTGGGCAGTTCTGGAGGTTTTGAGCTCATAATTTTTAGTCATATTTGTCCCTGCTCTTCTCCATTCATCTATGTAACTCATACAAAGTTACTGCTGATTTGCCACATTGGTGATGTGGAAGCTCTGAAACACCAGACCTACAATGATCTCAGTGTTGGATGAGTAATAATTTACTAGAAACCCATTTAATATTGCTTAGGCCACATAGGAGAATAAGAGTATTTATTGCTTTTTGTCAGATTTCACAGTAATTAGGCTTTCTAACACACAACAAGGATCCTTAATAACAACTTCATATTAGAAAGAAAAGTTCTATTTTCTTTTCATAAGTGCCAAGATAACCTGAGAATCAATGCCCACACAATGTCATTTAATACATCAAAGAGAACACTTGAAACAATTATGATATGGATTGGAAATATCTGTCCTGTTGCTTATTTTCATGTTACTATAGGCAAAGAGGAAACTGTATGCTGTTAACTCCTAATTGTGATATATTATAAAAAGAATGGATACATATTAAACAAACTGGACCTCTATATAACTTCATTATAACATAAAATTTAAATTATTTAAACAATTATTCTCATATATGAGGGAAAAGGCAACTTGGTATTATTATCCTCTCTATTTTGGTTATTTGCTTCCCATTACATATTAGGTGTCCAATCACATATTTCTCCTACCTTATGTTTTTATTAAGTGCTAGTAAAAACCTCAAGAGACAAAAGGCTTTATATATAGTACCAGGTGTCCTGAGAAAGCTGGATAGCACTATTGGAGATCACAGTACTATCTTTAATTCAATATAACTGGGCTTAATGTATTCTATTTATCAGCAAAATGCGGTGGAGAAGCTGGAAAATGGTGCCTGAGCACATAATCCATCTTAGCCCTGCTCTGCGGCCTGACCAGGAGGAAAGCTTGCATAGGAAGTCTTCCTGCCTGGAAACTGGGGGCACAGGGCTACACTACCTGAAGATTGCCGAGTCCCAGAGGAACTGAAAAACAAACAGGTATAATGGCACATCTGAGCACAGGCCCGTATTGTAGAGAAATTCAGATCAATCAATGCCAAAGTCTCATCAATTTTACGTGATCATGTTAAGGAAAAGATAACAGTGAGGATAATGAGGTTGACGTTGTGGAAACAGTACTCCTTATGCTCCTCACCAACTGGAAGGGAGAGAAGTATCCTGGACAATGGGTGGAAACTGGAGTAGAAGACAGAAGCAAAATGACATTCCCACCACACCATGGTTTGCTTCCTGTTTTTATTGGACTAAGCCTGCTAATAATACAAAAACATGTGGGCATAGCAAACAAGAAGCTATTTTTTTTTTAATTTCTGCAAATATGAAAGTTAGGAATGTAGTATTTGAATTTGTTGATTATTCCACAGACTCTACCTTATAATTTTATTCTTACACTAGAGGCCTGATGCATGAAATTCATCATCATGACTTCGTCTGGATGGTTGTTGGACGGTCATTCTGCTGTTTGGTGTTCGGTTGATTTGCATATTATGCTTTTATTATAGATTTTTAATATCTCCTTTCTAATAAGCCTTTGAAAATTGGTCATAACATGGAAATGATATTCAGCTTCAACAAAAGCACCCTCTCTCTTCCTGTGATCCCTACCTCACTTCACATAGTACGTTCAAGGCTGAGTTCATAGTGGATTGTTAAACCTATCAGTTGTTAAATTAGTTCGTTCTTTTTTGCTTACTCCCTTCACCTTTTCCACCCTGTTCTCTACCCCTGCCCCTCTGATGGCTGAGTCTGTTCTCTGTACGAGTCTGTTTCTATTTTGTTTGTTAGTTTATATTAAGCAAAAAGTAAAACAAATAAACTCACAGACACAGACAACCGTATGATGATTATCACAGTGAAAGGGGGGAGAAGGGAGATAGAAAATAGGAAGTATATATGATGATGAAAGAAGACTTGACTTGGGGTGGTAAACACACAATACAATATAGAGATGATGTATTATAAAATTTTACCTATAAAAACTATAATTGACTAATAATAATTTTATTAGTCAATATCACCCCAATAAATTCAATTAAAAAGACTCAGTTCTTTCACTTGTATTACACACATTTGATTAAACTTTTGTATAATAAAATGATATTAATACCCAAAATGATTATCTTCTTACCAAAATCATATTGAACATGAACCATTCTATACAAGATATTTTTATGATAGAAATAATACAAAATTATATTGTTTAAAGAGGATATTTGATTAAAAGTTGGTAAGAGAAGAAATGGAAATCTTCATAGCTCTACTGTTTGACAAGTGTGAAGCAATAATTTTGAGAAGGATTTTTTAAAAATCTCCATAAAATTCTGCCTAATTTTTCAAATTATTCCTTCTTAAAAGAATACAACATAACATAGAAGGGACTATCTATCATACAAGGTAGTACATTTTTATTTCAATATGAAGACCAGAATAAGAGACTGCATCATATCATTATTTTTAATTGAAAACATCTGTTTCCTAGATATATAGTAAAAATCAACTGGATAAAAGTTGTACTAAATGATTCTAAAACACTGAAACTCAAGTTAAAGAAGATACAAATATTTAGAAACTCAGAGGAGGGAAGAGTTTCTTTTCTTCATCTCCAAATTTAGGAAAAAAAGTCATTGGTTAATTTTCTGCGAAATTCTACTGGGGTCTGGCTTCATGACAATAAGCTTTGTTTTGTTTAGTTTTGTTTTTTTGAAAACTGAAGAGTTGATACTACAAATAAAGAGGTCAGAAGGTAAGGACTCACAGGCAAGTATACCTTTAGGTGAAGCAGTAAAATCAATGCCAAAGGCTCTGACACTGGAGACCATTCCTGAATAGAATGGCAAGTGGTTTCCTTGCTTACTGAACTTAGGTTATGCTTTTTACTCCTCGAGCACTTTGGGTGTCTGGCGTTAGGAATGTCCAGATATTGTCATGTTTGCAGAGATACAAGCAGTGGGAAGATAATATAACTGGAGTACAACAAAAGTCATGTGTTCTATCTTGCCTTTTTAAAATATTTTTTAAGAAAGCAGCATATACATGAAAGAACTAAACATATTACTGAAATGCTTCAAAAACTAAATTGCCACTTTGGGAACTCTTTAATTGATTAGAATAATGTAATAATGCCAATTTAAAATTAATACACATTACATTATACATATATAACTTCTAATAAAGCAGTTTAGGATAACTGAGAAAGTACTGCCTTCTGGTCAAGAACTATGGGGTCTTTTTTTCCACTGTGAAATTCTCGGTAGTTTATATTTTGGATCTCAGCTTCTTCATCCTTAAAAATTAGTTGATTATAGAAGAATGAGCTCCAATTTTTATTTAAGCTCTAAGATGATATGACCAAGGAGGAATGATAACCACATGAATGGCATGACCTCCTTTTCTCTATGTATTATTGTTTTACTTAAGGCTTAGGCTTACGTGGCTTTTATAAATTTAAGATCTTAGGCCAGTGGTTTTCAATCTTACTGGTCTCAGGACTCTCTTAGGCTCTTAAAAAATTATTGAGGACCCCAAAGAACCTCGATTTATGTGGGTTACAGTACATTGCATTAAAGCTTAAGTGATCACAAATGTTAAAATTACTCTCCAATTGCTATTTGGCTCTCCTCCATGCCTCTGCTCTCATCAGTATTAGCCTTGGACTTCAGAGAAAAGAATTAACTTCTTTCAGCACTTTTAGATAAAACACTGTGACCTCAGCTGCTGTCCTCATGCTTTTACCCAGAACTTAGAACCGTTTTCTGGGTTAGTTTCAAGGCAGGGCTTGCTACCTTGTCAAAACAGATCAATAAAGTATTTTTCTGACTCTCCTACCTAACTCATTTCTACTCCCTCTGACTGAAAGAGGCTGGGCATTTTTTTTTGTTTTTTTTCTGACAACTTTCAAAAAATGTTGGTTTTAAATTAGGATTTCTTTTAAAAGTATACAAATTTTAAAAATTACAAAAATACAATTTTGTAAATACAGAGCTGTGGCAAGACCCTAGTCTGATGTTTTAAAAACTGTTATGTTTATTCTTTCATCCTCAAATTCTAGGTTTAAAGACATGTGTTTTAGCTTTGTATGAAGTGTGAAGGCACTACATTTTCTAAAACCGTCAAATGTTATCCTGGAAGTAATTGATTCTCCATTAATTGCCTGATAATGTAGTAGACTGTGTAATGTGACCTTGGTTGGAGATTCATAAGCCTCTCTGGGCAGCTACTGAGTTAGAATGCCCTCCTCCCAGAATTCTCCTTCTCTGGGAGGCTGTGTTCTTTAAAGCGTGGAATATACCGGCACTGTAGCTCTTCCTTCCACTCCTGGTTGTTATAGAAACAAACTTCCTTTGTATCCAATGGACTTGATGTGACTAGGAAAACACAGAGGCTGCCATCATGGTTATATTAATCTAATCATCAATTCCAGCTCTACAGGGTGTACACTAATGGATGGAATATGGTGTGAAATAATTTCCCTGTGGTGAAAGGATATTTGTAATTATGTATATCAAGGGGGGCTGAGCCTTTCTCAGGAGCAACTCTATCACACAAGATAATCATGAACAGATGGCTACTGTTCTCTTCTAGAATGACAACAATTATATATGTAGTATTTATAATCCTGCATAAAATGAAAAAGAAAAAATATAATTGCACATTTTTGTTAGTGCTACTTTTATAACAACATAGGCAAGAGTTAAGCCAATTCATAAACATAGATGTGTGTTATTTCCTCCTCTACAGAAATTTTAATGAAAGCATTATTGTTTTCTATTAATTTTGATAACCAATTCTTTTTAAATTCATTTTGTTATTTTGTTCTCCCAAGTGCTATAATGCATATTTAAATCTACCCAGAAGGAAATGTAGTCTAGCAGTAAATGATTACATACTTCTTTAAGAAAAAAATTAAAAGAAACAAATTCGAATTATTTAAACCTAAAAAAGCACAGAGGGTAGAATGTCATACAATGAATAAATACCTACATGAAATTCCAAGGACAGGATATTTTTCAATAAAAGTGTTCATAACTAAATTTCAGGTACTATGTTACTCTATAAAATATTAATGAAATGCACTTTATCATGTATATTCACACTGAAGCATAAGCAGAAAGAGTTCATAAGCAGAAAGAGTGAAATTATTAGCAAAAATGTTACTATCACTTTAAAAATTTTGTTTCTTTCTAAAAACCTTTAAAACTATTTATATTGAATTTACTTAGTGCCATTCTCAAAATTCTATTTCTGATATAATAGATGAAACTCTTTGAAATAATAAAAGAACATGTATTTATTAATGCTTTTCTCTTAGTCCTTCCTTAAGATAGACATATGAAAAGGTTACACAATACTTTAAAAATCTAGACTTTATTAAAACGTTTTTAAAATTGAAAAAACACCTCTGAATAAAATCGGATAAGATGACTATTACTGCACTGTACTAAAAATGTAAATTGTTCCAGATCCATTGTGTTATAACATTATATGTTATATTTACATTTCAAATATGTATATTTGCATAAGCCCAAAATATTGGTAAAATCAGAAGGAAAATTCATCTGATTTTTAATTTTGCCTTAGTCTCTTAATTTGTGAATCTGCGTGCCTCTCACATATGTGTCAGTGAAAAGAAAGCATTACAGATTATTTCTAGATTGTTACAATCAGCACCCACAGAATGAGAACAATCTCTGAAACCCAACAGCCACTTGATTTCCCACCCAGGGAAGTCTGAGAGTTCTGGACACTCAAACCAAGCCTTCTCTGGGTGGTTCCTTGGCCTGTTGGTTCTACCTTCCTTCCGCTCTCCTGCTAAGCCCTTTACTAATCATGAGCAGCAAAGACTGGGGACACTGATGGTTGATCTTAAAACTCTGAACTCTGTTATAGAGTAGAAAAGAAGAATCTTGTAGAAATAAAAAATAATAATGTCAACAAACCAAAACTATGTATTTACTATGAACTTACCCTAAAATATCGTGGGTTAGGTTTCAGACCACCTCAATAGAGTGAATATCTCAATAAATATATTTTTTTGTGTGGTTTGTCATTGCATATATAAAAGCTACATTTACACATTCTTAATCTTTCAAGCATAATAAAAATTTACATTGACTACAACATTTACTGAGTTAATACCTCTTCTCACATTCTGCCCTCCACCTACAACATACTTATCTCAATTGTTCTTGTAAATCTCCATATCCATGGAGATTTAAAGTCTTCCTAATGGCCTTGGCCTTAGGAATTCCCTTTAGTGTTATCCATTAATGATCCACTGGCTATCCCTATCCATGCAACACTGATCCATTTGTTATAGACACGGTGAAAATATTTTTCTTATTTCTTCTCAGTGTCTCATTTACATAATAGAGTCTGTAAAATTATATGTCTCAAAATTCAAAAGTAAATTAATATTTTCTCCCTATATAACATGCCAGTGTACCATTTTAATAATTTTCATAGACTATAAGTTTAAAATATAAAAGTAAGTTTTTTACTGCAGAGCCACAAAATATTTTGACAAAAGGTAAAATGTGTATTACTGACAGTATTACCAATTTGTACATTTTTGTAAGTAGAGAACAGAATGTCTCACATATAGCTAATCTATTTTTAATTCAGCTATGTACTTATTCATGAATTTTATATTGCCTATTATAAAATCTCTACCTGGCTATTTTATAATTAAAATTAAATTGCATTTCCTAATAGGTTTTACACTAATAAGAATTTATAGTAAAACTATGTCAAATTATTTTTTAAAACTAGAAATAGAAAAGAATATATACTATATAGGAATATTTAGGTCATTCCTACTTTAATTTCTTCTTTTATTATGTGGAATCAAACTAACATAGTACTAGGAGTTATGCATCTATTTCTTTTTCTAGCTATCTTTATTTTTTCATAAAAATTACAAAAAAGTAACAAAACCATGTGTAAATAACAATTGAGAGTACATAAAAAGGAGTATTTTATTATTTTTCTTATAATTATTTCACATAACAGTTTATAATACTTTGAACAATAAAAAACTTTGTGATCTAAAAATTTTCAGACATGTATATCTAAGTTTTTTTCATTTTCCAACTTCTGTGTTTATTCTTTTTCCTAGACAAATCCCTACATCTAGTCTTCCCTTCTCTTTAAGTTTTTTACATTCTTTTAACCTCTTTTGTATATTTGCTCCATCTATTATGCCCTGTTATATCTTTAAATCCTTCCGTTCCCTTTTTATCTTATTTCCCTCAAATACCTCAGCTCAATTACATATTAATCTTCATCCCTGTCTCTTCTCCAAGCCACTGATTTTCTCATTTTTTTTCTTTAAATTCCTCTTTTTCCTTTGCTACCTCAACACAGGGCAGTCTAGGTGATTGCCTCCCCCTGCTCCTGAAGCATCAGCTTCCTGAACTTTCTCTGACGAGGATCCCCATCTTCATTCTCAAAAGCAGTGATCTTTTTGCATTCACATTTAGTTTAATCTCGGCTGCAGTATTTGTTGTCCTTCTACTCCCTGACTTCTTAAATCTCTTGCCTCCTTTGGCTGATACTATCCTTTCCAAATCCTTCTCCTATCTGTTTGAACATTATTCGTTGGGGGTGCTTTCCATCAACTCTTCTCCTCCAGAATAAAATACAGAATCTACACTAATAAAAGAGAAAAATGGTAATTGGCGTACGACGATACCCTTTTCATTGGCTAATCAGGGCTATATGCAAATTAACTGCCAACTAAGATTGGCAGTTAACTGCCAACAAGATGGCGGTTAATTTGCATATGTAGGCACAATGCAGGGAGGCGAAAGGGAAAGCAGAAAGAAGCCCCCTGTCACTGACAGTGATCGGAAACCCAGGGGGGAGCTAAGAGCTGGGGGGCAGGGCAAAGGCAGCTCCAGGGCTGCCTCTGCCCTGCCCCCCAGCCATGATCAGAGAATCAGGTGCCTTTTCCACCCTGGCCAGTGATAGCAGGAAGTAGGGGTGGAGCCAGCAATGGGAGCTGGGCACGGGTTGAAGCTGGCAGTCCCAGGAGCTAGGGGTCCCTTGCCTGGGCCTAAAGCAGAGCCCATGATTGCGGGGCCGCTGCAGCTGCGGGTCCCCGCTGCCCGGGCTGGACGCCTAGGCCAGAGGCATTAGGCCTGGGCAGGGGCGGAGCCTGCAACCGCGGGGAGCTGGGGGTCCCCTGCCCAGGCCTGATGCCTGGGCCAGAGGCCTCAGGCCTGGGCGGGGGTCAGAGCCAGTGATGGGGGGAGCTGGCGGAGGCATCAGGCCTGGGCAAGGGGCTGATCAGGCGATCGGAGGGTGATGGGGGTCTACGCCTCTGGCCGAGGCATCAGGCCTGGGCAAGGAGCAGAGCCAGCAATCGGAGGGGTCTGGGGGTTCCCTGCCCAGGCCTGATGCCTAGGCCAGAGACATCAGGCCTGGGCTGGGAGCAGAACCAGTGATCGGGGGAAATGAGGGTCCCCTGCCCAGGCTTGACGCCTCTGTCAGAGGCGTCAGGCCTGGGCAAGGGGCCAATTCTGCGATTGGAGGGTGATGGGGGTCAATGCCTGAGGGCTCCCAGTATGTGAGAGGGGGCAGGCTGGGCTGAGTGACACTCCCCACCCCCCACCCAGTGCACGAATTTCGTGCACCGGGCCCCTAGTTTCATTATAAATACAGGTCTTGGTTACAACCAGTAAAACCTAATTCTGGGTAATTTAGTAAATGCACACACATATCACATGTGCACATACATAGTTGTGTATGTATATATGTGTGTGCATATGCATGTACATATGCTCCTCAATTTACAATGGGTTTATATTCCCTGATAAACCTATTGTAAATTGAAACATCATTAGTCATAATGCATGTAAGACATCATAGCCTACCTCAAATGTGCTCAGAACACTTACTTGAGCCTACAGTTTGGCAAAATCCTCTCAACGCTGTGAATACACTATAGAGCATCCATCATTGACCCTCGTGATCACAGAGCTGACAGGGATGCACTCACTGCCCCTGCCCAGCAGCATGAGAGAGGACCGTACTGCCTCTTAGGAGGCTGGGAACAGGCTGAAATTCAAGACATGGTTTCTACTGAATGCATATCACTTTTGCACCATAGCAAAAGTCAGAAATTAATGAGTCAAACCATCATAAGCCAGGGGCTATCTATACACATGTATGTATGTAAGCATACACGTGTGTATACAATACACACGTACATAATAAACACAGGCTTTTTTTCAGAACCATATTGAAGGATGAAACCAAAGAGGTTTCAGAAAGGACAAGTTTAGAAAAGCCCATAAATTTAGCAGGAACTAATGAGAGTCTCTGTGGGTGCTGCCATTTCCATAAGCATGTTCCACACATTTGTTGGTTTGAATGTTTTTAGCTGAAGATGCAGATTTTAGGAGGCTAGCATCTGAGGTGCATGACCGGGGTGAGAAGAGATGACACACCTTAACAACCCACAACATTTAGCATTCAAGTGCTAAATTACAAAAACAAAATTCAGATATTATGGAATAAGGAGCAACAGCTGTTGGATGGGCAGGAACAGCAGCCAGCGCTGTACGTGCCTTTCCTTGTTCTCTGAAAATTTCTTGTTCTGAGGGAAGGTGCAGAGCTGGAGTGGTCAGGGGAACAACTGATGCAGTGAGTGTGCCCTGCAGTGTATGTCCTGCAGTGTCTAGGGCAGTGGTTCTCAACCTTCCTAATGCTGCGACCCTTTCATACAGTTCCTCATGTTGTGGTGACCCCCAACCATAAAATTATTTTCCTTGTTACTTCATAACTGTAATTTTACTACTGTTATGAATCGTAATGTCAATATCTGATACGCAGGATGTATTTTCATTGTTACAAATTGAACATAATTAAAGCATAGTGATTAATCACAAAACAATATGTAATTATATATGTGTTTTCCGATGGTCTTAGGCAACCCCTGTGAAAAGGTCATTCGACCCCCAAAGGGGTCGCGACCCACAGGTTGAGAACCACTGGTCTAGGGTGTTATGTATATCCTTTCATTTCTAATCAGAGGCACAACATAAATGAAAGTGAGAAGAAGAAACTACACAGTAATAGTCTCATATTGGTTATTCAATTATATGCCACACCAAATGCCTTGAATAAACAGTACATTTCACAGAATTTTTTAGATGGGCACTACTGCTCTTTGTCTTACATCATCCTGAGGTTCTCTTATTAGAGACACTTCAGTAAATAAAGGTTGTTTTTATTATGAGAAACCCCTACATTGTGGTCATTTAAATGTTTATATTGATATATTAATTTTTACTTGTATGCTTGTGTTGCATGAACTACTTATATGTATATCTGTATGGGATTGGTTATGTATGTGTATGTATACTTCATGTAATTGGTTTTAAGAAGTTAAATACATATTTAGTATCATCAGAAAACAAAATCAATAAAATGAATCCTGTGGGTTTTTTTTAAATTAACTCTAGTTATAACTATGCTTTATGATGGTGCCTAAATATCCTGAAAATAGTAATATTGAAAGGTTTATATGCTAATAAGAATAATTTGCATTCATAGCCTAAGTTTAAGTAAGTCTCATATAATTTTATTGTATATTAACTAGCTTTCCCTTTTATATATGTGAATTAAATTCAAGCTTTTAAAACTTACCTAACATGTAATTTATAATAATTTTATCATACACTCTAATTTATACTCTCCATGCTGTTAAAAAAAATCTCTAATCTTTAAATCAAAAATACTTAATATATTTTAAATGTTTATTTAAAAATTACAAAGTTAAGTGAATTACTTCTACTTACAAACAGTGGAATGAGAAAGAAATCATAGATTACTTTAAAGTTGCAAATTTAACAAGGAGTTGAATCAGACCTAGATATCCAGATTCCCCCAGTCCTAAATCCTTTCTGTATACAATTATCCCCTGATGCAGAACACTGAGATAAATAAAAAATATTCATCTTTATAACTGATTAAATTACAATAGTTTCATAGTTTAGTCTAAATCTAATTTCTTTTTGTGCCAAATATCTAATTTTAATAGTTTTACATTTCACTTTAGTCTACCTGTAAACTAACATAGAAGAACAAGTTTTAAATTAACTTAATTCAAAAAATGCAGGGTAAATACAATAAAAATTAATTGAAACTTTGGATGAAGTTATCCTATATAATGACAGTGTAGTATGCAAATTGTCCCTCATCCAGGAGTTTGTCCAGGAGTTCAACCAGGGGGCGGGGCTGGCTGTGGGAAGTGAGGGAGGCCCCAGCTAGCAGCCGGCAGCTGCTAGGGACCCTACCAGTGCACAAATTTCATGCACTGGGCCTCTGGTTTACATATAAATATGTGACTGCTGATATTAATTTACTTTAATAGTAAAGTCACCATTTTGTTAAAAGTATCTCTTCATATTAGCACAGTATAAATACTTATACAAGAAAAATACTCTTACAAGTTTATTAAAGAAAACTAATTAAATAATTTCCAAGTCTTTATTTACAATATTATATACTAAACTCTTGAAAGCCATAAATGTGGACTTATCCTGGCCTTTCTTATTAGTGTAGTGCAACAATGATTATCTCTGGGTTCAGTAAGATGGAGATAGGGCTGACTAGCTATGAATGGAGCCTCAGAAATTAGAAACACACACAAAGGCAAGCAGCCAGGTTACTAATGGGATAGAAGAATCAAGATGAATGACTAGGTACAGAGGCTGACATTTTGAGAGACATCTAACTATACCTTGGACAAAATGACATAACAGAAATGCGTTTTGAGGAGGTTTTGGTGACTAGGTATTATGGAGTGAGTAGGTGAGCCATAAATGTGGAAAGTAGAAACTTAAAGCAACAAATTGGTAGGGTGGAAATTAATAACAATTTGACAGTGTAGGGAGCTGATATAGGGTTAAGCCTCGGACTGACCTGTGGGCAAAGTCACAAACAATTCCCAGCTTAGAGGGCACAGTCCTCTTAGCATAATTAGGCTTGACCTTATGAGGCTCCCTAGATCTTATCTGGGAAGCTAATGGGCTGAGGAAGTGCAGGAAGTATAACCATGGTGTAAACAAGTGAAACTCACAAGAACAAAAACAAGTGAAACTCACAAGAACAGTGTAACTTTGGAAACCACTACCTTGTTTACCTCTCACTATAAAATAAAGGCTCAGCTTGCCTTGGGATCTTTCTGTGGCCTCAGCCAGGCACAGGGAAGACCCACGGAGACTAAGGAAAGCTAGAGAGTTCTGAATGCTGTCTCCGTGTAAAACATTCTTCGCCGACTCCGTCCACACCTTTGGGAACCCCTGGACCGCTGGGGCTGGACCCCAGAATGACAGAAATTATAATGCCAAGAACTGAATAGAGGCATATGGGACAGTACAACTTCCCAGTTACCTGAAAAAATGTAAAGCATAATGAATTGATGGTGAAGAAGATAGAATTCTTCTCTGCTAGAATGGTTTCCCCTTTTATCTTACATGTGGGGTGGGGCACATTAATCTCTCTGGTTAATTAATTCTCATTTTAAACCTTAGACTTGGTTCTCAGAATAGAAAATCCAATAATTGATTATTTTCACTGGTATGTTCTAAAGCAGTGGTCGGCAAACTGCGGCTCGTGAGCCACATGTGGCTCTTTGGCCCCTTGAGTGTGGCTCTTCCACAAAATACCACATGTGGGCACACATGTACAGTGCGATTGAAACTTCGTCGCCCATGCACAGAAGTCGGTATTTTGTGGAAGAGCCCCACTCAAGGGGCCAAAGAGCCGCATGTGGCTCGCGGGCCCCAGTTTGCCGACCACTGTTCTAGTGGATGTGTTCTTCTAACTCTAGAAGGGTCATAGATTAGCTAACATCAGCTAAATAAAAATAAAATAAGGGGACAAACATCTCATTTCAATCTCATTCAAATCGCCTATAGAGATTTCTTCGCTATAGGAACTTGGTCTGTGGAAGAAAATAACTTGATTTTGAATGGAGCATAAATTTTTACTAATCCCAAGTTTGATGTAAGTAATAAATTAAGATATTCAGAAATAAACTTACTGCAAAATATCTTTATTACCCGAGAGTAACAAGAAAGGCTTGTTTTATGCAAGTGAGTGGATGGGGAGAATGAATGTGCAGGTTCAGCCAAGAGAAAAACAACACTATTATTACGTTTCTGAAACTTCATACTGAGGTCCCATCTGTTCAAGGGACCTCTTAAGTTTGCTTCAGGCACTATGACCTTCTTTATAGCACACAGAAAATCACTTAGTTTGATATAATCTTTTGCTTTGTAATTAAAACTCTCAGTTTTGAGAAGACTGAAATATCAGTCAGGATTTGGTCAAGAAAAGGGAAGCCACTCTCTGTGTTTTAGGTATGAAGGATTTCACATGTTCGGAGATATGTGAGGCTAACACAGCCATGGAAGGGATGGAGTAGTGAATGTCCGGGATCTAGGGTGCCTCAGGTAGCTTTCAAGTGCTTGCCTAGAGGCCACTGTGAATTTCATGACCCACCAGGTGGTAACCACAGATGATTTCAGCCTGAAGCACCAAGAGAAGTAATTCTTTAGAAGCACTGTCCTGCTAACTCAACTACTTACTAGCACAACACTCATGCAGATGAGTCAAGGGTCTTGTCCATACCTCTGCCTGCAGCAGCAAGAGTCATGCCTGCTCCTTCCATTCTGCCTTCCAAACCGTGCACAGTGCCTCTCCCTGACAGACTCCAACACAGAACCACCAAGGGCAGAGGGGTCTAAGAAATGCAATTCCCCAAAAGGCGGCAGTGGTCCCCAATTCCCAACTGAAAATGCTTCGCACCTAATCAGGCACTTAATTATTAATGTCCTTTTACCTTGTGACATTTCTTGTAGTGACATATTTTACTCATTTACTTCTACTCATCTCTTATTTGACATCTTTAAGTGTATGTTTCCGGAAGGCAGAAGTCCTATTGATTCAATCACTCCTTCCCTTATTCATTCCGCATATAAGTGGGGTGGAGGTGGTGGTGGTGGGAGGGTGAGATACTAATTATCTTTTAGTCTCTGTGAGGCTCTGAGCACATGGAGTAGGAGATACAATTTCTCCTCAGAAGAATATTCTTCTTGTCCTCCACATTTATAGGTACATAAGAAGCACCCAACTGTTCACTGATAGAATGAACCTATGAAGGAAAAAATACCCCCAAAATACACAAACATGCATTCTCATAAATGGACAGTAAACAATGATTTCACTCTTAGACAGTAGAGTGTTGGAGCTAAATGAGGACTTCAGAAAGTTGCTTGGTATGAGCTTCTGTCAATTATGTGCAACATACACAAACTGAATATTTGGAAACATAAATTCATAAATGGGTTACCTTTTCTCATGCCACACAAAACAAGTGTTCATTTTCAATTGATGAGGCTGGCTATATGGAGTTTAAGAAAAATAATTTAATTTTATATCCACTCATGGGGTTAGGTATCACTACACATCAATATTTAAGCATATATGAACCACGCTTTTCCCAGAGGACACTATACATTTAATAAGTCACACTCTGCTCTAATCCACCACTTCTAACTGTAACAGCCATGTTAAAAATAAAGACATGAACTCAGACTTGAAGGGGCAATGGGATGGGGTGGGAAGAAACTGTAAATTCCAACATGTAGCCAGAGCAAGAAAATGTGCAGAAAGAAGGGAGCCAGGGTGGTGTTTACAGACAATTGACTGTATCCCTATGGCCTTTTGTGAAAACAGTTTGATAAACAACTTCTCAGTAACCCAAGTCCTTCTTACATCACTCAACTGGGTAAGTAGGCAGAGAGTGGGGACTTATAGGTCTGAGGCTGAATAGTAGGTGTGTAAGCCCCGCTAATACCTCTCATCCACAATGTGCTCTAGCTCTGATCTGAATTACTGTTTCTTCACATATTCAAGCCTTTTCATTTTTCAAATATACTTGATCTCTGAAGGTTAAGAATGTAAAGCGCAGTTTATAAATAAAACAAACGTCAAAGGAAAGCACAAAATATCATTGTGTACCTGAATGCTAAATTCTCCAGGTGACAGTGATGTGAAGTACACATTTAAAGATGAAAAGAAAATAGCTCAGCTATTTAGGTGATCAAAAGAATTATCCGGATGATCAATTACATATTTAAACTAGCAGACATTTCTTTAGCAATGCCTTTTCAAAGGAACAAAATGTCAGGGCATTACTCGTAATTTTAGCTAAGGTTTGTATGCTGCCGCTCCCATGAAATGATTAACCATTTTAGCATTTAAACAAGGCTATTGGAGCTAAAACTAAATTCTGTTGAAGTTCTTATTTCACCAGTGATGGCTTTGTTCTTTCTAAAATCTGATTAATTAAAAGAGATATGTTCAGAGAATTAAATATAAGAAAGAATGTCAGTAAGAATTTCTAACGTTTGACAATGTAGACTATGTTAGCCGGTTTGCTCCATTCTATCCCTTCTACTCAATAGGTTTCACCTGATTAAATCCTAGTTTTACTTTATCTTCTTTAAAAATCAGATTAGTTTCTAAAAAGCATATTGAGATTCATATAAACATCTCCAAATCTATGTGATTGCAGAGTTTTCACTCATGCATTGCTATTCTTCTACACAATTGTTAATACACCAGGACAATTCTGTACCTCCCTTAGGCAAAATGCAACAGATGTAGAACATTTTCTTTATAAATACTTGCGATGATCCTAAATTCCTGTTTAATGGTACCAAGGCTTTAGAAAGGAAGACAAAAGCTATACTAAGATGAGAAGATGAATTTCCTTTGAGAGATGGAGTATGATAGAAGGGAATGAATAAGGAAATGACCCGGGAATATGAAGTGAGGATGTGAATAGGTCAGCTGAAACTTCCTGAATGATGAGTATCCAAAATTCAGGTTCAAATGATGGTCTGATTTTTCTATTTGATATTTGTGATAGTTCAATGAAAGCCCTTCCTTCCTTCTAAAATTTTTAGAAAATCATGTGTTTAAATAATGAAGCCAAAATATTGAGATTAAAGTTTTATCTAGTTAAGAGGGAGATTCTCATGACTGGATGGTGTGCTTAAATATATTCCTTTCTGGTATTTATTTCTCCTTTGTTTTCTAATATGTTACTTAATTTTGCATTTGTATACCCTTTGCTTTTCTTCCAGAAAACATGGTAAGAGATATGAAGCTAAATAGTGATCACAGTTCTAAATGTTTAGTTCTCTGAGATGTAACAATAACAAAGTATAATAAGATAGCAATTTCCAATTTATAAATAGGAAAGACATCGTTTTATTCTAAAAATATGTACATATTCTCTGATAAATAGTTTTGCCACAGTGGCCTTGATTTTTAAAGAGTATAATGTGCCTTAAAATAATTCCACATATTTACATTCAACTATGACATCTTTGAAATTCATTCAATGTTAAAGACAGAGAGATAAATTGATTTCATTTATTAAATTAAAAATATTTTTCCAGACACTTAAATTAAGATGATGGCCAAATTACATGCTGACAATTTAACATATGTTGTACCATATTGATTACATTATATTGTACGTATACAATATGCATGAAATCCTACATTTTTATAAAGCTTTAAAAAAATTTTTTTTTCAGAATATCATGACATCTGATGTTTTACCCTACTCCCTGACCATCTTTGGGGAGAAAGGATAAAGGCAAAGAAGATCTTGGAAGTAAAAAGTGAGGGCATATATTGCCATTCATATGTATTTATGTATCAAAATAAATTTAAGGAATTAAATAGCTTATATAATCACGCGTTGAATGACCTAAATGGGACTTGAAGCCAAGTTTCCCAACATCCAGACTTTTGTCCCACTATTCATTAGCAGGGATCCTTCTTAAAGCAAGGCCAATATTGAGCTACATAATTGTATTGACTTATATACCCTTAAATTCTAAGTGGCCATACAGATTATATTTTTAGACCACCCTCTAGTCATTAGCTATCAAGAAAGCAGATTCCATGCCAGGGATCACAGTTTGAGAGTACTTGATCATCTTTTGAGTAAAGCCCTCCAATTTTTTTTAAGTCTCTCTCCAATAAATTTTGAATGTTTTTGCTAGAGATAAGTGGAAACCCATAGATTAAAAGAACATAACTACAGCAAGCCTAGGAGCTACATAAATATAGAGATTTACTGAATATTTCAACAGTCAATAAAGGATCTTATATTTGAAACAGAATCACATTTAGGTGAGAGCTCCTGGGTTCAACATATGGCAGGGTTCTATTGTCTGTTTTAAATAACAACCAAAAGGGGATAGAAAAATGGAAATGAGTGAGCAAAATGAAGCTGATATGCCAGGCCCAGGGGCTTTCTTCTGTTCCCTTTTTATGCAATGATTTTAATAAAATAAGATGGTGCCTGCAAGCCAATTCCTCCAAATGAAAAATGCAGCGGAATTTTATAGGCATTTTTATTTCCCTTACTATATATATTTGAAACACTTTATCATTTATACAACTATTCTTGATATTTCGATACCGTAAGATGACAAGCTTTTTAAACTTTAAAATATTTTTTGAACTGTGAGTAAAAGTCAATTAAATGTAACTATGAAGCAAATACTTAGGGTAATTAAAGAGGAAATTTATGTTGATTATTCTAATATTTTCTATACACAAAAATAGCATAAAGTGCATCTTATTTTACATATGCTATTTAATGAGAAACCAGGGTCCAAAATTTTTTAAAGGAATGCCAAACTATATTTTTCTGTTGTGCAACAGTGACCTACATATTCAATACAATAAATATAATTTTATGAAATTGTGTAAATTTCATAAAATAAGTGTAAAACAGGAGGAAAAAAAGTTCACAAGGAGAGTACCAAGTTACTGTGAAGCTAAAATAAAATATTGTTTGGCTAAAATGGAAAATTCTTTTATTTTTAAGGCATGTTTAAGAAACGCAGACTTTCAAATACGCCCAAGTGTATATGGATGCAAGTACTAGTATATCTAAAACTCACAGAATTACAGTCCTAGAGCCTGTAAAACATTAGTTCATATTGTAAAATATAAGTTCAACTACAAAGTATCAACTATTTTGATGACTCTAAGTAAAAAAGTTGTGACTATTTTTCTCAAATATAAACATTGTTTGTTGTGTCTTGCCTGGTTTCCCATGTTTTTCACTGCTTGCAGTCATCCTATATAATAAAAGCCCAGTGACTGAAATGGCGGAACAACCTTTATGACCAGAATGATCATGGCCCCTCACCCCTGCTGGCCCCACCCCCCAGCGGGGACCCCTACCCTGATTGGGGGTCCCAATCAGGGCAGGCCAGTCAGCCCCATGCACCCGGCCTCTATCCTATATAATAAAAGGCTAATATGCAAATTGACCAAATGGTGGAATGACTGGTCACTATGATGTGCACTGACCATCAGGGGGCAGATGCTCAACACAGGAGCTGTCCCCTGGTGGGCAGTGCACTCCCACAAGGGGAGCACCGCTCAGCCAGAAGCCGGGATCACAGATAGCAAGCGCAGCAGTAGTGGCGAAAGCCTCTCCTGCCTCCGCAGCAGCGCTAAGGATGTCCAACTGCTGGCTTAGGCCCGCTCCATGAGGGAAACAGTCCTAAGCCATCAGTCGGACATCCCCTGAGGGCTTCCAGACTGCGAGAGGGCACAGGCTGGGCTGAGGGACCCCCCACAAGTGCACGAATTTCGTGCACCAGGTCTCTAGTTCAATCATAAGTGTTCCTGTCTCGTTCCTCCCAGCATCTCTTCCCGCAGGTTAGAAGCTACCTAAGATATTTGGTCTGTCCTTTATCTTGTCTCCTTCCTTAGCTTCTGCATCTCTGCAAACTCCAGCGCCTCCTTTCCTATTACAAGCTGTCACTGCATTGTCTTACATGGATCTTCACCCCAGGCTTCTTTTCTTTCCCCTCTTGCCCTCACCCACTCCTCAAGAACCAGTTGTCTCCTAGATTGTACTACCCAGATGTTCCACAAGAACTAAAATTCATATGCCAGTATTTAATCACTGACTTTCTCCTAAACTGTGTTTTGCCCTGAATTTCTTATTTAAATTTATGGTAAAGATCTACTTAGGCATTAAGATAAAAAAAAAACCTGAAAGTTATTGATTTCTTTTTTTTTTTACTCATCTAATACTAACTCTTTTTATTTCGAATCCCATATCTTACAAATATCTTCTCCTACCCATCTCAGCTACCTTGGAGAGTCCTCAGCATCTCTCTCTCTCTCTCTCTCTCTCTCTCTCTCTCTCTCTCTCTCTCTCTCTCCTCTCTTTCTCTGTAATTATTTCTAGTTGACTTACTACAGGCATAACTCCTACTGGGTTCTTTTTACCTTGCCCTTTTTCATCCATCTGTATACTGCCATTATACAGAAACTTCTAGAATACTAGCCTGATCAGACTTGGTAAAATTTTTACAACATTCTTTTTTCAAATTTGTTCTACAGATATTAATTTCAGTTACTCTAAAATAAATAAATAAATAAATAAATAAATAAATAAATAAATAAATAAAAGTTCTGGCATGATTGGTGTGGCTCAGTGGTTGAGCGTTGACCCATGAACCAGGAAGTCAGGGTTCAATTCCTGGTCAGGGCACATGCCCAGGTTGTGGGCCCGATCCCCAGAGTGGGGCATGCAGAAGACAGCCAGGTGATGATTCTCTCTCATCACTGATGTTTCTCTCTCTCTCTCTCTCTCTCTCTCTCTCTCTCTCTCTCTCTCTCTCCCCCCCCCTCTGAAATCAATAAAATATACTAAAAAAACACAAGTTCTGACATCAAGTTGTTTAATGTAGAAATCTCCAATATATATACAAACACATATATATATATGGAGATTTCTACATTAAACGACAATGAACAGTTTTCGATACTGCAGTGCTTCTAAGAACTTATATATATGCATGCTTCATTTTTTCCAACAGCAAGATATATTGCAGTACACAAGGATTCTTAAAATTATTTGATACAAAAAGGCTTTTTTTTTGTTCCAACATATTTGTTATTCCATGGAACACCACACAAAACCAGCGCTCCCTAGGATACACTCTGGAAAAATTAAGTAAGGATTAAGTCTGAATTTCTTTGTATGGCATAAAAGAAATCCAACAAAGTAACTGGTGCCCACTTCTTTTTACTCTGCTATACACTTCATTCTGTGGTCTGGCCACACCAAACTTTGTAGTTTTCCAATTATGCCACATCTTTCTCTTTGTCCTTTGCTTAGAATGCTTGAATCCCTCTCAGAAGTCTGCTGCATGACTATCGATTAAATGCCAATTCATAGATAATCCCCTGCTCATGTCCTGATGCCTCTGCACCCTCCAGGCAAAAAGGTCATTATCCTGCTTGTATTCTCCCAGATTTGATGGTGGAATTGAGAACTGAATTAGTCATCTTTGTAATCCACACAATTGAATAGAATTCCAAGAGTGTTGACATTAAATAAATGTATATTATTAAATAAACTAGAGGCCTGGTGCAGGAATTAGTGCATGGGTGGGATCCCTTGCAGTGGCCTGTGGAGATCAGGCCCCAGCTCGTGCCCCTAGCCTCACAGCCCCGTAGCCCTGCTTGGCACCCTGCCTTGGCCTGGCACCGTCCCCTCACTTGCTCCACCATCCCAACTGTGGGGTGATCGATCTGAGCCACGCCCCCTGCCTGGCTCTCTCAGTGCCTGGGAGCTGGGCGGCAGCCTCACCACACACCACCGCCATCGTTGGTCACTGTCTGTGGGGTGATCGGGTCCCTGCTTGCACCTGCCTTGGTCTGCCACCACCTGCTCACCTGCTTTACCATCCTTCCACGGTCCTGCTCTCGCTGGGGCCCATCGGGCCGGCAGCACCTCCACTGTAGCCAATTGCCAGCATAGTGTTGCCGATGCCTGCCATGTTCCTCATCACCCCCTGGTGGCCAGTGCATGTCATAGAGAGCAGTTGAACTACCGGTTGGTTGAACTCCGAGAGGACAATTTGCATATTAGCCTTTTATTATATAGGATGATTGGAGTCTGATTCAACACTTATTGGACATTTCTTATGTAGCAACCATTTAATATGTTTGTTATGGTGATTTAATAAGTAAGCATAGCCGAAACCGGTTTGGCTCAGTGGATAGAGCGTCGGCCTGCGGATTCAAGGGTCCCAGGTTCGATTCCGCTCAGGGGCATGTACCTGGGTTGCGGGCACATCTCCAGTGGGGGATGTGCAGGAGGCAGCTGATCGATGTTTCTCTCTTGTCGATGTTTCTAGCTCTCTATCTCTCTCCCTTCCTCTCTGTAAAAAATCAATAAAATATATTAAAAAAACAAACAAACAAAAAAAATAAGTAAGCATAAAGCAGTTAGAACCTTGCTTGATAAATTATTAACATTGCATGAGTTTTTGTTAAAATAAAATAAGCAAGTGAATAAATAATATAACTCAGCTGTCAAGGAACTTACAAACTTAGAGCAGATCTAAAGTTTGTAGAGCCACAGATGGTGCCAGACAGAACTCCTTAAGTACTGTAAAAGGTTTTGAAGTGTATGAAATACCAAAGATGGGGAAAAAATTGGAGGAGAAAGAATGGAGATGGAATCTTAGAATCCAATGCCAGAAAGAAAAAAAAAAAATAGAAAAGAAAATGATTCTGTGACTGAAAAGCCAGCTTGAGAGTGGCTGGTCCCTTGAAATTTGTGTATAGATATTTTTACTCTTGAGAGAGAGAAGCAAGAAGTATGTGCTGTTAGCATTATAAAAAAATCCATTCATTTTTATATGTTCATGCTTCATGTTCAACAATGTCCTAATCTTTTTTAAAAAACAATTATTGAAGTATAGTTGGCATGCATTATTATATTAGTTACAGAAATGCAATGTAGTGATTTGACATTTATATATTTTACAATGTGATCACCAAAATTTACTAGTAAGTCTAATACCCATCTGCCACCATGTCACCATCTGTCACCATGCAAACTTATTACAATACTAGAGGCCCGGTGCACAAAAATTTTGTGCACTCGGGGGTCAGGGCGGGTCCCTCAGCCCGGCCTGTGCCCTCTCGCAGTCTGGGACCCCTAGGGAGATAACGACCTGCTGGCTTAGGCCTGCTCCCGGGTGGCAGAGGGCAGGCCCAATCCCTAGGTGCAGCCCCTGGTCGGGCCCAGAGCAGGGCCGATTGGGGAGTTGGAGCGCCGCCCCCTGTCATGCACAGAGCAGGGCCCATCAGGAGAGTTGGGGAGCTCGCCCCTATCACGCACAGAGCAGGGCTGATCAGGAGGTTGGGGCGCCTTCCCCTGTCATGAACAGTGCAGGGTGGATAGGGAGGTTGTGGCCCCACCCCCTCTCACACACAGAGCCACAGGGCAATCAGGGGTTTGGGCGCTGACCCCTGTCATGCTGATCCCGGTGCCAGGAGACCTCTCGTCTCTGCTGATCCTGGTGCTGGGAGGCCTCGTGGCTCCGCTGATCCTGGTGCTGGGAGGCAAATTATCCTTTTACTATATAGGATAGAGGCCTGGTGCATGGGTGGGGCAGGCTGGTTTGCCCTGAAGGGTGTCCTGGATCAGGGTGGGGGTCCCCACTGGGGTGCCTGGCCAGCCTGGGTGAGGGGATGATGGCTGTTTGCAGCTGGTCACACCCCCTTCAGGGTGGGGGTCCCCACTGGGGTGCCTGGCCAGTCTGGGTGAGGGGCTGAGGGCTGTTTTCAGGCTGGCAGGTGACTGAAGCTCCCAACTGCTCCTTTTTTTCTTTTTTTTTATTCTGGGCCAGCTTTAGCTCTGGCTCCAGTTCTGAGGCCTCTGCTGCTGAAAGCAGGTATTTGGTTTGTTTGGGTTCTATAATCAAAACACTGTATCAACTCCAGCTCTGAGATCCCACTGGCTGAAAGCAGGTTTCTGGGGTTTTGTTTAGTTTCTATATTTGTTACAATGTTTCAAACTGCAAGCTCAGAGGCCGGCAAGGCAGGCGGGGAACGTTGGAGTCCTCCATCACTGAAGCAAGCAAGCCTCATGTTAGCTTCCAGCTGCCTGGCTGCCAGCCGCCATCTTGGCTGGCAGTTAATTTGCATATCTCCCTGATTAGCCAATGGGAAGGGTAGTGGACGTACAGCTAATTACCATGTTTCTCTTTTATTAGATAGGATTACTCACTATATTCCCTGTGCTCTACACTATATCCCTGTGGCTTATTTTAAAACTGGAAGTTTGTATCTACCTCTTATTTCCCTTCACCCTTTTCACCATTTCCCCCAATAATTTCCCCCCTGGCAACCATCAGTTTTTTCTCTGTTTCTTCTTAAGCCATTGTAAAATAGCCTTTTTATTAGTGTGCTTTTTAGTACGATTGTTTTAGTGTATATAACTGACACTGAAAAATAAAACAAGTAAACCATTTATTTAAAATAAGTTTAGCCAAGTACATTAATTTTTCAAACCCTTAATATTAATCAAAAAGTACTAAACTATCTTGGGTTTTCATTAAGTACTTAATGAATATGTGACTTGGGAAGGCTTGATCCCAGGGAAAAAATGGCAAATATATTTGTATAACTTAAGTGACACATTATCTTTATTTCTCTATAACTCTTTCTAGAATGATATTCCTATATTACTATATCTGCAGGTCCATTTTTTCTTAGGTACATAAAATATTGAAATTATTTAGTAATAAATCTTTTAAAATAAAAAATATGCAATAACATTTTTTACCATCTTTTACAACCAAAGCACTGATTTAATAACTTGGAGATTTACAAATTGATTTTAATTATAAGAGAATATTTTTCTTAAGCTAAAAATTATCATTTGGTATAAAAATATTAACTAATAACGTTAGGTTTTTTTGTTTTGTTTCTGTGTACTTGTTTTACCCTCTTGTTAGAAGCTATAAGGGATGTTGCAATTCTTAAACTTTTAATAACCTTGAAAAACAAGACCTGGGAAGGGAGAAAAGAGTTTAAAAAACAGCTCATTGAAGTTATATCATCATCTGGTCTAGTGTACTTTATTTTCCTCAAAGTCAAGCACAATTTTAGCAAACTGAGACCAAAAATTAAAAGTTCATTCTCTCCAAATCTAATTAATCCACAGATTGTTCCAGGAAAATTCAAGTTATATTCATTTTTGAACTTTCTCTTCCACTTTACAGTTATTCTGACACTCCAGCTTTAATATTTGTTATACTTGTAAAATCGAAAAGATTTTAAACTATTTTGTGATTAAGGGCAATTTCAAAAATAAACAGTTATTTATTACGCTGTAGAAGATGGATCTAACTAAAACAGGCAAGAGTAGAAGTTGTTTTTAGTGGGATCTGCTTTCATATTTTGCAACATGCTCTTACCACTATCCTGGAAGTCAAATTAAAAAAAAAGAAAATTTAAACTCCTCATTGGCATATAGAACGTCATAAGAGATGATTACTATCATCAGAAGAATACGAACAAATTAGGAAACTTACCAACTCTGAAATAAATGGACTGATGATTGCTTTCATCTCTGGCATAAAGAAGGAGCGGGGAGAACTTTCAAGAGACCTGGGTGAGGACAAAGGAGTCAAACTGTAAATAAACATACAATATCCATGCAGGAACTGTAGTGGGTTAGCATGTAGAGGCATGAAATGGGTCTAGCCCAGGGGTGGGCAAACTTTTTGACTCGAGGGCCACAATGGGTTCTTAAACTGGACCGGAGGGCCGGAACAAAAGCATGGATGGAGTGTTTGTGTGAACTAATATAAATTCAAAGTAAGCATCATTACATAAAAGGGTACGGTCTTTTTTTTTTTTAGTTTTATTCATTTCAAACGGGCCGTAGTTTGCCCACGGCTGGTAGTCCCATTCACAAGTCTATTCCATGGACCTGAGAGTGTGGAAGGTTGGAGTCTGGACAGAGAATTAAAATAATTGCCAGCGGGAAACCTGGCTTTCACTGCAGCAGCTACCAAGGGCTAGCAATGGTTCTCAACCTTCCTAATGCCGCGACCCTTTAATACAGTTGTTCATGTTGTGGTGACCCCCAATTTCATTGTTACAAATTGAACATCATTAAAGCATAGTGATTAATCACAAAAACAATATGTAATGATATGTGTTTTCCGATGGTCTTAGGCGACCCCTATGAAAGGGTCATTCGACCCCCAAAGGGGTCGCGACCCACAGGTTGAGAACCGCTGGGCTAGAGGCAGGACTGCAGGGGAGTGAGAGGTCTCCTTCGGTGCAGAACTGTAATGGAAAACATAACAACCCTCCAGTAACCCAAAAAACCATCAGCCAGGTTACAAAGCAGAAGAGTCCTCGAGTTTGAGGAGCTGGCAGCTATCTGTAAACATAAAGAGGTCTAAAGAGATTTCATCTTGCTCTGATCCCAAGCCCTTCTGAAAATAAAATCTTGATCTCATCCTCAAATTTTTGAAACCTGTGGGAAACTGAATCTAACTTGCAACAAAGCTCAGACCACAGTACTTACAGGTTAGATTGACTCAACTCTCTTCCACCCCACCAAACTAGGAATCTGACAGAAAAATACATGAAATTTTCTGAGGAAAAAATATTAGTACTACAATATTTGCTATTCTTACATACACTACGTCCGACAAACAATAAAAACTTGACTCAATTGAAGATGCAATGAAATGTGACCTTCAGTCAACGAGGAAATCGTCAATGGAAGCAGCCCTATTTTGGGCTCAAATGATCAGGGGGGGACCTTTACATAATTATATATAAGTAATATGTTAAAAGACATAAAAAAATAAACAGAGAACATGTGTGAATAGAAAAGTTAAATCAACAGAGATTGAAAATATAAAATGAATTCTGATCAATATTCTAGAAATAAAAACATACTATATTAGAAGTGAAAAATACACTTATAGGGCTTAAAAAAGTTAATAACAGTGAAAAGATCAGTCCATTTAAAGACATTAAATTGAAATGATCCAAATGGCCACAGATAAAAAAAAAAGAAAACAAAAGATCAGAACAAATGATATCTGTGAAATAACAAATACCTATCTTACATATAATTAGAGCCAGAGAGGCAGGAGTGGAGCAAAAGAGTTATTTGAAGAGGTATGGAAAAATAATTTTCTAAAATTGACGAAAAGCGTAAATCCACAGACCCAAGATACTAAACCAACCACAGGCAAGATAAATTCAAAGAATAAATCACCTAAATACATTATAATCAAATTTCTGAGAACCAGAGAAAGAAATTTAAAAGCAGTAGGATGAGAATACATTACATTAGGGGATCAATAATATGAATGATGGTTTACTTCACATTAGACACAATGGGACAAGAAAGACACTGAAACAAAAATCTTCAACATGTAAAAAAGTATAGGGTAAGAATTCTATATCTATATTTTTCAAAAAGAAAGAAAAAGAAAACATTTTTTTTAGGCAGAACAACAACAACAAAAAGCTGAGATTATGTCTCCAGCATACTTGCTATATAAGAATTACTAAAAGAAGTTCTTCTGGATGAAGGGAAATAATGTGAGATGGAAACACAGAGATCCAAGAAAAAAACTGAGTCCCAAAAGATGAATTATGTGAAAAAATAAAAAATATATTTTTCATAACATATATGCATACACATATTAAAAATTATCTGAAGGGTGGTTTACTGGTTAAGGCAAATGTAGGGTTTACACCACGTGAAAAACAAAATGCATGATAACGGAAGAAAGAGAGGTAAGAATAGACAAATTATAGTACTAGAAATCAGAAAGCTATTTGGGAAGAAGTGGGAATAGTTGGAAAATGAATAAGGGAATATTGTACTGTGACAGAATGTTTTCTATTTTGTTTTGTGTGTTATATGGGAATATGCAATTGTCAAAATTCATCAAACTGGAAACCTTAGATCTGTAGAGTTTATTTTATGTAAATTACAAAAAGAATACAAAATCAATATTGAATGCATCCAAATTCAATATGTCCATCACATTTATTTTCTTATTTCTATTTTGGTTTCAAAGAGGTTAAACTAGTCACTAAATGAAAAAGCAAATTCTTTGCCAATTTTTCTAAAATGAATTTGTAGCATCAAAGAATTTTATATAATAAAAGGCTAATATGAAAATAGACTGAATGGCAGAACAACTGAACCAGTCGCTGTGATGTGTGCTGATTACCAGGGGGCACATGCAGTACATGGCAGGTGTAGGCAGCAGGCAGCAGAGCGCAGAACATGGGGGGTGTCAGCTGCAGCAGGACAGTGAAGCAGGTGAGCAGGGGCGTCAGACGAAGGCAGGGTGCCAGTGACTATCATTGGGGCAAGCTTCTGATGGTTACTGAAAATTCTTTGCTCCCACGCACCATGGTCCTACCGGGCATTCACACCCACTGCCAACGCTGAAGCTGCTGTTTGCACCAGCTGACGGTTCTCAGCGCTGGCCCCAATCGCTTGGTGCCGTTAGTGGGTGCGAGCAGTGGCTGCTGACCCCAATCACCCCTCAGGGCTTCTCCACCTGCCCTTGCTCCTGAGGGGTGATTGGGGCCAGCAGCTGCCTCTCGCACCTGCTGCCAGCAATGTCCCGCTCGCACTCGTAGCTGGCACCAGAGCCACCACTCGCACCCACTGCCAGAGCTACCACTCGCACCCACTGCCAGCGCCTGGAGCTGGTCCCAATCACTTGGTGCTATCAGTGGGTGTGAGTGGCAGCTGCCAGCACCGATCACACCCTCAGGGCTTCTCCACCTCCCCCTGCTCCTGAGGGGTGATTGGGGAAGCAGCCGCCAATCGCACCTGCTGACGGTGCTGGCCCTGCTCGCACCCGCTGCTGGTGTCAGCCCCAATCACTCTGCACTGTCAGTGGGTGTGAGAGGGGCTGGGGCCGGCACCGCCAATGCATGGGAGCAATGGCAGCAGGAGCGAGGCTGCCAGGAGACAGGGGACCAGAGGCCATAGCGGGAGGGGCTAGACGGAGGTGCAGAGGATGGACCAAGAGCCACCCCTGTGCCCACCGCAAACTCATGGCCCACAGTTCCTTTCAAGGTGCACAAATTCGTGCACTGGACCCCTAGTCTCTCTCTATATATATGCCTAAGCAACTGTTCGACTGTTCAACTGTTCAACTGTTTGCTATGATGTGTACTGACCACCAGGGGGCAGACACTCAATGCAGAGGCATGGAAACATGGAACAGACTGGTGAATCTCAGAGGGAAGGGGGAGGGGGAAGGGCGGGAAGAGATTAACCAAACATCTTATATGCATACTAGAGGCCCAGTGCACAGATTCATGCACTACTGGGGTCCCTTGGCCTACCTTGTAGGAATCTGGTCGAAATTGGCTCGAGGGGTCCCAGATTGCAAGAGGGCACATACCAGGCCAAGGGACCCTACCGGTGCACAAATCCATGCACAGGGCCTCTAGTAGAAATATAATATATGGTATTTGAAACAAAGAAATGAATAGAATAATAGCATTGACCTAGTAAATGAAATGCAGCTTTTTAAGGGTATTTTAAAATTAAATTTATTGGGGTGACATTGGTTAATAAAATATATAGGTGTGAAGTGTACAAATTCTATGATACATCGTATATTGCATTGCATGCAAACCACACAAAGTCAAATCTTCTTCCTGCTCCTTAATCAGGTCTTTAAGTTTGCATTTATCATTCAGTAAATATAAGTTAAAATCTTATTTTTCAATTTTTTACTTATTCCTCCTTATCCCTTTTACTCCCATCATGCTTCTTTCATGTATTTCCTCATTTTTCTTTCTTCTATTCCTGTCTTTCTTTTCATCTGATTTCTAAACTTTGGTCTGTAGCTGTTTACTTACCTGATTTCTGTCTTCAACAAACACTAAATTTTGGCACTTTCAACTAATTTTTTTGCATCCTTGTTGGTCCTAATTCTAATACAGCAAAATTAATACCTAATGCCTTAATTCAACACATTTTGAAGAAAATGATGCAAATTTTTAAGCAATGGATCATTACTAGGGAATAAGAAGTTAATAATATAGGCAAGTCTTCTACAATGTCAAACAAGGAACTAAATAAATTATGCTGGAGAATAAAAGGACCTGCATTCTAAATTACTGGATTTTTGTTGCCATAATAACTTTGTGTCCACAATAAAAAAATACAAATTCATGTCTTATGAGGCTATGGTTAAGTTGTTAACCATTTTTTGGACATTATTAAAATGTCAATATGAAACCTAAACACCTTGAGATAAAATGTTATCTTACACTGAGATTAAGTGAAGCCTTAGATTATTATATCAATCATTTTAATATTGATTTCTTCAGTGCTAAATTTTATTTTTAATTGCTCAATTAAACTCACTGATGAGAACACAAGTTTCAAAAATTATATCTTAATCTGAAATCATATATTAGATACACTTTATTAAGCATAATTTTAGCATCTAATTATATATCAGGAAAATATACAAAAAATCATATGAAAATGTAAATCTGAGGTTATGATTCTATTTATAACTTTCATATTTGAGGAGAAAAATGCACTAATACATAATAAATAATTTGTTATTTTTTATGGATAAGCTTTTTCTAACCTACAGTCCTCTACCTGCTTCAGGAAAACAAACAGAAGAATGAAAAAGAATTTTAAAAAAAGCTCTTCATGATTCTCGATGTAACAGAGGTCATTCACTTCAACTGTCAGTGGAAATTATTGAACAAAATCATTTGTTTGGTGATGTAACCTCACATTATGATTGAAATTATAGGTATTCTTTGTTAGCTGTCTCAACATTGAAACTGTTTAAAAAATAGTATTTAATTTATTGGTTTTTAGTAGCAAAATAAATTATTGTGGCAATTTCAAAGATCTATATGTGACCAACATTTGTATTGGCTTTTCATAAAAAAGCTCTTCACTCTTCCCAATAAATCTCTGTATTACCTTCAAAATTTTAGCAATTCATAGAGCTACATCTTAGTTCCTTGCAAAATAGATGGAACCATTCATATAATTATCAAGATTGTTCCAAATAAAAAAGCTAACTTAATAACAGAAAGAAAAATAATAGCTTTTACCATTTGCTTCATGTCATATATATGATAGAATTTGCTTAAACAGCTATACTTGTATATGGAAAATTACTTTTGTATATATACACATATAAATGTATATATAATTTTAAAAATGAGTATAGCTTGTTAGCCAAGAAGATTGAATAATCTTTAATCTAACATAGTATTTTGTTCAAGAGTCTTTTTATCTGAGTTGATACACATTTGTTTTGGTATTAGAGTCAAATGTGTGTATCCCTTTGTAAAAATTTATTCTGCATTTACACATGGTTTAATCAATACACTTTAACTTTAAAAATAGCAATTTTTAATTTCATTTTGTATATTTCTTTGACAGTAAAGCATATATTTACTTTCCAATAACGTTCATTCAAAATTTATCATCATAATATTTAATTTTCCTTTCTGGCTGTAATAAGTTATGCATCAGAATTTCACTTAATGTACAACTACTTCTGTAAGGGGCAACCAAAGTTATTTTTTCAGAGAATCTACAGTGGGAACCTGGTTATGTCTTTCAAATAATTTTGTTATTTAATGTTTATTTCTCTTCTGATTCCTAACCCTTTGGCATGAAATTCTCTATCTGTATTAGACCAAATGCTAATGTTTTTCTTTGCTTTCCATTGCTACTTTGTCTAGGATAATTTTTTTAAACAAGAATCTTTATAAATAAAAAAATTGAACTATTCACATGTGACAACATATTTAATTGTGTATTTTAAGAATAGCTTCTGTCATTTATTAAGAGAAACCAGACACAATTCTAGCTACCAATATAGTGGCTTTAGGCACATTATACCAGGGACAATGTGTCAGATCTATTTAAAAAAAATAAGAAGAATGATTAAAAAAGCTATGAACTATAAAGCTGGGAGCATAAAAAGTTGGTTCAAGAAACTTTTGGTAGAAAGATATTATCCAGCATCACTTATGCAAGGCTGTAATAAAATATGAAAAGCTTGGTAGGTCTTCATGGTAAAATGGTTTAAGGGAACTGAGTTATTATTATTTAATTGTGAGTTATGGCTATATCATACCTAATGTTTGTGATACTTTTTGTTTCCAGGAATAAAAGATAGTGATAAATTATTTCAAACTTCATTAGGAGGACATATATAATACTTAAAATATCTCATAATTAAAGTTGAAAAACTTGGAATAATTGTAATAGATTTCTGAATTATTTTGTGTATTCTCCTTCCGTCATTGTTGGGGTGCCTTATATTTAGTCTTTTATAAAGATGGCTTTCAAAGTTATTGGGAGCTGCACAGCCTTTTGACTTTCATAATGCCTAAGACCTTAAATCATGTTCAGTATGTTTATTTGAGATTGTTCTCTTAGGTCAGAATTCTGTCAATTTCAAGGACTTATTATCCTGCTTGAGTATAGAATACATTTGAAAGGCCAGTGATGGTAGTTTTTTTTTTTATTTGACCCAGATAACAATCACCATAAATTATTTACTAAGTGCACTTACTATGTGCCAAGGGCTACAATAAATGCTCAACATATATCTCCCTTAACTATCATGAAAAAAATCTATAATGCATTTTTATTATGACCATATTACAGAATTTTTAAAGTGAGGCTTAGAGAGTTTAAAGAAACCACTCATCAAATGGCTAGTAAGCCATAGAGCTAGGATGATAAAACAGATATTTTTGAACTCAAAATCCATGTTCTTTCTACTCCACCAGGGATAAAAAACTATATAATTGTGTTGCTATCCTTTTATGATGCTTATGCCTACTGAGCCCAGATGTGATCTAAATTCCTGCCCTAATGTTCAAATCAATCACCTGAGGATCTTGTTAAAATACAGATCCCCAAATAAGTGGAATCATACAGTATTTGTCTTTAGCAACTGGCTAATTTCACTTAGCATCATGTCCTCAGGTTTCATCCAAATTGCAGTTTTTGTAAAATGGGCATGGAGTTTCAGTTTTGCAAGATAAAACAAAAAAGTCTTGGAGATTGGCTGCACACCAATATAAGTGCACTTAACACTACTGAACAGGACTCTGAAAAGTTGTTAAGATGTAAATTCTATATTCTGCATATTTTACCACAATTAAAAATAATGCATATCCTGGTTTAGTCGGTCTGGGGTGAAGCCCCGGTGATGTTGACGCTGCTGGTCCCTATGATCCTTGCAGTAACATAGATACCTTTCTCAAAGAAGACCTCCGAAGAGCCACTGCTGTTCGATTTCAATTGACGTGTGAGAAAAAAAAAATAGACTGAAAGTCCTTCCTCTCTGCTACACCGTTTTCCAATTGATGTGAATATCCTCATTCATACTAGGACAAGCGACACAAAGCGCCCTTTGCTTCTGAGGCCCTTCAATTCCTTAAAGAATTCAAAGTCTACTAATGTCTTTGGCCTTGGAGGCATCTTCGGCTTACTTCAACTTCTAAGATAATCATGTCCTGAAATATCTCCTGTGATGATGCATGCTGAAAAGTTTCCTCCCACCCTGACAGCTGAGAAGAGAAAAACAGTTTCCAAGCTGCTGCTACATATCAAAGAGCCTGTCTTTTTAGCTTCACTGACAAGTTGAGTGATTTTCCAAAGTTTGAGAAAACATCGGGCAAAATCTTTTCCAGATAAGAAGCTGCTGTCAGCTGCCTGCAAATGAGAGAGCAACTTTAAATTCTATGGGGGGAATTCCTGTTGGAGTCTCAGTCCCAGGTCCCAGACTCTGCCTTCTGGCCTCCTCCCCCTGCCTCTGCTCCAGCACCTTGCCAAAACGTCCAGACTGAGCAGGGCCGGTGGTCTCCCCTCCACTGCAGCTCCCCACATTTTCTCTGGAGGAAACCATGCTACTTGTTCAGGGAAGTAATACAAGGTCATTACTTATATATCATCTGTTCTGATTTTTAGCCCCAGTGTCATCACAGATGACAAATAGAAACGGGTGCCAAAGTCCATCTTCAAGTTCTTCTAATTCCTTATTGAAGTGGCCTGAATGACAGTTCTGTACCGCATGGCAGTGAGCTCTGCCAATATCTTCTGACTTGGGACGTGTGAATGTGACACAAAGAGAATTAATGAGGAAGCAGAGAAACAAAAGATGTCTGCTGCTAAGAAAATGATGCCCAGAGTCGCACTGACCCTGAAACTGAAGTGCTACTCTTCAGTTGTTGAGCTTTTTATTTTTCCTTACTATCCTATAAGTCTTTTCAATATATCCACATGAACTAGAGTAAGCCTGAACTAATCTGGATTTCCTGAAGACTGAAATGCTAACGCCCAATTATTTTTAACCAAGCCTTAATAGTGTAACAGATTCTGGCCCAACAAGGCTATGGTCTCTACTCCATAGATGACTGGCTAGGCCAGTGGTCGGCAAACTGCGGCTTGTGAGCCACATGCGGCTCTTTGGCACCTTGAGTGTGGCTCTTCCACAAAATACCAACTTCTGAGCATGGGCCACGAAGTTTCAATTGCACTGTACATGCGTGCCAGCACGTGGTATTTTGTGGAAGAGCCACATTCAAGGGGCCAAAGAGCCACATGTCGCTCATGAGCCGCAGTTTACCGATCACTGGGCTAGGCCATTGGCCATCAAAGCGGGCCTTTTATTAAGTGACTTTCACAGTGTTTATTGTTCCTGTCCTCAAGGGTATCTCTACCTTGTATTTAGAAATACTTTATTCTTCAGAAGCATTTTTTAGCCAATCAGAAAGATAATTTTGATAATTTATAAACTACTTTTCATCTCCCTACTTATTTAATTAGAGGAAAGAGTGGTTATCCACCTTGATGATCTGTTCCCTACCACTACTGTGTTAACTTATATCTCTGTTTTGGTAATTAGGAATTCCTCCCCCTCCGTTGTTACCTTTCAGAAGCTTCAAACATACTGAGGTTTCTATTCCTTCTTCTCATACTAATACCATATATTTTGCTTCTGTTTCTATATTTGCACTCTAGTTTCAACTCTGCCACCCCACTGATATTGCTAAAGAGTCCAGTTCTTTTCCTATATCTGCTATTTAGTACCATGTGGCTTATATCCTATTAAATCATAATGCCTACATTTGTAAATGGGAATTAAACACACACTTTCTAGGTCATGCAGATTTATGAGAATGGAAGATGGAAATGCACATGAATGTGTTTGTAATTGTAAAGTTTTAGATGAGTTTTATATGTTACCCCGAGAACTTTCTTACTTTCATTTTATACAGTCAGAAACAAATTACTAAATGGTGAACTCTCAGAGATAAAGATCATTGCATTTAAAAATGTAATCTTTCATTTATATTTACTCAGTCACACACCATTTTAAAGTGTCATCACTATTTTACATGTATGAAATATATTCTCTTGACTCTGTACTCATAATTTGTGCAAATGCAAAGATAAACAGAAAACAGAAAGCTTTGAATATTAGTTGTCAAAAATAATGACACAGTCCACCTCTGAATTTTGATGAGCAAATCAACACATTCAGTTTTCATCAAGAAGGAAAAATAGCTGTCTCAAATTCTTTTTTTCATTTATATGATCAAATTACTATTGCTATCACCATGACCTTTATAACTTAGTCTTAAAGTAATCTATGTAAACATCACCTTCCAAAATGTACCCCACAGCTGTGTTGCATACTTACCAACTTATTTTTGTACACACTTAGAAGTACTACTATTACCAATGTTTATATTGTACTGCTTCCCTTAGGGAAGAAAAACTTCTCAACAATCTTGTATTATTAACTAAGACATCAACTCTAGCATTTACCTGATTATAAAGCATTTGGATAGAGAATACATATACTTTAATGGGGATTTTGGACATCTAAGGTTTACTGCTGAATACTCCTCTTAAATTGATTTGGACTATAAGTATTGTCAGAGTAGCTTGCTGAGCCTTGTTCCCTTTGCCATTCCAAATTATTGAGATTAAAGCAGTGCCCAATTTTACTTTTAAGATGAATAAGAGAGTGCAATTGTAAAAGAATATATAGTAAAGGACAGAAGTATAATTGAGCACTTTTCAAGAACCACAGACATTTAATGAACAGAACAGAAGAATATCCTTCTGAAAAGAGAGGCAGTGCCTCTTCTTCTAAAAATCTACAGGATCATACTGGGCACAAAGCAGTTTCATTAAGAAAGCAATTTCATCATCATATTTTAGAAAAGGTTTTGAAGCACAATTTCTGTTTCATTTTTTTATCTTCTTACCAAAAGATCTACGTATTTACAATTATATACTATAGCAAATAACTGCTTTAGGTATAAGAACCTTTCTGTCCTAAGAAATTGATGTCTTAGTTCAAAAGAGATGCTGTAATAGCTCTTTAATTGAGCCATATAATTTCCATGGTTGGGTACAATTTGGCTTACAATAGTCCTTGTCCTTTAAAGTCTACCACCTGACGCATCACCACAAAGAACACTCAAGTAATTTATTGTTTTTTACTAAATTGCCATTAATTTATAGCTTTAAGTTTCAAAGGAGAATAAGTTGCTACAATATATAGAACCTTTTAAGGTTCACCTTCTCCTTGAATGTTGAATATCATCTAAGTCTTGACAAATATTCAGGTGAGCAAAGAATCAATGAAATCATTTCTACAATTAATTATCACCACAAAGAACATTCATGTAATTTATTGTTTCTTTTTAATTGTTATTAACTTATAGGTCTAAATTTCAAAGGAGAATAAGTTGATACAATATACAGAGCCTTTTAAGTTTGACCTTCTCCTTGAATATTCAGTATCATCTTAATCTTGACATAGATTCAGATAAGCAAAGAATCAACAAAATAATTTCTATAATTAATTATTAAAATAGGATTTTAATAACTATTAAAATACAGACAAATCATTTCATTATTTCTCTTTAGAAAGAATTGACTAAATCATAGTCACTTAAAGGAACTGGCTTTTTCCTAGATTTATGATGCTTTAAACAAAATCTTATTGGACAATTTATTCAGATGTATAATTTTTCCCAAAATTTAAAAATAAAATAACATTTGTGGCATTATAAATTTTGGATTCTATTTATTTGAAATTTTGCTATATTTGAAAATAGCTTGAAGAATCTATGACAAATGTTTGCTAGTAAAATTAATAGGGTTAATAAAATATAGCTAAGAGAACACTAAATAACTTTATAAAGCACTATTTGCAAACAGATATTTGTAAGTGCAAGGATTTGGGGAATTTAAAATCCAGCTCTTCTACTGGTATTAGTTATTGAACTTTGAGATTCCAAACTAAAATAATTTTTCAGTTTCCTCTTCTATAAAATAGGAATAACAACAATCACATTACTTGTGAAAATTATCCCACTGATATTCATGTGAAAACCAAAGTCTAAAGAAGCTAAGTGACTCATGGTATCACAAAACAAAAAGCAAGTTGAGGACTCAAACTTCATAATTTTTTATACACTATAATACTTTCCTCAAAAGCAGATAGTCACTTGTATGGATTCAGATTTTTTAATCTTATTCATGACTGAAATATGCTATATGTATAAGATACAAATGGCAATTGCCACGTGGAGTCACTGATATCAATGTGTATCAGACCATTAAAATGGAGCCCGGAGGCTATGATAAGGTTGGTCTCGTACACGTTCCACCCTGCCTATTTCTCCATGAACTGTACAACTTCTGAGCCATGCCTGGACCTTTTATCTCTTCCCACCATGGCAACCAGACCACATGCCTTCCTTAATTTGAAATGAATCGATCTTTATTAACCTAACCAGCATCCCTCTTTTGCCATGTCAGACTCAATCAATCCTTATTAACTTAACCAGCATCCTTCATTTACACAAAAGAGGACCAGATTTAAGACAGAGTTTGTAACTTGAGTCTTGATAATCCTGCCTTTTTTTTGTTCCCCAAGACCACACTTTTGCTTGCTACATAAACTTTACCTCCAGGTTGCAACCTTTGCCCTCAAATAGATGTCCTTTATTCCTCTTTTAGCTTAAGCCCTTTCTTGGTTTACAAAAACATATATCCTAGGAATGATCTCTAAAACAGTGTTTGAAATACTGTGCTGACATAACTCCCATTAGGTAATATGTTAAACTGTTATAGGTCATACACCTGTTCATTTGACATGCAGGGTATGGCCATTTGACACTGAAACTAAAACACAGTTTTCCACTTGATTTGAGACCTTTTCCTTTTAATCTGTAAACTAACAGAAAATATGCGATTTGGAGCAAGTAGATAGAAACTGATGCAATATGATGCCTACTTGAACTTTCACTGCATTAGTCATGACACAAGTAGGAAAACAAAAGGTGCATCAAAGAGAATTCTGTGTGTAGTTTTGGTTAAGGAGATAGAGAAGGAGCTGAGGGTGAACCAAAGAAAGCCCAGATATTAGTAACTGCAGGACGCCACCCACCACTCTTAGACTGAAGAGGGAAAGGGAAATAATGGTGTCACCTAAAGTACCCTCCATCCCTGGATGGAAGCTGGAGTCCTGGTGGGAGCTGGAGCCACAGAGGAGATGCAGCCACTCCCAGAAGGGCTGCTAAGGCACTGTGTATCTGAGCTCCTTGCTCCTCCCCGCTCCCACTCTCCAAACAGTGTCTCTAATAGGCTGACCTCAGCTGGGATTCAGATAAAGTGGGATCTGAACACACAACCTACAGATGCCAGGCTTCTCAGTTTATGATAGTTGTTCCATAACCGGTTGCATGTTTAATTTCAGAAACTTTAGACCACTTTTCCCACTCACTTTATCAAAATAAAGATTTACTTCCTCTGAGAAAGTATGGACCACTTATGAGCTATGACTACAGAAGGAGCCGCTCACTAATATGTATCAGCAGTATGCATACCACACCCCAACACAGACTCACACACCGCACTCGTGCATTCAAACCACAAAACCTCACTTCGCTCTGCCTCCTAACATCACAAGCAGAGGAATCTCAATGGAAGAGGCACAAACTGACATGTCAACGGAAGACAGGAATAGTACCACTGTAATTTATTTTTAAAACAACATAACCAATGTTATAGGAGAGATAAATCTATGTCATGTTTCTCAACTTATTGATTTTCAAAGGTGTCCCATTTCATTTTCTATCACAGTTTTAATAATACACAGCCCCTTCATCCCCTCCCCATGATGGAGGTTAAGTGTGATGTGGCTACGCAAAGGCAATGATAATGTAGGCGGACACATGTGACAGTCTGACCACTGACAAATCTATAGTCACTTCTCATCTGGTTTCAAGATTAAAGTCATAGAAAGTAACACTGCTCAAAAATGTACCTGACTCTTTTATGTTATTTTAAATTTACAAACATGATATATGTAAGTGTAAGCACATTTTAATATTGCCTCCATTTCTATTAGAAATGGCCAATACTGGTCAGGCCAGAAATTTAGAAATTCCAATGTGTAGCAGAAAAGAGTTTCCATGGCAGTCAGCTTTTCTTTTCTATTTGCAGGCAATTGAAAACATGTTGTGAATGTAGAACAGTGGCAAAAAATTTGTAAATACAGATATGCAGTAACTTCTTTATAACTCTAGATTTAATCTGAAATTAGCTGATTACAGAATAAAAGGTTGGAGAGTGCCTTTTTGAAATTTTAGAGGAATATCCAACCACCTATTGCAGAGGTGAGGGGTAGGAAGAGTCTGAATCTAGGGGGTGTAGAAGCTGTTGCTTCACATCTGATCACTTTGCTTACTCTTCTGACTACACGGGTATCAGATGAATCCAGAAAAAACATCTGGAAATGTAAAGCATTAACAAGAAGTTGACCAGCTACATATTTATTATTAATACAATAGATGGTTTTAGTTTTCATTTCATTAATTGTTTACTGATAACTTACATCAAATTCATTTTTACATTTACAGTATTATAACCCTTATTTAAACTTTTCTACTTAAAGTATGCAATATAATGCAGTGAGTTCTTCCCACTGCAAGCACAGGGGATCATCTTTAACACTCCCCATGCTTGTAGCACATTGTTTAGTATCTGAGATTTATTACTGAAAAGGTTGCCATAACAATGTTAGAAATGAAAATCAAGAACATTTGTGATATTTCTTTGACCCATAGGCAGTTGCAGGGCAAATGTGCATACACTTCTAGCAATCACTATAGCAACAACCAAATAATTGTTTTTAAATAACAAAAGGTGTCTTTGTGGAAATCATTACAAGTATCTGCAGTTAATTCTATGTCAAGAAAGCATCAGTGGGCCTTTGGTTCTTTAATAGGAGGGTCCTTTAATAAAAGAATGGCATCTTTGTAAATTATTCATTCAAAATGTCATAAAAATATACACACAAAAAGAAAATGTATTGTCCAACTGCCAAGGAATGATTGGCAAACCAGTATCATTTCTATTTCCTAATCGTTTTTTCCTATACATGTATTGTCCGTAGAAATAAGCGATGTTGTGTCACTTCTTTTCATTGCTTTCCTATAATTATAGTACACAGGTTTATTATGAAAACAAATTCACATTTTAAAGTATATTTTATATGATTAAGATTATGAAATGGCATCCAAAGGAAATCTTACACTGCATTTTTTCCCTTCCTGAAAGATTTTGTACTTTCAGTTCAATTAGCATATTTTGAAAGGTGCTTTGTGCTTTCATGCATCAGGCCCCTTGAAAATTTCACCTTTCCCATTTCTATATTCCCGGGCGCTCCTTGTTTTTATCTTCACCAAATGAAACACCAACATACTTATGAATTTAAATTGTAATGCCGTTCCCATTTTCTGCTATACAATAGAAATAGCTCTACATATTAAAATATAGAGTAAATGCTGATAGTGTATACATTTCTTTCTTTTTCAATTTGAAAGAAAAAATGGCATGTTTCTTTCTTCCTATGGTGGAGAAATGAGGCAGTGAAATCTAGAAGAGTAGGCATAACTATATGTAGCTTACACTAAAATAGATGGACGACAATCACAAATTAACCCATCTTTTAGATGACATTACACAGTTTTCTTTTTAAACTCTGAATAATCACCCGGATTATGTACTTAATACATAGATAGTCATTTATTTTTGGTCAGAAAATCAGAAGAGATAAAACTCTACTCACTAGGTCCCATCTAATCTGCAGTGCTTGGCATAGCCTGAAAGATCCTTAGAAGTACAGAGCTATACGGAACCCCCGACTCAGAACCTGCATTTTTTAAATTTATCTTTATTGTTGAAAGTATTACAGATATCTCCTTCTTTTTCTCCATGGACCCCATCCACCCTACACCTGTCTCCCTTCCAGGCCTTTACCACACTACTGTCTGTCCATGGGCTATGCATATATGCATATAAATTCTTTAGTTAACAAGATCCCAGTGGTTTGTGTTCATGTTACAGACTGAGAAACACTGGGTTACATGGACACAGACACTAGTGCAGTAAGGCGGGGGGAGAAATGGAGGGGGTGGGATGGAGAGGGGACATCTGTAATACTATCAGCAAAAAAGATAAATATAAAAACAAAGTAATCTCTTATAGGCAAAGAGAGAGAAACGCTGAGCAAGACCTAAATAATTTTATGCAAATTTCATCTGTTATTGGTTAACTTCAGTATAACTAGACAATTATTTTGACACTCTAACTGGCTAATTTGGGGTACAATTAATTGTACGTGCAATTGTGCTCACTCTAAAAAGATCTGGTGGTGAATTTGTGAAAATTCTGTAGTAAATATGGTGGCACCATATTTAAATTAGGTTATATGGAGGTCATAATTAATAATTAAGCAATTCCAAACCTAAACAACCAAATACTTTGTATAATTCATATGAAGACATTCAAAGGTATTAGAGCTCTTTCAGTGTGATACTCGTAAAAATCAATGAGAGGAGTGACATCACCAAGTTGTGACTCAGGTTGTTCCTGACTTTGCTCCCGCTCAGAAGAAGAGCAACTAACGTTCAATCATGAGCTCCAACGACAGAATCCTAAACCACGAAGGTGAGGCTGTACCACAGAGTCCGAGAGAGACGGCTTCCGAAGGGTGATAGAAGTGGCTACATGTTCACTGCACTGCCCCGCCCCGACCCAGGCCAAGCTAGCACAGCATGGAGAGCTCTCCCTTAGTCTCCAGTTCTTCCGCTGCGAAATAAAGAACCTGGAGGGGAACGACGAGACCTCTCCCAGCACTGTGTGTTGCTTTGCAGGAGCCCCTACTCCAATTTTGCACCATGTGGGTTACGGGAGAATATTTGGGACTCAATGACTGGAATCTGTGACAAAAGAAAGGGATGCATACTTTCAGTGATAAGATACTCACTCCTACGGATATAATGTACAATATGACTATAGCTACCACTGCTGTGTGATAAGAGAACTGTTAAGACAGTAAATGCTGTGAGTTCTAGTCACAAGGAGAAAATATGTTTGTTCCTCTTTCTATATTATTTATTTTCATTGTATCTGGATGAGAAGATGGATACAGCAGAACCTATTATGGTGATCATTTCACAATATATGTAAATCAAATCGGCCTTCCAGAATCCTTAGGCTCACACAGTGATGTATGTCAATGATTTCTCAATAAAAGTGAAAAAAAAATCATTTAAATAATTCAAAAATTTTAAGAAATTCAAAATGAATGCTACTTGTTGAAAAATTAAAGTAGCCTTTTTAAGCTACATAGAGGCACCATTAAAATAATATGTTTAAAACACTATTGCTTAGCTACTATGTGAATACTTATATTCTGGCATCTAGTAAGAATATCATAAAAATCATTTAAGGGCACAATTAGGATCTTGGCTATAATATTTAGAAATTAAGAACTTTATTCTATGAAGAACTAGCTAACCAAATTATTCTAGACTCTTTGGCTTCCCCAAATAGGGCATGAGAGGCTGGTTAGCTCTCCTTAAATAAATTCCCACATCTATTTCTCCTGGAGAATGCTGAAATAAAAATAACCATGATGTAGCCTGGACAATATAAGGCTGAAAGTTCATCAGAGTGTCTGGCCTCATGGCTTTTAATTTAGTCTTCTTATTTGAAACCCATTGTGTCTTTACTGTCCATGAAATCTCACCATGATGGCATCTCTCATGAAGTCCTGATATCCCACTGCAAGCTGCTGTACAGGATGACTTTGTGCAATCGATATATCACATAGTTGAGTCTTTTATTCCTTTGCATATTGTTTAAATCATTAATATCATTCTATTTCATTCAACCGATGTTATCAGGTATCTACTATGTACTACACCCTTTTGCTGAGCTCCAAGGCCACCATAGTACCTTTTCTCAAAGAGTTAATAGGAAAATTTAAAAACAAAACAAAGGCTCACAAAATCTTGATTTATAATTTCTTAGAAAACAAAAAAAAATCAGTTTATATTAAAAATTTAAGAATTTAGATAAATATTATACTTATTTCAGTATGGATTAAAAATTTAATTTATCCTGCGTTAAAAAAAAATGGATGTCATATCTGTCTGAAATGTTACATTCTGGTTTTTTGTTAATTTCATATTTTTTTTCTGAATAAATTGCAAGTTGCTCTTTATTAAATATTCTGCATGAGGACAATAGGACTCATATACACTTAATCTATGATGAGATAGTACTTTACCTTACACTACCTCACTAATAGTTTACTATTTGAATGTCAATGAAACAAGCTATGTTATCTCTCTATTGAAAGAAAATGTTTTCCTTTGTGTACAAGGAAGAGACATGGATTCTATGGGAACAGACCTAGGTTCAAATCCTGAATCAGATAATGACTAGGTGTGTAATTCTAAAAAAGTCACAGTTGCATTTGTTGGCAGTAATCCTTAAGTAAATGGTGGCTATCATCATCACCAATGATATAAATAATATTTTCTTCCCTAAGTTTATATCAAAATGCAGATACAGTAAGAATGAGCACTTCAGTTATTTTCTAAAGCAGTGCAGGTGGGTGTATCTCAGTCACTATACATTTTAGCTCATATTTAACAACTGAATTTAATATTTAAAGTGTTTATATGTGCATTATTTATGCTCTACATTAGTCCACTCTTGACTTAATCTAAATGAAATTATATAAAAAGGAAAATTTAAAGCCATGTATAAAAAATATAGTGGAATTACAAAACAATTTGTGGGGTAAAACATTTGATTGTAATATTGCAGGTACCAAAATGAAAATTATTTGTTTTGATAGAACCCTTATTTTTTGAAGCTATGACCCCCCAAAAAAAATCTCCACTATAAACCCAATAGCAAAACTCTGAACATTCCTCAATAGCTTATCTGAGAGCTAAAATAGTAAAATAAATCTTATAGTCAATATATTTGATTCAATAATTAATATTAGTCTGTTAATTTGACATTTTCTAAACATAAGTGTAATTCAATATATTGAGAATGGCTTGTCACTCATTTATCAATTTAATCATTTAATATACAGTAAACAAATAGCTTTGAAGACATTCTATGCTTGAAGCATTGTACACCATATTGCAGAAGCAAATATATATATATATATATATATATATATATATATATATATATATATATATATATGATTTGGCACTCTTTATCAAGAAATTTACTGTCAAGTGAAAGGAGAAGCAAATAAGAAATCAATATAATGCAATATAGTAAGTGCATTTTGGGGGGTAAGGAGATAATAACACATTAGCACAATTCAAGGACACAAAAAATGGGAGATATAGAAGGAACTGTCTGAAGAGTGATATGTAAAATGAATTGCAGGTGATTCTGTCAATTATTTCTGAAAATATAATTTTGTTAATGATTGCTTAGAAAAAGTGAAATATGTAAGAACTTTGCATGAAAAACTATAATTTACACAAAATATATCCCAAATAGCAATCTATATATACATACAGGGAATATGCTAATTAGCCGAGCATCAGGACCGCTCAGGAGGTGGCTGCATCATGATCCCCTACCCCAGCGGCCGTGGGGAGGCTAGGGCTGGGGGCCGGCTGGAGCAGGGACACAACACACAGGAGCACCTGCCCTTACCCCAGCAGACACAACGCTTCGGCCAGCCAGCACTACGTGGGTCAGGAGCCGTTCCTGGCCCCCCACGGGGTGCTTCTTCACACGGCTGGAGGCGGGGCACCTCCTCGCATGATTGCAATCTTTCACTGGGCCTATAGTCTTATCTAATAATAGACAAACATGGTAATTAACCATACCTCCGCTACACTTCCCATTGGCTAGTCAGGATATGCAAATTAACTGTCAACAAAGATGGCGGCCGGCAGCCATACAGCTGAAGCAAAAATGAGGCTTGCTTGCTCCAGTGATGGAGGAAGCCAAGGTCCCCTGTCTGCCGCAGCAGCTCTGAGCTCCAGTCTAAGCAACAATGTTGCAATTATAGAAGCTAAACAAATCCAGATACCCGCTTTCAGCCGGCATTGGGCTCAGAGCTTAAAGCGCCAGTGATGGCAACAGAGTTTCAATTATAGAAGCTAAACAAACCCAGATACCTGCTTTCAGCCAGCCACGGTCTCAGAGCTGGAGCCAGCTCTCAGATCCAATGACAGCTATAGAAGGTAAATAAATCCCAGTATATAAAAAAAAGAGGCTGGGAGCTTCAGTCACCCATCAGCCTGAAAATGGCCCTCAGCCCCTCACCCAGACTGGCCAGGCACCCAAGCGGGACCCCCACCCTGATCCGGATCACCCTTCAGGGCAAACCAGCCAGCCCCCACCCGTGCACCAGGCCTCTATCCTATATAGTAAAAGGGTAATATGCAAATTGACCCTAATAGCAGAAAGACTGGGAATGACTAGTCACTATGACACACACTGACCACCAGGGGGCAGACACTCAATGCAGGAGCTGCCCCCTGGTGGTCAGTGTGCTCTCACAGAGGGGAGCTCTGCTCAGCCACAAGCCAGGCTGATGGCTGCCCCTACAGTGGTGGTGGTGGGAGCCTCTCCTGCCTCCTCAGTAGTGCTAAGGATGTCCGACTGCAGCTTAGGCCTGCTCCCCGCTGGTAAGTGGACATCCCCCGAGGGCTGCCGGGCAGCCAGAGGAATGTCTGATTGCAATCTTAGGCCCAATCCCCTGGGAAGCAGGCCTAAGCCAGCAGGTGGTCATCCCCGGAGGGGTCCCAGACTGCGAGAGGGCACAGGCCGGGCTGAGGGTCCCCCTACCACCGACTGCACAAATTTTTGTGCCCTGGGCCTCTAGTATGAAATAAAAGACTAATTTTCTCTTCCAGACGTAATAGAGTAACAAAATAAAATTTAAGTTTAATTTCTAAACAACTGGGAACAGAACAGCACATATGAAGTGAGTCTTCAGACATTTAACAATAAGCTACACATGACAGTGAACCTCTTGATTTTTCCATCGCACTATCTGAAAAGTGTCTCTGGACTCTAACACAGACTATGGGAGGATAAACTGACTGGTATTCTCCATGAATTGAGGAGACAGAATAAAAAGAAATTCAGGAAGGTCAAGAAAGCTAGAGTTAGCTGGGCACAGTACCAGAGAGAAGAGAGTCACACAGAAAGCTCCAGAGATCTATGGGGTTGTCCTCAAGTTTTCAAATGAGTACTAATCATCCTAATTATGTGAGCAAAGTATGAGGTTGGGAAAGAGCAACCAGAAAACAGCAGTTGAACAAAGATCTGATTAAGGTTGTAAAACAGATTGCTCAGAAAAATGTGTGTAGAGGGAAGGAAGACATTATTTCCCTCATGCCTGAGGACTAACAAAGGTAGTTCAACTGAAGGAGGATGAACCTGCAAAAGAGAACAAGAAGTAGCATTCAGAGAGAGGGGACGAATTAGTGAACACAGTGCCAAGATCTTCCCCTTGTCAAAGTCCAATAGTTTTAAACATAGCTTCCAATATTTTTAAGTGTCTACAGCATTTGAACAAATATGAATAAAAACAAGAACCTCTCCCTACATCAGCACAAAAATTGTCCACTGACATAGGAATGGCAAGATGATTTCATCACAATAGACAATTCAATGCAGAAATTGTTTGACACCGATTCCCATTCACTCTGTGGGGACACTGTGGGGGAATACAGACAAGAGAAGGAACGCTGAATAAATTATGTAAATATTATAGAAGATTATATATAGTGATAGATAGCTCTAAAAAAATATGATCCTCACTGGGACCCAAAGGCCAGAAACACTAAGATGGCTCCTAGGAGAAATGAAGTTGTGACAGAACCCTTTGAAACAAAAATTAAACTTCAGCAGGATTTGGGGATGAAAGGCATTTTAAATTCAGAAGGCAGCTTCGGTAAAGCCTCCAGTATGATGCTAAGGAAAATAACTCCAGCATGAGAGAAAAAGCCTTTCTTCTGGGAATATACAGACAACTATTACTTGATATTCTTCAAGAGAAACTGAAAGTTTTGGGGAAATGTACAGAGAAATCTACAAAGTAGAAGGATCAGAAATAGCAATGGATGAGAAAAATCGATGTTTAAAAATGATAAAAGAAAGCAAAAGGAACGGCATAAATAATCAGCACACCATTATATATGAAGTTCCCTCTTTCATAAATTGTTATTTATATACTGTTTTAAATTACATCCCATTTCTGTAAAAACTCACTTAGTTTTGCATATTTTATTATAGGAAAAAGTGATTTAAAAGTACCATGCATCACCCTAGCGCCAGAGAAATCATTTAAATAGTCACACAATGTTTATTAATTTATATCATAGTATTTCTCATTATTTAGAAGATTATTTGTCTAAAATGCATTATGTACATGAATAAGATAGACTTCATATTTGAGCATATATTTTTAACCAGATTGAGTATTTGTATTGAAAGTAATAACCTTTGGGAGATAATTTAGCACTATGTTTGAAATTGGTATCAAAGACAAAGTGTAAGAACATTTATGGATTAAAAATGATGTGACTAGCTTTGAGTTATATACTTGAGGTTAAAGAAATAAATAAAAATGTTGCTTCATTGTTCAAATATATTACAAACTACCTATTACAAAAGAATTCCAGCTGACTTGATATCAATTATTTTAAACTGAAAATAAAAGATCATGTACAGACTATTTTCAGTATAAATGCACACAGTCATGTGGCATTCCTTGGGTCTCCAGCTCAATATACTCAGTTGCTATAGAAACCATTTCTAAGGAAACAGGAGAAAGAAGTATGAGTATTTCTATTGCTGGCTGTGTGCCTGAAAGAAATGAATAGTAAACAATTAGTAATACTTCTCTTGCATATAGGTGCTTATCAATTAAACAAATGAACTGAAGAATATATACAGTTTCATGCTCATAGTTTATCTATATCTATATATATATATATATATATATATATATATATATATATATATGAATGAAATAATTTTTAATGTTACACACTAACAATGTAACAATGAATGGATAACCATACAAACGATGCACTGGAAAAAAGAACATTTGTCACCTCTCCAAAATTAAGTCAGTTGAAATCACCAATTGTAAAGAGGCTAAATGTAACTATTTTGTAACATAGGGAAAAATCATAGAAACTTGTAATCAGAGAAAATCTAACTCACTTCTTCACTTGTCAGAAGAAGAAGCTGATGTTAGTGACTTGCACATAAGAAATGACCTGCACATAATCTGAAAGTAATTTAAGAAGATCCAGGATATCTAGCAGAATTCAAGTTCCCAAACCCAAATCCTATTTCTTCCAGCACAAAGTTTACCTCAAAAATGTGTTTTCAGAAACAATAAAATGAATCAACTTTACACTGAATATTTACCCCTGTGTTCAATATAATCCTGGGCTTTTAATAATCAGGCTCAGTTTGCCCTATTCTGGAAACTGCTATTGGGTCAAAGTCACTGCCACTGATCTTTCAATTTTATTTTATTTATTTTTCCCTTATTACTCTTTTTTCACATATAAATACTTGTATGCCTATCTCAGTCTGAACACTGAGAACTCACTTTTGCCTGCACCCATTTACCCAGATGAGATCAAGGAAAGTGGGATACTGTCCATGGTTTATCAACTGGGAATCTACCTGTGGCTGTCTTCTGGTTTCTGTCTGTCCCGCTGTGCTGACATAACAGTTCTCTGGATTCTCCTGTGTTGTAGGCATAATACTAAAAAGACCCTTTCAATGACCTTCATCCTGATTAATCTTCTCCCTTTGAGTGTGAGTGAATTCTCTGTGAATGTGACATCATTCTGGTCATTACATTATTATGATAAAAGGAGATTATGTGGGTGGACCTAATATATTCAAAGGAGCCCTTAAAAGCAGAGGTCCCCACCCTGTATCCTCCTTTCTTATGGAAACCTATTATCTTTCCTGCTAAGACTCTCATGCTTCTTCAGCCTCCTTACCCCCATTTGTTTCATACCAAGGAAAGCAGATATTTAAAAAATCCTAAGGAGCTTAAATCAATTTCAAAGGCAATTTTTTAAAAATCGACATCAAAATGTCTTTGAGAAAATTTGCTTTGAATGAAATTGAAATTAATCATGTATGATGAGAGTAAATTTTAAAGTGAGGACACTGCTCACCATTAAATCCAGATCTGCTTTTTTAGAAAGTCTATAAGCGCTAAGATATAAACTCTTCCAAGAAATGAATGAGAAGCATTATTGAATCATGGATTAGCTCATTTGATGTGTTAATGGGTAAGCATTTTCTTTTTAATTGATAGAAATAAGTGGAAAGCTTCATATAGAAATGTATTAAAAGATAAATGATTTAAATGGTTCTCTCTTTATGAGAAAGATTCATATAAAGAACATGAAGAATCATTTTTCAATATTGAGACAATGCATGTGTTTTTATTAGCAAAACTATTAAAACTGAATTATTTTTTACCAAAATTAAACATATATAGTACATTGAGAAGCTTTCATTTGCCCACATCCCTAGTCATGTATAAATTAAAAACAACTATTCTCTAAAAACTTGTAGTATTTTTGGACTACTGGCTCTTTCCCAGAATTGTTTTGCATATTAAAGTGTAATCTTATGTATTTTATCTTTAAATCTTTAAAATTACCTCTCAAAAATCTGGGCACACAAATATTTACAATTTAAAAGTTGAGGTAGGTCCTGATATTGTTTAGATAGTAAAATGAATAAAATAGTACTAAAATGAGCTTAATTTCTTACTTAGTCAATTAATATGTAATCTCTCAATAAGTTAACTTTTGAAATGAACTAAACAGAGACAATGGATTAACTTTGATTTCTATCACAAGAAATAAAGACAATTACAGCCAAATTTTAAAATACATATAAAATTAAGTTTTGCATAGAGATAATAATTTAAGAAAGATCCTTATCATTTATAGTGTGGGATTTACATATGTTTAAAAATGAAAGAAATATTTTGGTGATGAATTATTCATGAGGATAATTTTGAAATAATTTCTTATTTTGCTTCTCTTATCTCATAGAGAGAAGGTATAAGATTAGTCAATTAAATAACTGTCACTCCAAAGGTAGTACCCGCTTCTTTATTTAATGGTACTTTTCTAATAAATACTAGAAAAATGCTTTTTCTAATTTATGACAGATTCATTGATCAGCTGCCTCCTGAACACCCCTTACTGGGGATTGAACTCAAACCGGGCAGGTACCCTGACTAGGAATTGAACCAAGACCTCCTGGTTCATAGGTAGACACTCAAGCAATGAGCCACACTGACCAGGAGATATTTCCTATTTTATAGTGAGAAATGTGAAGTATTCCTAAGATCACACAATTACTAACTAGAATTGGAACCAGATAGTTTGACCATAGAGCCCAAATTCTAAAACCCTTATACTATAGTAGTAAGGACCCTGTAGAGAACAATACACTAAGTTCTATATGGCATAATAAAAGAGTACAGGTCCTTTACATAACAATTTCAGTTTCTAATTTATTTCTGTGGAATCAAAATTGACATTATTCATATCTTATGCTTTTAAAGTAAAATAAATATCAAATTGGAGGTAATTCCTGTGGGGTTAATAAATACAAGAATACAACTTGTCAGTTGGTGAAAAAATATGTAATTTTTATAGATCCTATTGGTTTAAAAGAAGACTTTTTCAAATATAAACTATAATACTTACATACCTTCAGGTATAAATATTATATACAAAACAAAATGTTATTCTTTATTGCTTTCAGCTGTCAAATTGATAAAAGGCAACTTTATTTTATTTTTTCCCATTACACAAAGCTTGTTAGAGAGCTGTAAAGAGTGACAGTGGCACTGGTATTGAAAAAAGAGATAGATAAGCCACTAGAGGAAATAAAAATGTATCCATAGTCTAAGTAAGATGTTAAGCTACTTACAAAATTTCACCCAAAATAAGAGCATAGATTGAAAATTAAATAGAAAAAAAAATAGTACATGGTTATAATATTAAATCAAGAGTTGTGTTTATGGTCTAAAGTTCCCAAATTATATTTAGAATCTCTCCATTTGCAATTATATACTGGATCATAATGTCTTATTTTCCAGCATTAAATCACTCTTTAAAAAGTAAAATATGGATGTTTCAGAGGAGAAGATAAAGAGCAGAGAAATATAATAGGAATATAGGAATTAATATGTTTTTTACACTGCAGGATCCTGTAATTCAAAGCTGAGAGTTTAGGTGTTAGACATTGTCTACCATCAAATTGTGTATTTAGGATGAGGAGTGAGGCTCTCAGGAAGGAAGAGACAGCCTCATATGGAATGTAGGGAGCTCAGGGAAAGTGGTAAGGACTGCCTCAGAGCATTAGCTCTTGAATCTTCTGGAACTAATGATAAAAATATAAAAGTATTAATATGAATTAAAGGGACCTAGTAAAGGGTTAGAAACCTCTGCCAAAGCGTTCCAAGGATTTAGAACCATGTGATGTGCAAGACAATGGCTTTATTCAGAAATCAAGTATCAGAATAGGGTACATTAGTCAACAACAAGTGAACAAGTCAAAGGTAGAATATATATCAAAAAAATCCTGGGAAAGCATCAAGCTTAGATTTCAAGTACTCATAGCTTAAGGACCAGATAGGTATTAATTGTGGTTGGGGAAGGAGCCAGGAAACTTAGAGAGCTTGTAGAGTTAGATTAAAAAAAAAACTAAAAGTTTAAGGAGAGGCTAACATTTAGGTGGCAAGGGACTGCAATTATCTATAATAATAAAAGTGTAATATGCAAATTGACCATACAGCTGAACAGCAGAACGACTGTCTGGATGACCTTCTGGATAACCTTATGGATGAAGTCGCAGTGGCTGCGAGGGGTGAGGCAGCCGGGGATGCAAAGACCTACTCTTGCATGAATTTCATGCACCAGGCCTCTAGTATATTCATAAAATCCTAAAAAGTGACTCCACAAAATTAGTGATAGTCCTATTTTTCAGATGATTCACAGCGGCTCTTCAGATAACTTTTCTAAAACCAAAAAAAACTAGTAATGGGAATGCTATGATTTGTTCATCTTCCAAGCTTCTGCCATTTACCTAACAATGCAGTTGTAGAACTCAGAGTTTTTTAAAATCTAGACAAATAGCTTGGGAAATGAATAAGGATTCTGCACAAATTTTTTGTCTTTAGTGTGCCTTTACAGGAAGATGGTGAGATACACGGGAAGACTATCATATGACAACAGCAGGCAGAACTTGGAGTGATGTAGCTGCAAGCCAAGGAACACCCAAGATTGACAGCCAGCACACGGAACTAAGAAAAAGCAAGAAAGAATTCCCCTCTATAGGCTTCACAGTAGGGCTCTATAAACAACTTGTTTTCTGACTTTTAGGTTCTAGAAATATGAGACAATAAATTGCTGTTACTTTAAGCCACCCAGTTTGTGCTACTTTGTTATGGCAGCCCTAGGAAACTAATATATTTCATCAAAATATATTCATAATTTCAGCCTCTGTATCACAGTTACAAAATTTCAGCATCAATGTTATCAAATCTCATCAGCATCTGTCGTCTTTTTAAATATTTCTAACTCTAGCATCTTCACTCTCAATAGTCATATTACATCATTAGTTCTCTCCACTCCATTTGACTTCCTGTTTTATCAAACACACAGCACATATCTAACAGATATACAAACACATACACGGAGTATACTAATTATACTGTCACACCATCAGGGCACAGATAGCTTGAATTATTAAATATTGTGATTAGTAGAGAGTTCCTCCATATAACACAAAGTCACAAATAAATTTGCAAGAATAAGTATAGATTAACATATATTTCATGTTGATCATGACTAGTTAATTCATGGCAGATGCAGAAGTTAGAGGGTCTTTCACAGGGGCATAATCAGGATTGTCATTATAAACTTATCAGACTTTTGCATTGTAACATCTATTATTAGATACAGTTTTATAGCTGATAAAATGCCAGATAAATGTATTATAGCATGTCTGGAAAAAATTGGTTTGCATAATTTTCCCTTATTTGTCTTCATAGAGTGGCTTAAGATACTTTTCTCTGCTTAATAAAACAAGTTACCAAAAAATAAATGAAAATAATCCAATGTATCATCAAATTCTGTTGGCTTGCCCTTCACACTATATCCAGAATTTGATCATTTCTCAAGACTTTACTGCTGATAGCTGGACTGAGCCATGGTCATTTCTCACCTGGACTGGGGCATCTGAGTCCTAACTGTTCTCCCTGCATATTTGCTGGCCCCAGTCCCACCCACTAATCAATTCTCAATAATGCAGCCAGAGTGATCACCCAGATTATGTCATTTCTCTGCCCAAACCCCTGGAATAATTGTGTTTCACTCAGAATAAAAGACACACTTAAAATGGCTTAAGGTTCTTAGGATGTGATTTTGTTTGCTCTACCCTATTATCAATTTGACTTCATCCTCTAAAAGTCTCTCTCATTTACCTGATCCACCACCATGGTTCCCCTGATGTTCTCAGAAAATGTCAAGTGCACACCTGCTTTAACACAGCATTGACCATTTACTCTTTATGGGACAGTCTTCTCCTTATATTTACACAGCTCTCATCTCCTTCAAGATGGCTAACTCAAAGAGATCAAACCTGATCATACTATTGTTTCTCACCCCTCAACCCAGACCTTGTGACACCCAGCCCTCTCCTATTCTACTCTATTTTTTCTTTTATCCATATAGGCTACCACATCATATATATGTATTTATATTATATATGCAAATGTTTTATATACATATATAATATAGAGGATAAATATACTGTAGAATAGAAAATAAAAATATTATATATTAACAAGAGGCCTGATGCACGAAATTCGTGCAAGCGTAGGCTTTCCTTCCCTTGGCTGCCAGCACCGGCTTCCCTCTGGCACCTGGGACCTGGGCTTCCCTCTGGCGACCAGCAGGCATCCTGGACCGGGGCTTCCCTCACAGCCCTGGCTTCATCCAGAAGGTCATCTGGAAGGACGTCCGGTCTAATTAGCATATTATGCTTTTATTATAGATATACATGCCTACATATACACTCTCTACATATATTAGAACTATACTATGAAGACTTTGTTACATATAACAGGTTATATAGAAATATAGGTTTATTAAGCTTAGTGTTTGCAATCTGTCTCTTTCCACTAGGAAATAAGCTCTAAGAGGGCAGGAAGCATCTGTTTTGTTTAGCAGTGAATCACACACACCATAATTAGAGACCACGACCTGGTGCATCCTCAATAAAATGTGTTGCTAACTGAAACATGGTTACTAAGAAAGAACATATGTTATGCTAATCTTAGATGATAACACTGTCAAGCAGTTTGAGTAATATCTTAATTATTGACATTAAATAGCATCTCAAAATATTGTTGATGGACATTCATAAAAGTGACAACTAGTCATACTGAACTACTGCTGCAAGTATAAATAGACTTGAGAGGCAACTGAAATATCTTTTTATCAACTTACTATCTACAGAAGCAAAAGAACTGAAAAATAAAAAAAAACTATGTTGGTGCATAGACAAGTCATTGTCCATATTAAAATAATTAGACATGTGGGCCCTGCTCAGGGGCCAAGGACCACGGACTTCAGGCTTTAATATGTCCATGTAGAAATAAAAAAAATATTAACTGATATTTTTTATGATTATTTAATACTTATTTTTGAAACTAGTTAGTCCTCATAGAATTTATTTTGATGTAGAGAGTATTAATTCTCAAAATAACAATGCATCAACATAATTTAGTAAATACTAAAACATTTCCCTATAATTCAAATCCTTTTTTGATGTGTTTTATATCTATCATGTATATCTGGATTTTTATACTATTTCCTTTTATATGCATCTCCTGTAATAATAACATACCATTTTATTACAATTTATTTTAATATATTACATAAACATACAAGCTCCTTTATTACCATCTCTATTCACTATTCCCTGTTATTCTCTTGCACTTTAAAATGACTTAAGTTCTAAATATTATTCCATTTTAACTCGTTTGAAATTGCTTTATACTTTTCAGATATAGTGTTTATGTAGTATTAAGACCCTAAAAGTCTGAGACCTCAAATAAGGACATCATAACTCCATTAATATAATTTTATTGCTATTTAGTGAACTTTACCTTTCAAACTCTGCTCCGTATAGTTTTAAGCAGTAGTTTGTGTTTTGTTTCTGTTAATTAATGAAATTTCTCATTAGATTTACAAAATGGTCTGTAAGAAATATGTGCACATGTGTATATAAGGCATTTTGACTTTATGAATTTAATGACACTGCCTCTTCTGTTTCAACTTTAAGAATGGCATTGAATTTTGTTGTGATCTATTTATATTTTTTTTGTGTTTGGAAAATATAAATACTAGAAAATATGAAGATAATATAAATCCTTATGATAAAAATAAAAGAAAAAATACTTTCAGTAAACTATAAATTGTCAATGTCTTTTTACTTAATGATGTGGTAAATTTTATCATCAAATGTCTTAATTTGACTCATCTTTTAATTCCTGGATAAAATAATCCTTTGTTATTTACTAGAATTTTATGAATATGAATGGGATAAATGAAACCATTTTTTTATTTTGTGCAATTTTTGTTATCCATTACTAATTGAGAATATTTGGGGCAGAAAGCCCTGGTTGCTCTCTGTTATATTCTTCCCAAACAGTTAGTAGAAAAAAAGAGTCATATCATTATAAGAAAACAATATTTTTTTTCCTCTTAAACTTCATTTACTTCATGAGTTAAACCAAACCACAAAGGCTGGTTTGGTTTAGAGGATGTCTGAGAAAGATAATTTTGATCCAATTAACCAGCACTTCTACAGTTTAAAATTATGCAAAACTTTAAGAAACATATTGATGGAGGTAACTCCATGATGCCTCACTTTGGAGTGTCATTATTTCTTCTCAGCAACCCAGTGCAGCCTGAGGAATCCACTAGAGCAAGGGAGCTCAGAATTATGGGCTTTCTACCTTTTATAATATTTTAGTATGAAAGTAGCATGTAGGGAGGAAATAATAGTACCCAATGGTCCACTTAAGAAGCCTACAAAGAAATTCTTCCTTTATCAGTTATACATTTGTTCTATATTTTGCCAGTGTCATGCAACCTAATCAAGATTTTAGCATTATAGACCATTCTACTGTGGCCTACCCCACATTTCTTTTACATGAAGAGATTAGACCAGATGTGTTTTTAAAGATTAGTTCCAGCTACTGAATGGAACACCAGTAGAATACTAGAAGACTAAAAGAAAGTAAGGGAGGGTGTATATCTCCTGATCTTCTCCTGGTTGGTTTGCCTTAGGAAATAAGCTCTAAGAGGGCAGGAAGCATCTGTTTTGTTTAGCAGTGTATCACACACAAGCTCTTCCTAAAAGCCATGGCTTCTGTAGTCTGGCAGATTTTCTCCTTAGGTTCTGGATTTTGGTAATTGCTCTTTACTTTGTCCCTCTAGGCGTTGGGGTAGTAATGACATTCTGCTGTTACTAGTCTCTCCAGAATCATACAGTCTCTCACTGTTTTCCTTAAATTATACCCATATCTTTGTAAATAATTTCTTTATTAAACTCTTCCCAAATGTTCAATTAGAGTGTGCTATCTATTCCTTGATTTGGCCTTGGACAGCACAGTGGGTGAGCATACTGGAAAGTGTCAACATGTGCCTTGTAAATGATTATCATATCTCAAATAATTAGGAAAGTGAAACTGGGAGGAAATGGGGAGAACTGAAGGAGGTCACAATCATCAAAGCATATTTGCAGTGCTCGCTTCAGCAGCACATATACTAAAATTGGAACGATACAGAGAAGATTAGCATGGCCCCTGCGCAAGGATGACATGCAAATTCGTGAAGCGTTCCATATTTAAAAAAAAAAAAAAAAGAAAAAGCATATTTGCAGTTGGAGTTAGGGGATGAGAAAAATGGAACGTGACAATTTTGTTCATAAAGAGCAAGCCTAGAATTTGATTTCCTGGAAATAAAGAATTTGTATCCTGTATTCCTAAGGGGCTAATTGTATTAGAGTAGAAGGTATACTCAGCTGCATCTACTTATAGAGAACCTTATATGTGACACAAGTGATGTATAAGGTATTGCGGATGTGTCATACTAGTTATACAAAAAGCTTTCTTCTTTTAAAAGTACAAGAATACCTCTTTAAATTTTCAATTTAACAAATTATGAAAGTTTTAGAAATTTTGTAAAGAGAGGTGTGTGGGGAGGACTGGATGAAGGAAGATGAAGGGATTAGCTAACCCAAAGACATAGACAACAATGTGCTGTCAGCCAGAGGGAAGGGTGGGGCAAGGGCTGAGTGGAGGTGGGCAAAGGGGGGGCAGGAATGGGGACATTTGTAATAGTGTCAACAATAAAAATAAAATAAAATAAAAATCAAAATGATGCTTGTATAAAATAAAAGTGATGAACATAAAAAAAAATCATATACTAAATACTAGCATATCAAATATAATTTGGTCTTTCATATTACTGAGATGCCAAACATAAATTACACACCTAAACACTTATATGTGTTTCCTCTAAAGCATAGACTCACAAAATCAATTCTGCATTGAATGAAAATTAACTGCACTGCTACCATTACACTTGAAATTCCATGAGACAGAACTTCTTTAAATAATGGAAAAAATAATATATTTAATAAATACAATTCATTAAACTTGTTTTGCATGCTTTCCAATTTAATAGTAATTACAAAGATAGAGACGATTAGTGGTGTCTAAATTGCTTTAAAGTAAGAATATTTATCTAAGAAAAGTGGCTTTTCATTAATTATTTCAAATTCACACATGGGATATTACCTTGTTTCAAAATATTTATGTAGTATTTTGTTAAGTGAAAGACATGGATTCAATTTATATTCTGAGTTATATTCATGAAGGCATCACAGCTTTGCATTAAGGAATGATAAACCACACCATGAAGGATGGGAAAACCCAACCAAGTTCCCTTAATTTCTTCATCTTTCCCATTAAAAAAAGAAAATACCAGTACTGAAGAAAATGCTAGGAAATGTGTTACATTGTGTTCAATCTGACAAAGAAGCTATTTCAAGAAATGAGAATAATAAAAGATATTCCTGAACTTTGAAAGATCCACTGTAATGAATTGAACTAGTTCAGTTTCTGATTGCTTGCCAGCAGTAGAGCCATCTCCCACAAACTCCCCTATTGATCTGGTAGCCTTTGTGGCCGTGCAGTAAGAATAGCCATCTGTGTCAGGAACAACAGCAGGTGCCTTCTTCACTGACTGGCTGCCGCCCTGATTACAAAGAAGTTGTTTAGGGCACCTGGTGGCTACAACAGGCTCTTTCTTTTCTGTAGAAAAGAAACTCATTTCTAAAAGTTTATTGAATTGAAACTGAGAAACTCACGGGGTGCTGGAATGGACTCCAATGAAGACAAAGTAAGAGATGTAGTGATGGGAAGCCACTGGCCTGAGGCAGCAGATTCCCCATAATGCACACTGGGCTGAAGTTCCCATTTGGACCATCCTGAAGAAGTTCTGAACTCTCTTTTTTTTTAAAAAAATCAGATGTTAAAGGCAGATCATCTGTATAATATGTCCAATCTGGCATAAATACAGGCATGGGAAAAGAGGTCTGTATTGGAGGAAGTGACTGAGTTGGTGAAATGGTGTGTAATGCAACAGCAGAGGTTGCTTCTGAAATACCAGTTATTGAGTCTACATAAGGTGAAGGGTTGTATTTGAGGTCATTTGAATACACAGTTTCTGGATGACTTTGTAAATTTAATTTAAATCCTTAGGAACTTTGAGCTGTTTTTGAGATCCTTTATTCTCTTGCATACCCAATAAATTGTCTTCATTCAGTGTCTCAGTGGGACCCACAGTTATACCATATTGTCCTATTTTCAATATTTTAAAAATGTTTCTTGATACTAACAGATCATCAGTAGTCAGTTTTGAAGTCAAATCAGAATTCAGCAGATCAGAAGAGACAGTTGAAGGGATGATGAATAAACAAGTCTTATCCAAACATAAATTAACGTCCAAATTACTTGATAGGGTAATGTATTCCTCCAAGGATAAGGGTAAACTTATTCCTTTTGTACTCTTTTTAGAAGAAAATAAAGATGACAGTTCTGTGAATGCCAGTGATGGCATTATTTCTGTAGCAGAAGAAAATAAATGCCTAGAAGTGATAGTTTGAGTTCCCATTAGTGCATACCAGCTGGCTAATATCTCTGAGTTCATCCCGAATGTCTCATAAAAATGGGACTGTTCGCTATGCGAAACTCGATCTGAGAATTTATGAGAGGATTTCATTTCCGTCACAGAACATGTTGCACATGTCTGGCTTAATTCACTTAAGGAATCAGCAGTCTGTGATTTGGTGTTTGTGAGTCTCTGGTTGCTAGATGCTTCAGTAATAATCTGATATTCACTGGGAATGGAGGCTTGTGTAGTGGATCTGGGCAGAGCTGATGAGTTTAAGATGGCTACCTGTTTAGATATAATTATCTTAGCAGGAGAAATGGGAGACATTGAGGAGCTCAGCAATCTCCAGTACTCTCTTCTTGAAATTACGGTAACAGCTGAATATTCTTCAGTATCCTCTTGAGCCCCCCTAGAAACAATTGGAGGTATGCTTGTGGAAGCAGTTGTGAGCAGCAATCCAGGGAGAGGAATGAGTGCCTGTTTAACTCAGCATAGGCCCCTGGAATGCCACTAATTACTGAACTCATTGCGGCAGCAGATAAGGCAACAGCCTGATCATTGTTAAGTAATACAGATTGCGTAGGAAAAATAAAATCTGTCATTAAGGAAGAGATGATAAACGAGGTCCTCTCTCTTCTACTGAAGAAAAAGAACCCTGGTGTGACAGCTGCAGTTTGGATAGGCATGTGTGAGACAGCTGTTGTGCTCCGGACAATTTGTGTTGTGTCATGGTAATCAAAATTCAGAAACTGAGAAGAGGAAACATCTGTGAAAGAAGTAAGTGTGTGTTTTGTTGAAAGTTGTCTAGTAGAAATCAGCTCTTTCAGTAGATAGCTTTCAAGGGATATGCCAATACTTAATGCTGACAAACCAGTGGTTGCGAGAATGTCATGCTTGGAAATGTCTGTCTCTTTTAAACCTTCAGAGGAGAAAAAACCAACTTAAAAATAAAAAATAAAAATGAATTGAAAATGAACAGCTTTGGCCCTGGGCTGACTCTTCTGCAAATTACACTGCCATCTCACACCCATTATATGTAGACAAATATGGCTCTATAAATCATATAGCATATAAAAGTGTGTGAGAAAGTTTAGTGACTACACAAACTACATAAATGCAAGAACTCCTGTTATTCACACTCCATGAGAGGGCCACAGTCAGGACAAATGGTGTCAGGCAGAATAGCCATATCACAAACTCAGTGACCCCTTTGAATTACACAAACATTAAAATTTACAACTCCTTGTTATTGATAGGATCAATGACTAGGACTATTTGACCTATTGGGTTAGGGATGTTAGAAAATATCATTTTACTTTCTAAATTGGTAAAATATTCTGTGTATTAGATCATATTATATTTTAATTTAATTATTTAAAGTATCAGAAATGTATAGAGGCAAAAAAATAGAAGAGTCTACCTTTCTGCCCTTAATATCCCCCTTCAAAAATATTGTCTTTAAATAATGAATATCCTCTTAAGGGTTATAATTCTTAAAACAAACTTCAAACATGATACATAACCAACAAGAATTCTAAGACAATTTTACGCTCTTGATTTATCACGTTATCAGAAAAATTGAAATAGGTCAGAAAATAAGTTTCAATATACAACTTTTTCAGCTACAAACATCTTTATATCTTACTCTCATCTACTTGCCTTGGTCAACTGGATAAGTATTCATTATGGTTCATAGTCTTGTAGCCCTTGTACCTCAGAAGTAGGTACTATATACATTTGAGTAGGAATGTCATCTGTTCTTGGAGAGAAAGGAAATAAAGGGATAATTCTCCTTATTTCATCACCACAAAGAAGCTGGGTGGAACAGATCTGCAAACAATAATTACATTAATTAAGCTCAGAGATTATGTTATTCCTAAGTGAGAACTTTTAATGTTAGTTTTGCGATTCTTTACATTGCCACAGTCATATTAAATAGCTCAAAGCATAGCCTTGTTTTGTTTAAAAATAAAATCTCTATAGTAAATTTTACCCATATTTCAAAATTAATGCAATCTTTCAAATTTTAGATATGCTCCATTGAAAGACTAAATTTGTTCTTAATTCCTGTAAGTAAAAATACTACTTTACATTTGCCTTGAGGATATTTTTTCCAATGAAAAGTTTGTACTCTAAGGGACTCAATATAGATCTAATGGCTCCATTAAAAATTATAAACTTTCCAGCCCTGGCTGGACGGTTCAGTTGATTGGAGCAGGTTCCATATGCCAAAAGGTAGCAGTTTTGATTCCAGGTCAGGGCATATGCTGGGTTGCAGGCTCAATCCCCAGGAGAGGGTGAGCAGGAGGTAGCCCAATCAATGATTCTCTTTCATCATTGATGTTTCTAGCTCTCTCTCCCTCTTCTTTCCTGAAATTAATAAAAATATATTTTTAAAATTATAAACTTTTCTGTTCTAAATGTCATTTATTTGAAATATAAAAATCAGTATCTACAATTAATATTTTAAAAACATTTTCTTGTGATGTTTGAAGCATATTAATATGTATGGGTTTACAAGCATGTTCCTTATATGTCTTAGTTTGATGTGAATAGCTTATTCCTGCCATTTAACTTATGAAATAATTTCTACATAAAGAAATAGAAAAGAAAATTGTGATACATGCATAAGTAAGTGCAAATGGATCAGGGGATTTCCTTTAAATGAAGAGTTAAAAATTAGGTATACTATTTAAAGTATTTTGAACTTTAAAAATATGCAATTCAAATATTATTTTTAAATACAAATACATTCCTGTTTCCTAACTCTAAAGATATATTCATATAGTAGATATTTGGAGTGAGGGGGGGTAGAAGTTTAATAAATAATTTCTAGGTTTTTGTTGCTATTGATGAAGTGAGCAGTGTTACCACCTACTAATTTGAAGAACAGTGATGAAGACTAGTTAGGAATTAGACGTAGAATAAGATTTCTGTTTAAACGCTTTAAATTTGAGAATCTTATGAACTAGCCAGATGAATGTAAAATAGGAAATTGAAATTATGAGTCTCTCAAGAGACAGAATTACCCTTAAATTATTTCAATTAAGTAAAAAGTATCTACTTATATAAAAACCCTGGGTGTAACATCAGGATCCCAGGCACAACCAACTGGAAAGAAGTCAGTCCTGCAGGGGTTGTCTTGGAAACGGCTGTACCCTCCCCCGAGCTGTTTCCCAGAGCTGTTTCCAGTAAGGGCAAGGTTTGAGGCAGGAACCCGCCCTGGGAGCATGGAGGCATATCTTTATAAAGTGTGCCATGCTAGCATGGCCAAGGGTGAACCTGAGTGGGGGCGGCTGAAAGGCTTAGAAAAGACAGACAAGAGAATGAAAGCTGGGTCTCAGTGGGACGCTGCTTCTCTGAGAGACAGTGAACACGCCCACAGCCATGTCTTTATTTTATAGCAGATGCCAGGGGGCAAAGCAGGCCATGACCAAGATGCTTACAACGTTCTCCTGGGTTTCAATGCTACTCAACTACATGCACCTGAACTCTATCAAGCCTACATCACTCAGGCATGTGGGGCCACGTGTTCAGACCATAGGTTCAAGCTTACAACTACAGCTGTTGGCTATAATTGTGCTGGGAGGGCCCTGCCCTCCAAGCTGAGACTTGCTCGTGGCAATGAGAGGACTGTGCCCTCTCATCAGTCCAAGGCTTGAACCTGTCCAAAACACTGTAGCAGCTCCTCACAATAAAGTTTTAATACATTATATTAGAGGTTGTGGTGGTACTGTTTTACCCACAGCATCTACAGGAATTGCTGGAAATTTACTTCTCATTGGAAGAACCTTTCATTCCCAATATAAATTACCGATTCCATTAAATGAAACTTTAATTTCTAGACTCAATAAAACAGCGAAGTTGCTAAAATCATTAAAAAGGCCCAACTTCTTATTATTGATGAATGCACCATGGCATCCAGTCATGCTATAAACGCCATAGATAGATTACTAAGAGAAATTATGAATTTGAATGTTGCATTTGGTGGGAAAGTTCTCCTTCTCGGAGGGGACTTTTGACAATGCCTCAGTATTGTACCGCATGCTATGTGATCGGCCATAGTACAAACGAGTTTAAAGTACTGTAATGTTTGGGGATGTTTCAGAAAGTTGTCTTTTACAAAAAATATGAGATCAGAGGACTCTGCTTATAGTGAATAGTTAGTAAAACTTGGAGATGACAAACTTGATAGCAGTTTTCATTTAGGAATGGATATTATTGAAATTCCCTATGAAATGATTTGTAATGGATCTATTATTGAAGCTACCTTTGGAAATACTATATCTATAGAGAATATTAAAACTATATCTAAACATGCAATTATTTGTCCAAAAAAATGAGCACGTTCAAAAATTAAATGAAGACAATTATACTCGATGGAGAATTTCACACATATTTGAGTGTTGATTCCATTGATTCAACAGATGATGCTGAAAAGGAAAATTTTGCCATCACATTTTTAGTAGTATTACTCCTTCGGGAATGCTGTGTCAAATTAAAATTGAAAGTGGTGCAATCATCATGCTAGTGAGAAATCTTAATAGTAAATGAGGTCTTTGTAATGGTACCAGATTTATTATCAAAAGATTACTACCTAACATTATTGAAGCTGAAGTATTAACAGGTTCTGCAGAGGGAGAGGTTGTTCTGATTCCAAGAATTGATTTGCCCCCATCTAACATTGGCCTCCCATTTAAATTAATTCAATGACAGTTTCCCGTGATGCCAGCATTTGTGATGATTATTAATAAATCACAAGGACAAACTCTAGACAGAGTAGGAATATTCCTACCTGAACCCGTTTTCCCACATGGCCAGTTATATGTTGCTTTCTCTCAAGTTTGAAGAGCATGTGATGTTACAGTTAAAGTTCTAAATACTTCATCACAAGGGAAATTAGTCAAGCACTCTGAAAGTGTTTTTACTCTTAATGTGGTGTACAGGGAGATATCAGAATAAGCTGAATCACTATATCAGTCATTGTTTGCATCAGTTTTGTTTTTATATCATGTTTTTGTTGTTTTTATATCATGTTTTTGCTGGTTTCATAGCATGTTTTTGTCATTTTTATATCATGCCTCTGTTGCTGTTATATCCTTTTGTTACTGTTTATTAATAAATTTATATATTATTTTCATATACATTTTACTAATTTCCTTTCATCTCTCAAACTTCTATTATAGAGAAAGGGCAAATAGCAATATTAAAATATTTCTGCTAATTAATTCCCTTTTAATGTGCACGAATTTCGTGCACCGGGCTACTAGTGATTTAATAAAACTAGTGTTACCCCATAGCCTTTTCACTAATCTGTAGTCATAGAGCTGGAAAATGACAGTACGAGGATTTATATGTAGGCAATGAGGCTTCACAACCCACACTCATAATCAATATGCTATATTTTTGTTTCCTTTACATCTTCAACATTTGCTATAAACAGTTCTAGCCTATAGTTGATTATTTTAGATACTAAAACTAAATGATTCTTCTATTTTAACAGCCCGTTTAACAAACATCACTATCAATTAAATTTAATGATCACCAACAATGTGTTACAATCTGGGCAAAACAGATTCTATTATTGAAATGAGTTCACAACCCTGTGGACTAGTATTTTCATTCTATTGACAGAAATAGTTGAAGATGTAATGTTGTACTTTAACTGAATTTTCTACTTGAAATTATGAGTATGAAATATAGCTAAAAAAAATCCACATGATCACAATCAGTATCATATCTATAGTTTAAGCCCCTTTCCTCAAAACTGGTAGGCTGAATTTACTTCATAAGTTTTACTAAAATAATTGACAGCTGAGTTTTTTCACACTATCAAAATATTTATTAACTTATTTACTGTGTATATAAAACTATTTGCATAACTTGTGGATTCCAGCACAAATAAAAATATGGACCCCCTTATTGAAAAATGGTTAACTATTCAAGTCAGTGACAGCAGAATATTAGCCCAAGTGTGTGTGTCAGTGCAGGGAGTGTCTGCTATGGCAAGCAGGGTCTTATGCAACCTACAGGTCCTATACCGATAATGTCAGTTTGCTATTTTGCCAGACTGTATAACACTGGATTTACCAGCTTATAGCTTGATGCTGTTGTGAATTTGCTCAATATTTCACTTCTTAAATGAAATACCATTTTGACAATTAGAAGAAACAGTTCAGATGATTGGTACTAAATTCATGACATGGTGTTCCTTGTAGAATTATAAAGGAAACATTAGGCAAAGGAACCAAGATAAACTAACCAAGCAAGTCAGTTTCTAAGTATAGGCTTAGTTACCCTATCAGTCATCGTTCTTAGAAGCAATAAACTCTTTCTAGGTTCCTAGCATAAGCTTTCAATTTATGCTAATTGGAATTATCATGTTTCATTAGGAAAGGTTCATTAAACTAAAGTTCTCTGTAAATAATATGGAGTATTTTTTTGCAAACTCTTACATTATTTACATAATTTCTAATTCTATAAAAATGTCACTACATAGATTTTACTACATAGAATTCTCAGGACACTACTTACAAATCACTGCCCAGTCATCAGACCAATAAGCAATAGTTTACATCTAGTAAATATACTTCTTCCATAACCTTTGGTTAGAGAAGGGGGGAAAATTACAAGTTGAAACTTTACTCCCATTATGTCTACGATAGACAGAATTATAAAGTTTAAGATAGCCCTCAAGACTTCCTGCCCAGCCCAAACCTTCACTCCCTTCCTCCCACCCACCAGAGTATAGGCCATGCATAACACATGATGGCTTTCATCCCATGATTAGGTTAGATAAAGTTCTGTGGTACAGTTGACATTAAAAAGAAAAAGAAAAAAAAAAAAGGAGATTGCATACACTTCTTAAAAAGAGTTTTCTTGCCCTGACCGGTTTGGCTCTGTGGATAGAGTGTCGGCCTATGGACTGAAGGGGCCCAGATTCAATTCCGGTCATGGGTATGTACTTGGTTGTGGGCACATCGCCAGTGGGGAGTGTGCAGGAGGCAGCTGAATCGATGTTTCTCTCTCATTGATGTGTCTAACTTTCTATCCCTCTCCCTCTCCTCTCTGTAAAAAGTCAATAAAATATATTTTAAAAAAGAGTTTTCTCTGGCTGTTCACAGAGAAGGAAGCCAGAGATTTAAAATATAAGAAGGATTTGAGCCCTCCTGACCATTTAAGGAAAAAATTGAGCCCTCTTGCTGGTTTAAAGATAGAAGGAGCCAAACAGCAAGAAATTCAGGTGGCCTGTACCCTCAGCTGCAGCCAGCAAGGCAACAAGGGATTCAGACCTGCAACCAACCAAAGTGAATCAATGAGCTGAATTCTGCCAATGACAGAAATAAGTTTGGAAGTGGATTTCCCCCCCTGCCTCCAGAGGAGAATTTAACCTAGCGGACACATTGATCTCAGCATGAGCAGAGTAGCCTGATAAGTCACCCTGACTTCTGCCCTGCAGAACAACTATCTAACAAATGAATGTTGTTTGAACTTGCTAAATTTGCGGTCATCTGTTATGCAGCAATAGAAAGTAATACACTGTCCCACCAACCTCAACAGCAGTCAATACCAAGAAACAGGGTCCTATCCAGTTCCAGAGACAATGCTAACCATGCAAGGCAGTACATTAAGAACTGTATCTCCAAGAGGTGGTGACGGCGTCTATAATTCTTGCTTGAGTCTATCCTGTACCTTTTTGGCCTCAGATCCATTGCTCTCCCTACACTGCCCCCTGCTTTGCCTGGGGTTGGAGGAGACCTGACTGATTGCAGGCTGCACTTTCTGGGTTTCCACATTGGCTGGTGTCTGCCAGTGGAGGCACTAGTGCAGGGGTGGGCAAACTTTTTGACACGAGGGCCACAATGGGTTCTTAAACTGGACCGGAGGGCCGGAACAAAAGCATGGATGGAGTGTGTGTGTGAACTAATATAAATACAAAGTAAACATCATTACATAAAAGGGTACGGTCTTTTTTTTTTTTTTAGTTTTATTCATTTCAAACAGGCCGGATCTGGCCCGCGGGCCGTAGTTTGCCCACGGCTGCACTAGTGTCACAATGAAGAGTGGAGGAAGGGAGAAACCAAGACATCCTTAATCCTCTCGACTATGGCACAATTCATGTTGAAAATATAATTGTATTTAATTTACATTTAAATAATGTTATTTAATTTAATTTAACACAACAATATTGAGAATCTACTCTGTCAGCCAACATATTAGAATCATTAATAACTATTGTAATCTCTACAGGTGCATACTATCAGTGTGACTGATACAACTAAATCTCTGGAGTCCTAACACCAGTAGTATCATCTAAATTGTGGTTTCCAAATTCTTGCCTCATTGTAATCAAGTATGTTAAAGATTTCTCACGTTGACCGGTGTGGCTTGGTTAGTTGGGCATCTTCTCATACATGAGAAAGTTGCCAGTGCAATTCCTGGTCAGGGCACAGGCCTGGTTAAGTTGCAGGCCCAATTCCCGCTCGGAGGGCATGCAGGAGGCAGCAAATCAATGCTTTGCTCTCAACAACATTGATGTGCTGTTGATGTTTCTCACTCTCTCTCTACCTCTCCTTTCATCTCTCTCTAAAAATAAATCAATAAGAAATCTTTAGAAAAGAAAAAGAAAAAAAGATTTCCCTGAGACTATCACCAGTCCTAGAATCTGATATCTAATTCAGATCCTTGAGTATGTACAAGTGAAAGAGCCACTAAAACATCTCAGAAGTCAAACAGCCTGAATTACTCCATTATTTGAGGAAGAAAAGTAGCAGATACTATAGGCCCGTGGTCGGCAAACTGTGGCTTGCGAGCCAAATGTGGCTCTTTGGCCCCTTGAGTATGGCTCTTCCTAAGTCGTGGGAGTACCCTAATTAAGTTAATAACAATGTACCTACCTATATAGTTTAAGTTTAAAAAATTTGGCTCTCAAAAGAAATTTCAATTGTTGTACTGTTGATATTTGGCTCTGTTGACTAATGAGTTTACCGACCACTGCATAGGCTAACCAATGTGAACACCCAGGATTCCCCACTGTCATTTAAGAGCTAGAACTTTTTTTTTTTTTTTTTTTTTTACCACCAAATACCTGACATTTTAGGGTATTTTTCCTCAGTCACAAAATGTTCAACTAATGTTCATAAGAAAAGACATTCATTTCATGGTTCATGTCCCAATGCCTGCAATGGGAACAATGTCCTCTAATCTCTGAATCCTTATAATCCTTATTTGTTTACACTTTATGCTATGCAAGATACTGCTAACTAATTTCAGTTATTTCTTTCATGTTTTATCTCCTCTGTACTTGTTGTTTTTTAACTCCTTAAAACACATCTCAAGTAATTCTGTTAATCCAAGCCCAATAATATACACATGCTAAGTGTTAAAAAAAGTATAATACATTTTTTTCTTGAAAAAATAATATGCTTTTTCATACTTCCATTTGCATTCCCTGCAAATAATTTGAAACTTTCCATACCTATTCTCTGTGGGACTTCAAGCTATACCTAATTATCCTTTTCATACTTATTCAGTTTGCTGTCTTGTTGAAACTCTTCCTTAGCCAATTTAATCAAATCAAGTTGGGCTCTGTACCTTTATTTTGACATCTATAGCATCCTGTGTGTATACCTCTATTAAAATACATTACTTAGTAAATATCATTTGTTTGTTTCTCTCTTTCATTGGACTATTTTATACTAACCAAAATAGCCACAGTTGTGTTCATGGCACACACCAATAATTCATCAAAACACTGATCATTTTATACTTTTCTTTACCATGTATATCAGGAGTCCTCAAACTTTTTAAACAGGGGGCCAGTTCACTGTCCCTCAGTCCGTTGGAGGGCCGGACTATAGTTTAAAAAAAACTATGAACAAATTCCTATGCACACTGCACATATCTTATTTTGAAGTAAAAAAACAAATGTTTTCGGCCTGCGGGCCGTAGTTTGCTGAATTGTATATCATTTAAAACATTAAACATAAATATTTTAAAACATTAAACAGGATGGCTTCTGAGCACTACCAAGTCTATTTTCTGTTCTACAATACTCTTTGCCAATCTTTCTCCCTTTAGATTAAAGTAGGTTAAGTTTACATTTAGAATGCTTTGAAGCTGATCTTCAAATTCAGAGAATGTGCACACAATCCTCCCCTTACTAGGGAAATGCAGGTGCAAATAACATGAGAACAGTTATGCAAAGTAAGACCAAAACAAATCAAGCAGTATGGAACATGGACACCATCTAACACCTAAAATAAATCAAGTGCAGCGAGGAAAAATGTGTTGTGATGAACATCTGTACCCTTGAGCTGCATGGAAAGGAACAAGCAACAGGTTGGATTCTTGCCTATAGATTGACTCTTTTCTTGGTTTCATTTATTTTTAATTAAGAACAACAACAAAAAATACTAATCCAGGTGCACTGAGTATGAATTAAAAAAAAAATAGTCCTAGGCCACAAGGGAAGCCCTAGAATCCTGCTGTTTCTTAGTGGCAATGCCAGCAAAAGCAGAGAAACAGAGAGATTGGTTTTAATCATTGAAGAAATGCACTCGATGTGGGTTATCGTATTTCCTCCTGCTCCCTCGCTGCATTTAATTATTTATAGAATAAACTGGCAGATGTAAAATGCACAGGTCCACTTGCTATAATGTAAGAACTATGCAAAATAAGAATTTTTGGCTTAAAAATATAAACCAATTTTTGCAGGACTTATATGAGTTAAATCCTTTATAGTGTAAACTGTCTTTCAAAAGAAATTTGAGCATAGCTCAGAATGAGAAATCCAGAACTGTAGTGAATGCAGACTAAAACCTTTGTGACCTAGTGTTTATGGGTCAAGAATTTTTGATTCACTAGACAAACATAATTCTGACACTTACCAGCTATTGATAAGTGTTTCAACTTCCCCAAACCTGTTTTTTTCATCTGTACAGTAGGGATAACAATGATTCTTATGTGACAGTTTGTTTTAAACATTAAATGAAGTAATGCATTCAAAACACTTAGCCTGGAAAATAATGTTTCTTTTTCCACAAAAGATAACTAATTTTAATGGTAATTTATGTCTCAAGTTTTATCTGAAATCACTTTATTATTGTAGAAAGAAATTCATTTTATCTTTAATGGTATATGGTATTGAATCCAATAGCCTCTGTATTACAAAGTTGTTATATAATTCACACCAAAATATTTATAGTCTCATCCATGTTCTTGTTCATTTGAGAAATATTTTTTTAGAATCTATTAGTGTGGTATCGATCTGGACAGTAGAGGCAAGTATGATGTGCACCAGTCCTGTGCTTCTGAAGCTGATTAAAGAGGAGAGAGGCAGAGCTGAGATGAAAGTCAGGATGGGGACTGGAGGGGTGAGGGGAGTGATCATACATTAAACATAGCTGCACAAGTAATTGATGGATTGCAGTTTTGGAAATTGCTATAAATACAAATTAGAAAATGCTTCCTAACTGATCATGATAATTCGAAATGGTACAACACTTTGGGAGAGAGTTTGGCAGTTTCTTTCATAGCTAAACATACTTCTACCATACAACATAACAGTTTCCCCTCCCCCGGTGTTTACCCACATGAACTGAAAACTTATGAATGCACTAAAACCTGCACACAGATGCTAATAGAGGCCTTATTCATAAATGCCATAACCTGGAAGCACCCAAGATGTCCTTCAGTAAGTGAATGAATAAACTGTGGTGAAGGCAGGCAATGGAATATTATTCAGCATTAAAAAGAAATGAGCTATCAAGCCCTAATAAAGACATTAAACTTAAATGCACATTACTAAGTGAAAGAATCTAATCTGGAAAGGCTAAATATTATATTATTCCAACTATAAGAAACTGTGGGGGGGAAAAAGCAAAAGTGAAGGAGACAGTAAAAAGATCAGTGATTGCCATAAGTGAGAAGAGAGAGAGGAATGACTAGATGGATTACAGAAAAATTTTAGGGAAGTGAAAATACTCTAATACTATAATTGCGGATGCATGCCAGTATTCATTTGTTAAAACCCATAGAACGTATACCACCAATAGTGAAACCTAATGTAAACAATAATTTTTTGTAAGAATGTTGTTCATCAATTGTAACAAATGTGCCACTTGTGGGGGGGAGGAGGGAAGAAAAGTGTAAATAGTAAGGATGGCTATGGAATCAATTTGGAATCCAGACCTTGCTTTTATTTTGTAAAGCATTTCAATAATATCTTCTGCTCACATCCCTACCAATACTACATAGAGATATTTATCTTAATAAATGAATAAAGGCATGGGATACAGCAGGGTTTGGAACGTCTGGCCCGAGGGTCATATGAGGCTGATGAAGTAATTTGGTCTGGCCCTGCCAAGGCATTAGGGGTGAGTTAACTAAATGTTTGACCAAGTATAGCAGGTTAATTTTAATTTGATAATTTTGGATGGCCCGCGAATGATGTTATAAATATCCAAATGGTCTTTTATAGAAAAAAGGTTCCCCACCTCTGGTATAGAGGAAAGAATAGCAATCAGTAAGTGTGGACATTTAGCATTTTATTTCCAACTCTCCAATGAACTAATAATGTCATCTTAGGTATGACTTAGCAGTCATCTCATCTACACTCTCATGGTATAGATTTGGAAACTGAGACCCTGACAACTTTTTATTTAACTGAGATGTAACATGTTAAGGCTATTCTCCTTTGAGGCAATGTACAACACTAAGAATATTCTAAGGTTCTATCAAATACATATATTATTCCACCGCCACCATATTTAAACAAGAAACATACATATAAAAATGAGAGGTGAACACCCATTACCCATCACATCTGAATAGCTCTACAGGGTAGCCATAATTCTACTATATTTCATTTACCAAGAAAAAAACAACACTATTCTAAGACATTTATATTATGCAAAATCTATCCTATCTAATAAAAGACAAATTTTAACTACCCTTGTAGTTAAAAGGTAAATTTTAATTACCCTTGTCTTTTATCTAATAAATTTTAGCTACCCTTGTAGTTAAAAGGTAAATTTTAATTACCCTTGTCTTTTATCTAATAAAAGACAAGGGTAATTAACCTTACCTCCGATATGCTTCCCATCAGGGCGATATGCAAATTAACTGCCAACCAAGATGGTGGCCGGCAGCCACGCAGCTGAAGCGAACAGGAGGCTTGGTTGCCCCGGCAATGGAGGAAGCCAAGGTTCCCCACCTTCTGCAGCCCAGCTCTGAGCCTGAAAGCAACAGCTCCAAAAGCAAATATGTTTCAATTATAGAAGCTAAACAAACCCCAGATACCTGCTTTCAGCCAGCGAGTTCTCAGAGCTAGAGCTGCAACAGTGTTTCAATTATAGAAGCCAAAAAAAACCCAGATACCTGCTTTCAGCAGCTGAGGCCTCAAACTGGAGCCAGGCCTCAGCTCCAGTGACAGCTATAGAAGGTAAATAAATCCCAGAATAAAAAATAAAAATAAAAAAAGGAGAGGTCGGGTGCTTCAGTCGCCCACCAGCCTGAAAACGGCCCTCAGCTCCTCACCCTGACTGGCCAGGCACCCCAGTGGGGACCCCCACCCTGAACAGGGTGTGACCAGCTGCAAACAGCCATCATTCCCTCATCCAGGCTGGCCAGGCACCCAAGCGGGACCCCCACCCTGATCTGGGACACCCTTCAGGACAAACCAGCTGGCCCTCACCTGTGCACCAGGTCTCTATCCCATATAGTATAAGGGCAATATGCCAACTGACCCTAACAGCAGAAAGACTGGGAATGAATAGTCACTATGATACACACTGACCACCAGGAGCAGACGCTCAATGCAGGAGCTGCCCTCTGGTGGTCAGTGTGCTCTCACATGGGGAGCTCTGCTCAGCCACAAGCCAGGCTGATGGCTGCCAGTACAGCGGTGGTGGTGGGAGCCTCTCCTGCCTCCTCAGCAGTGCTAAGGATGTCCAACTGCAGTTTAGGCCTGCTCCCCACTGGCAAGTGGACATCCCCTGAGGAATGCCTGGCTGCCAGAGGGATGTCTGATTGCCATCTTAGACCCAATCCTCCAGGGAGCAGGCCTAAGCCAGCAAGTGGTCATCCCCCAAGGGGTCCCAGACTACGAGAGGGCACTGGCTGGGTTGAAGGATCCCCTCCCACGAATGCACAAATTTTTGTGCACTGGGCCTCTAGTATTTATATAATACTCTAAGTGGCCATTTAACTGGTAGTTATGATGTGCACTGACCACCAAGGAATAGATGCTCAATGCATAGGCATGGAAACATGGAACAGACTGATGAATCTCATAGGGAAGGGGGGAGGGTGGAAGAGATTAACCAAAGAATTTATATGCATACTAGAGGCCTGGTGCACGGATTCATGCACTAGTGGGGTCTCTTGGCCTGGCCTGTGGGATCAGGCCGAAACTGGCCCAGTGCACAGGTTTGTGCACCGGTGGAGTCCCTCGGCCTGCCCTGTGGGGATCAGGCTGAATCCATGCACCAGGCCTCCAACATCCCAAGGGATCCCGGATTGTGAGAGGGCACAGTCCAGGCTGAGGGACCCCACTGGTACACGAATTTGTGCACCGGGCCTCTAGTATATTATATAAAATGTAAGAGAAGTTATTTTCAATATTCTACTTCTGAAAATATTAAACTACATTTTACCATTGTAAATTTATTTATTTAATACAGATGACCTTTTTTGCATTGTTGAAGTGTGTTTTCATTCAAAGTTGCACTTTTCTTCCTCTTCTAAAGCCACCACATCCCTTGGGTTACAAAACAGTAAGTTAGTGTGTTTCTTAGAATTCTTAGAATATACATCCCTGTTGTTTACGCTGAAACTAGTCATGAGGAACAGAATGAATCTTTTTTCTAAAGCTATTGCATATTTAGCATTCTTATTAGCAATACTGAGCAATCTCTCAGAGAGGCTTCCAATATGAAGATAAAGATATAGCAGTTTTAGAGATACCTTTCTAACCTTTGGGAGAAAGCTCTACTAATGACTACGTGACTCAAGGTTTGCCAATTGTCTTATTTTAATGTCTTCATTTCCCTCAATATACACTTTCTTACATTTTGAACTCATTGCTGACTTCCTTATTATCCCATACACATTTTTCTCTTCCATTCAGCTGAAAGCTGTCTTTGGGCGAGAAATTGAAACAAATGAGTTTTCACATTATCTTTCACATTATTTTGAGGATCTAGCATAGTATCCTGCACACAATATATGCTCAAAATATACTAAAGCAAAGCATCAAATTTTGCCTTAAAAGGACCATTGTTGCTGCTTTTTTGTGCAGTAAAGTATTTTGCATTTGGATCTTCCCTCTTTTCTTTCGCTTGAATGTAAAAACAATGCATGTTCATGTATTTCTTTATATGATTTCCAATTACTTTGCTATAATAAGTGTCCATAGGATGTGTTTTGACTGGTCTAAAATATCAATAACTTGAGCTTAAATATGAATAAGCTATCAACTATTTCTTCAAAAGCTATAAACTATTTTTCAAAAGAAATTATTATGAGTTCATTAAGAATTACACATTTGCTTCTTTACTTCCTCTATATTGATAATAAGATTTAATTATTTAATAGGATAAATCATGGCATTTTGAACACAGTAAATACTTGTAAATGTTTATTCACAATATTGATGATTTTATAACATAAGAAAAGAAACATCAGAACCATAGACAGACACCAAATGAAACAGTCTTTCTTGCTATCCTCGGTCTTGTTTTTCGGTCTATTTTGAAGATGACATTTAAAAACCAGATATTGCAAATAGACTGTATAGCTGCAGAACTCAGAACAGTTGTTCTCATTCAGAAAATAGTTTGCACCCCCCACATTATTATAAATACAGCTTCTCTCCTACATAAAGATCTGTGTTTTACTTTTAAAAATGCCATCAACATTTTTATTGACTGCTATCATTTACAAAATTCATTAAGCATGATCCATTGACAATCATCACTTAATGTAAGGATCAATCTTGGTTGGTAACAATTCATTTACTGAGGGAAAACTGAGTAGTGCTGATCAAGTTAAAAAGAGGGGGATAACTCATCTTGAATTTTAACAAGTCTAAGACATTAAATAAATTGTGTTCTGTCACTAAATTCCTTTACAGAACATTTGGATTTTAGAATAATACAAGTATTGTAACAACATTTTGATTCATTTTTGTGATCTGATCTGCTAAAAAGAATAATCCACATTAATTATCAGCTTGTCAAAGATCATCACAACTCTAAACATTAAGAAAAACCTGAGAATTCAGGTCTTTAACATTATCTAACAAAAACTAATTCTCAGAAATAAAGAAACAGGGGTGTTCACTTCTCAAGTTACTTTTCATTATTAAACAAAGAATAATTGTAGTCATTAATTTTCTCTAATCTCATAAACATACATCATAGTTAACATTTTTATAAGACAGGGTAATTAGTGAGGGTTTTAAAAATAGACTAAGTAGAAGGAATATAAAGAGAACGTGTATCTTTCTGAAGAGCTATTTGAAAAAGAAAAATGTCAGGGAAGTTTAGGTTTATTTAAATAGACTTAATGTGAAGAGAATTGCTACCAATTATTTTGATGAAAAGCTTAATGGTTTGTATTATTGCAAGTTATAATCAGAAATCCAACAGCTGCACATTCCCAATAATTTGATACATTTTAATGTCCTTTAACACAGATTATATGTGACACTGTATCATCTGGTATACTTTTTTGTGCAAGGTAATTTATAATTTTGTATTTTCTGCACACTAGTGAATTGATTGCCAGCTCAACTGACATTTTTTACAGCAATTCTGTGAAGACCTCTAGCAACTCTAAAAAAATATAACATTCATTCCAGGTGAGATACCTGAGGAGCCTAATTAAAATAAGGAAATCAGTTTTTTAAAAGACATAAGACTCCTGGGTTTTGGTCCAGCATTTAAGAAGCTCAGAAGTCACTACTCCTTCCCTCAAAAACATAAAAAGGTGAAAAAAGAATTCTTTTTATCTGTCAGAGAATTGAGGTTACAGGGCAAATTGTCCCCCTCCCCAAATTAGAGAGAGAGTCATGCAGATACAGAGAATTACCAGAGCAGATACTGAGGGACAGAAAGCCCTGCTGGAACCGGTACCAGGGTACGAAAAGGAACTCTCATTGATAAAGTGCTGGTGGACCGGTGTGGACACGCTTGAGCATTAACAACTCCAGGTGGTTGGTATTCAGCCTAAGAGGATTTTCCCATACGCTCATAAGTTTCACCGCCAGGAGTCCTAGCAGGTTCGCACATAGTGCAGATAGGAGAAAAATAGACTTTGTGCTTCCACTAGGGGAGAGAATAGCCATTTGAAATACTGTAGAGCATTCTGTTCTTAAAAAGGCCTGACTTCTAGGGAAATAATTTTACCGGAGCCCAATTAATCCAGGAGAAAGGAAATACCCAGCTCTAGACCCTTGAAGCCTCCGTGCTGAATCTAAGGGGTGAGGAGGCCGAGAAGACACGGAAAGGTCACAGCCCAGAGGTGAGGAACGGGCTCACTGAGAGACTGAGATCTACTCATAGCACAGTTGAAAGCTGTATCTTCCCCACGTCACGGGAACTATCTCACCCACACCAATAATAACAGGGGAGATAACAACGGAGAGAACTGCACAGCTCAGATCTATTTAAGAAGTTTCTAATAAAATCCACTGATTGCAAAGGAGATAACAATAAGGATAAAGAATAATTTTTTTTAGCCTGACACCTAAAGCCAGAAAAAGCAGTAAATATGGCCTGACTCCTACCCATATAAAAATAAAGTATCTTATGGCCTATTTATTTCAGTTACTTTTACCCAGCTCATGATGTCTGCCTATAAATATTAAATTATCAGGCATATTAAAAGGAAAAACAACAACAACACAGTTTTAAGAGACAGAGAGAACACCCAAATCTGATTAATATGGCAGAACTTTTGCAATTATCAGACTAGGAATTTGAAATAACGGTGATTAATGTGCTAACAACTTCAACAGAACAACCTCAACAAAGATGACCAACATCAAAAGATATTCTCCTCCTCCTATATAATAAAAGTCTAATATGCTAGGTTTCAGGTTGACTGGTTGGCCATTCAACCAATCAAAGCACAATATGCTAATGATATGCTAAGGCTGCTCAACTGTTCGCCATTGCATGCACTGACTACCAAGGGGCAGACACTCCGACTGGTAGATTAGCTTATTGCTGGGGTCCGTCCCTTCAGGACTGAGCGAGATGGGCTGGACATGCCTTGGAGCCTTCCTGTGGTCTGGTCCCTCCCTGACTGGCCAATCTCCTGCATCTTTCCCCGGCCCCAATTGTGCACCAGTGGGGTCCCTCAGCCTGGCCTGAGCCCTTTCGCAATCTAGGACCCCTTCGGGGATGTCAGAGAGCCAGTTTCGGCCTTATCTAGCAGACCAGTTAAGGGATTTCACTGGTGCACGAATTTGTGCACTGGGCCTCTAGTGTTCTATATTATGTGCTCTTAGAAATACTACAATTATCCCTGCTCTTCACAAACTCCAATATATCAGAATAAAGAGAGTAATATGCAAATATTATATTAGAATATGATAACTTGATATGATGTTTAATTTCTTCCCATGCACTTTGCTGCTAGAATGTCATGACTCACCTTATCAGGGAATTACCAAATTTTCCCTATGCCCACTATTTTAACATTCACCTAAACTCTACATGCACACTTAATCCTGAAACAGATCAATTATCCAATTCTTCAAACTGATTTGTTTCTTAAGCCTCTCTCAAATTCAATATCTTTCTGTGAATGACATTATTTTTTAAAAAATGTAAATTTGACATTTTACCACAATCACGATTCTTATTATTTTACATCCTATTTATTCACAGCATTAGTTGGGGAAGGGAGAAAAGAAATCTAAAAAGCATTTTTTTCAGTGATATTATGCAATTGCCATACCTGTTTTCAAAATAGTTTGCCATTCTATTCCTTCATTTCAAAATTCATGATTCTAACTTCATATTAATATTTCCAGCAGTCAAAGACATTGAACAATTTACTTTTTCATTTCAGCAAAATATTTGGCTTCTTATTCCAATTAATAATTTGTAACTATTTTCAGGGGTATATCTAATTTAAAATGTTTGTTTACTGCTATAACGTTGATATGCATAACATTTAAATGTTAAATTCTTTTTCAATAAACTAAATTTTCTACACCTTTTTCTACTCATTTTAGAATATAACCAATGCATTAACAAAAGTAGAATCCCCCTATCTCTTTGTAGCATTTTACCCAGATGCTTTCTCTTATGATAGTAAGCATTTATGTTTTATTTTAGCTTTTGAGTACTTGAGAGCTAAAATATAAATTTAAAATTAATTTACTATATAATTAATTAATGCATAAAATTAATTAAATGCTCTACTAAAACATGGATCTATTACACCCTTAATACTTTTCTCTATTTAGTAGAATTGTGGTTTTATAAAATTACGTTTTCAGGATTTTTACTTTTTTGTTTGTTTCTTAATACTCAAACGAGGATATTTTTCAACTGATTTTTAGGGAGAGTGGAAGAGTGAAGGAAAGACAGAGAGAACTTCGATGTCAATGAGCCCTGACCAGGGCCCAGGCAGGGGAGGAGCCTGCAACCAAAGTATTTGCACTTTGCCAGAATGGAACCCGGACTCTGCCCCACAGGCCAACGCTCTATCCACTGAGCAAAACTGGCTAAGGCTGCATTTTTACATTTTTAACATATACTAATGGATTTATCCTTCATATTTGATATTATTATTAAAGAGATAAAGTGGTAATTGTCATATATTTTAATATAAAAGAACATATCCTGAGGATTTAACTATTTTAAGGATATTTGGCATTAATTCTTTGTATTTAACAAAACAATTTCTAAAAAAAAAATTTCTATATATCAGGCCTCATCAGTAGGAGGATATAGTAAAGTAAAGGATATATTTCAGCTTTTTTCTTTCTCCACTTTAAGGAAGCCATTATTGTGTAAACTGAGTTGTCATAAAACTTATTTCTTAGCACCAAATACCTCCCAGACTCAAAGTTCCTGAAATGTGTCCTCAAAGACCATCTCTTTAAGGTCATTAGGGGAAAAATATTTCTCCAGAGGAAAGCCAGGACCAAGGGCCCTAAGAGAAATAAAATGATAAAGATGATAGTTCCGTTTTATCAGAGAGATGAGCCTTGGGAATACCCCTCAAAAGAGAATATGACCTAAACCCAAGTTTTCTCACATTATTTTGTTTAAATGACAGGTACGGACCATTCATCTGTTTAATTTTTAATGACCTCTGGAGAGTCTTGCTTCTGACCTTTCCTTTCTGATCTTCCAGCTCTGAGCAAAGTCTAGCTCCATTCATACGTATATGTGCATCTTCCTTAAGCACTAGCCAGACCTCACCTTCCCTTGGCATCTGATTCCTTCATCTTTCACTGAGTCACCTGACTGTATATACTACCTAATTATTTAGCTTTAATCTTGGTTAAGGCTGGTCTATCTGTTAATAACATTTGTAGATATACATTTAAAATTCCTGACAGAACAGTCTTGCCAATTGATCTTTCCTTACTATAATCAGGTGCTATGGTCGAAAGAATTATGGTTCAATGGAGATATTTCTACCAAAGTAAGACTATTCCAATGTTAATGGAATTCAGACCAGTCCAAATTTGCAAAGGAAGCAGATTCATTCTCCTTGGACACATAATACTCTGAGTCCAACACCAGAAGCAGGACTACATCCTTGGGCAAAATAGAGGTTCTGGCAAGCCCTGACAATATTCAGTAATTCCTCTACTGGCATCCTCCTTCCAAATACATTAAAACATGAAAGGACAATATATTAAGTCACTTATACCTTAGTTTGAATCAATTTATGAGCATGCTTTTCTCTTGAAGGGCTGAGGGTACATGTGACGTATGGAGGAAGGGAAAGGGGAATGTTGAGAAAAGTGTAGTATGGCCAGGCAGAGAAGGAGAAGAGCACTAAGTTAACTTGTCCAACCTTAGGTTTCACCAGACACTATTCTATTATTTACAGTGTTTCAAAGGCAATGTAAAAGTTTCACAACAAAAAAACAATAATAATCTTTACACAAATCCAGGTATGCAGAAACATGTCGAGTCAAAGCCAGTTCATTTCCTACACATATGTCATGAACACATGATTTGAGAATGCACTCATCAAATCCCTTCTCACAGGGATGTTCTGGCCAACCTCAGACAATCACAAAGGGGAAATTTAATTTTAATTACGTGTGTGTGTGTGTGTGTGTGTGTGTGTGTGTGTGTGTGTGTGTATTCTTCCTATTTGTTAAAATTGTGCTAGGTCATTTATTGTCACAGTTTACCTTCATAATCATTCTATCTGGTAGCTATTATTACTATCTCTATTTGGTAGATGAGGAAATTAAACTTAGAGAGGATAAATAATTTGACCCCAAATCACACAATTATGCAGAAATGAAAGTAAGTATATGTGAAATAAAATTTTGGCTTGTAACTATGGAGCCATTCTATATTACTCATTCAAATGTCTTTACATATTTTACCTTGGAATAAATCAGTGGTTCTCAACCTTCCTAATGCCATGATCCTTTAATACAGTTCCTCATGTTGCGGTGACCCCCAATTTCATTGTTACAAATTGAACATAATTAAAGCATAGTGATTAATAACAAAAACAACATGTAATTATATATGTGTTTTCCTATGGTCTTAGGAGACTCCTGTGAAAGGGTTGTTCGACCCCCAAAGGGGTCGCAATCCACAGGTTGAGATCCGCTGGAATAAATACATAGAAAGCAATGGAATAAACACACACCATACTTTTTTGAAATATGATTCTCAAATTCAAAGGAAAATTTATCCCTATAGTTTCTAGATATAAAATATTTTCTTATTATACTTGTAGTGTTTCACAGTTCGTATTTCTTAAGCTGTGGTTCTACAGAATATAAATGTTATGTATAGGTTTAGGTGACCATTGGTTGTCACCTAAATTCTCTTTAAACATCATGATCTAATTTTCCATACTAAAACACTGTGTGTGTATCCTTTGTTTGGCTTTTGCCAGCATTTCTTCACCAACCTAGCAAACAGCATTGCTAAGCTAGCCACAATATCTGAGACATGGCTTGCTATGTATACATTAATAATATTTTTTAAACCACTGATTCCTTCCTATGAAGCAACTATTTATAATGAATCTTAATATGTTTAAGAACATGGTAACCTGAATATACCTAAATACGTATACCATTCTACAGAGGGACACTAGAGACAATTAGAGGCAGCTGTCACTACTCACTGACTACTCATGTGAACTATAATTGCAACTTTTAAATATATGTTATGTAATAGCATTTAATCTGAACTCTGGTTATCTGGAAACACTATTTTTACTGTTCCTACTTAACAATATATTCTCACTGTTCTTTCTTGATAAATTGAAAGAGAACTATTAAATATGTATTCTGAGGTACTTAGAAACAATCTAATGCATTATAAGAACACAGAACAAGTTTAAAAGACTTGGCAGAATCTAGATCAAACTTAAAAGCATTTGCAAAAAGACTAAATTTCCCAAATCCTTGTCTAGGACTCTCTCCACTTTGCAATGCTCTTTCATATGCCAAGCTGATTCTGGAACCATCTCTACTATGGAGGCTGTAAAAGGTTTTACAGAAGAAACAGGGCTTATAAAATGTCATGATGACCAGTTGTTAACATGGTTGAATATCATAAACATATTGTTGAATATAAAAGTATATTCCATAAAAATACATTGTGATAAGGGTTCTTACAAAAGTCAAATACAGCCCAGCAGAGTGGCTCAGTGATTGAGGCTTGACCAAAGAACAAAGAGGTGAAGGGTTTGATTCCTGGTCAAGGCACATGCCTGAGTTGCAGGCTCTATCCTTAGTGGGGGCATGTGGGAGACAGCCAATTGATGTTTCTATCTCTATCCCTCTCCCTTTCTCTCTAAAATGTCAAATACATACAAATTTAATGATATCACTTAGAGATGCATACATATAATAATAAAACTATAAAGGATAGTAAAAGAATGTTGAATATAAAATTCAGAATAGTTAGTACAGGTGGGGGTAGTGGGGTGATAATGTGCTCAGGAAAAGATAGAGAGGAACCTGTAATTATTGCTAATATTTTATTCCTTGAGGAAAATGGTAAGTACCCAAAGGCTCATTTTAATATTTTATATAATAAATTTACATTAATTGTATGTTCTCTTGATTAAATAAAAAATTACAATATCAGAGGAAAATAAATATCACATGATCCCACTTATTTGTAGAACTGAATGAACAGAATACTATATGCATAGCCCATGGGCACAGACAATAGGGTGGTGAAGACCTGAGTGGGGTGGCTGGATAGGGACTGGGTGAAAGGGGGTAGAGGGGGGAAAATGGGAGACATCTGTAATACTATAAATCTTTATGAAAATACATTAGTATACACTCTTTATTAAAGAGTATTTAACTTTTCATGGGTCTTGATTTCAAAGAAAAATCATTCTGCTTCTTTTCTAAATTATAAAAGCCCTACCCCTAACAATAATTGTGAGCAGTCATGGCAGATATTATCTGTATTTATCTGCTTTCTTGCTCCAATGGGCAATGCAGCATTTCTGCTTCAAAATGAATAATGTTATTTTAAGGTCAAAATGTGTATCTTCAGTTTATATTATCACCTATGCAAACACTGTTCCACCCCTCCTGAGTGTAAAATGTGGGCTCACTGGCTGCTCCAGGGACTGAGAACAGCTCTGGCTGAAGTAGTCTCATTTGCAGAGATTATTCCCTTCACTTTCAATTTGCTCATAATGGGATAAACTGTGGTTTCACTTACTGAGTGTTAAACATTTTTATGTAACACTATAAATGGAACTATTTGGGCTAAAACAAAAGTAAGTGCAGTTTAGTTTGTAAAATGATCTGAATGCTTGTTCTGATACTTCAGTGGAAATAAGTTCAGTAGCCACTGAATTCACTACACAGGTAGAGAATGAACTCTGTAATTAGGACTGAACTGAATGCTGGGCAGCATGCACGCTGTATAAAGATCTCATGCAGAGAGGATCAGTGAGGTCCAAGATCCAACAAGTGCTCTACTTGTCCAGCATTGCACCTTGTTAGCTTGGAGGAAACAGTAGAATCATCTAACCTGACTGCTTAAAGAGGGAGATGGCTTTATTTAATGATGGCCTTGTATGTGATTACACAATATCAGCCAGCATCGTTAATGGATTGTACTTTTTCGATATGTGCTGAACAGTTTGGGATGACATATTAGAATACAACTCCTTGAATGGGATTTGATGGTAAAAAATTAAATAAGATACGGACTATCTTCTAGACTATTTCTATCCAGTTTAAATTTCAGTTTTGTTTTGTATATCTGGTGAGGAAGCTGGCATTAAATTGCTGGGAGCCGGTCCATCCTTGCTGCTTGACACAGTCGCTGCAGGGAAGGAACATCTGCACAGCATATGTTTCAAGGGACCTGGCATATATGGCATACTGTTCTTAATATGTTTGCTCACCTTCTTGGCACTATGTGTTTTAACCAAGGTCACCTCTCTGAGAAAGGTTGTTTCCCCAGGTGGGGATTTTTCCCTGGAGTTAGGGAGGGAATAAAACCCCTTAACTAAGTGCCAGGCGGGTAGTTAATCACTTTAACTACGAACAATCATGCTTAAGCTACATAATCTTTACTCCCTGGAATGGAGATAAGAAAAGCCCTAACCTTTGGAATAGAGATTGATAGGATTGGAATCAACTGGTATAAATACAGATGTAACAAGACAACAGGACACAGAACCTAGAGACAGAACCTAGCGAGAGAACTTGGCTGAAGAACCTAGAGACAGAACCTGGCTACAGAACCTGGATAGAACATGACAAGAGAACCTGACTAGAACCTGTTGACTGAACCTGGCAAAAGATCTTGGACAGGACCTGGCTACAGAACTTGGTTGGAGAACCTAGCCAGAACCTGGTTGAAGAACCTGGCTACAGAATCTGGTGACCGAACCTGGCTGGGGAACCTGGGGAACCTGGCTGGAGAACCTAGCAAGAGAACACGGACACAGAACCTGGCTGGAGATCCTAACCAGAACTTCGCTGGAGATCCTGGACAGAACCAGTCTGGAGAACCTAGCGACAGAACCTGATGACAGAACCTGACTGGAGATCCTAGATAGAACCAGGAGAGAGAACCCAACCATGCTGGTCAACTGAACGCTGCCTCCGTGTCATTCCTTCTTTGCCGACTCCGTCCACACCTTTGGGGACCCCTGGACCTGCTGGGGCAGGACCCTAGCAAATAAGGAATTTGAAGTTTACAAAAATTTAGAAAATACCTGTAGTGAGTTGTTATTTCTAAACATTTGAATTTCCTGATGGTAGTCAAAGTGATTGCTTACCAGTTCACAGAACATCCAGTTCCTGTTTTCTAAATGTGATCATTGCTTAGAACTTGATTAGATCCAAGCAGTGTTGATCAACATTATTGATGGAGCGATGATCAAAAATGTATTTTACATATACATCTACAATAATAAAAGCATAATATGCTAATTAGGGTGGACGTCCTTCTGTACCACCTTCCCAATGTAATTCCAGGCAAATAAAACTTTCTACCTCATCTCATCCTCCCATGGGGGCCTCCAGAAATGCTTATTTCAGCAGTGCCTAAGAACTCCACTCTCACTAGCAAAGGAGAAGGGCAATCCCTACAATTCTCTAATAACAATATCACATTGTTACTCGACTATTTTCTGAATTATACAGTTGATCTCATTATATCTTCTAAATCTTTCATAAACACAGATATTTTAAACTAATTTGTTTGATTTATTGCAGAAATTGTGATAGATTAGAATCTAAATTATTGGATGTTATTTTCAGATATGTAATTTAATTTATTATAGCCTTACGTAAATCCCATAAAGTACAAGTCTACTTCATATCTAAAATAAGTACTTTTATTACTATTGCCTAAATTATGTATCCTAAAGGCCATTTTTAATTTAACATTTTTACTTTTATCCTGAGTGATTCTATTATCAGTTTAATTTTGCATACAAATTATGAAGAGAATATTCTCCAGAATAAATCTGGAGACAGTGTAAATCTAAGTTTCTTGAGATTACAAATCAGAATATTGTCTAAATACCTGTTGAAACTATATATGGACATATAAAATAATTTAGATAAAAGGGAATTGATAATAACCACAACTGTCTCCGTGATTAGGAATACATAAATCTCAAAAGGAATTCTTTTTTATAGTTATTATTTCCTATGTTTTCAATAAAACTTTGCTTTAAATTTTGATCGTCAGAGTATTTATATTTCAGAATGTAAGTTGTTTTTGTTTGGAATGTTTCTTATGCAATAACTGAGGCAAAGACTTGAATTCAGATTGCTTATTTGAGAGGAGATATATATATATATATATATATATATATATATATATATATATATATATATATATATATATATATATGCCCAAATGAAGGAGTGGGGAAAATGAGACAGGGAAGAAGAGTCAATTGGAAATGGGTTATTTAACTCTTTGCCACTAGGTGTAGCTGGGCTCAGAACAACTAGAATGGTTCTAAAACTTTCTCATACTTTCGAAAGCCTAATTCTTCTCTCATTGACTGTAGGTGTACTTAGTGATTCGCTGCTAATGTGTAGAATATGGTCCAAGTGTGACTTCCTTTTCCTTCTTTCTTTGGTTCTCTCAGACAAAGCCAACTTCTATGTCATGAAGATAATTAAGTAACAGTATGGAGAGAGCCACGTGGAGGAGAAATAAAGTCCCTGGTCAACAGCTACATCGTGAATTTGGAACAGGATCTTCTAATCTAGCCCAATGCAAGTCTTTATATGACTGTAAGCCTGCTGACTCTTTTTTTAAAAAGATATATTTTATTGATTTTTCACAGGGAGGAAGGGAGAGGGATAGAGAGTTAGAAACATCGATGAGAGAGAAACATTGATCAGCTGCTTCCTGCATGCCCCCTACTGGGGTTGTGCCTGCAACCAAGGTACATGCCCTTGACCAGAATGGAACCTGGGACCCTTCAGTCCATAGGCCAACACTCCATTCACTGAGCCAAACCAGTCAGGGCAGTCTGCTGACTCTTTATTGCAACCTAAAAAAAGATCCTGAGCCAGAATCACCCAGATAAGCCACTCCTGAACTACAGAAACTGTGAAATACAGACATTCCCCAACTTGTGACGGTTCCACTTACGATTTTTCAACTTTACAATGGTGCCATAGCATACGCATTAAGTAGAAACCTTATTGTATCTCTTGTGATGCCAGATAGCAGTAGCGAGCCCAAGTTCATAGTCAGACACGCTAGCACAAGGATAAACAACCGACACTTAGTCTACAGTGTACTGTGTGGCTGGAGTTTTTGTGCTTCATTTTCCCATCCCATCATGTCTACATAATGCCCATCTGTGTCTCCTGCTTCCGGTGAGGAAGAAAAGGGAGAGGTACTTACTCAAGATAACTGTCCAACTGTAGGCTAATGTAAGTGTTCTGAGCACATTTAAGTTAGGCTAGCCTAAATTATAATGTCCAGTAGGTTAGGTGTGTTAAATTCATTTTTTTACATGATATCTTTAATGCAATGGGTTTACCAGTACATAAGCCCATAGTAAGCTGAGGAACATCTGTAAATGCTTGTTGTTTTCAGCCATTAGATTTGAGTGGTAATTTTTTTACACTGCAATAGATGACTATGCACTCAGTGAGAATCTGATGAATTCAGTTATGGAATGATTGAGAAATGGAGCAATTGTCCACTGACTCTCTTGTGCCCGTTACACACAGATTACCTTCAGGTATTAACATATCCACACTTTTGTGCTGATTTACGAGTGGCCTAGGTGTACATTCGGTTAGGTTCTTCAGCTTCCAAAAAAGTGGAAGGCATAAAAGAGAGGCTTTTAAAGTAGGGGTAGCCAATATGATTAGAAACTGCCCAGCACAGCTGGGATTGGATGAATAGCAGCAAAAGCATCTGCTAAACAATCACCACATGTGGAGCCCCAACCTACTTTGTATGTTAAATAACCTCTCAAAAAATGCAGAAAAATAAGTTAATACATTTGAACTACACTGAAATCTTATGGGGAGAGAAATGTTTTTCATCTACATTCTGCTTTTAGTAATAACTCAATTAAAATAAATGAAAGTAGACCTTTATTCTGGGGACTATTTATAAGACATAATAAGGAAACAGACAGAACCAACACAGGCAATGAAACTTACCTCAATCTAGTATCAATTCTGTCACTATATTGATATCACTATATCTACTATGATCAAAATGATTTTCTCAAGGTAAAATGCCTAATTATTATAATAACATGTATGTTTACAATATATTGCTATTTTCCAGTTAGAAAATTGATATTATATAGTTTACGTTAGCTAAATTTTCTGTACTAGGCATTTTGCAAGGTCATTTACATACATGTGTTAATTTTCAAAACATAATCTTAGATAATACATTTAGGCTACCAGTAATGAGTTTAAATGAAAAATAATTTACTTGGCAGATACAATTTTAGGATATTTTATTGTAAACAGAGTGTTCTCCATGGCAAGAGTTAGTGTAAATCATGACAAACTCATGTACTCAGGTATGGAAGAAGTTTCTGGTGAAATCATTTTAATGTTTTGTTTCATTTAGAGGTCCAAATTTATAGTGCTGGGTTTTCTAAATAACATATTCAAAAAGTAGTTAATTGGATTCCTCAGGATACTTCCATGTTAACACTTACATGACTTCATAAACCAACTCATTTGGTTCTTTCAACAGCTCTACTTACGTAAATGATGTTGAACTATTGTTTGTGTTTTTTGTTTTGTTTTGTTTTTTTGTGCCCTTAACTGGTAATCAAACCTGGGACCCTCCAGTGAGAAGGCTGATGCTCTAACCATTGAGAAAAGCAGCCAGGGCCCATGCTTATTTTTCAAACTTGCAAAGTGTCCTGTATTTTGCCATATGGGATTATACTGATATTAAATACCCTTTTTAATATTTCCCACCATTGGATAACATTCTATTAACTGCAGAAATCCTTGTGCATTTTAATCCATCTTTTAAGTACTTCAAAATGCATTTCATTTTTCTCACAAAATCTTCCAATTTTTACTGGAAACTTCCAAAATTTCTTAACCCATTCCTTATAAAGCACACTTTCTAGCCCTAGCCGGTTTGGCTCAGTGGATAGAGCGTCGGCCTGTGGACTCAAGGGTCCCAGGTTTGATTCTGGTCAAGGGCATATACCTTGGTTGTGGGCACATCTCCAGTGAGGAGTGTGCAGCAGGCAGCTGATTGATGTTTCTCTCTCATCGATGTTTCTAGCTCTCTATCCCTCTCCCTTCCGCTCTGTAAAAAAAAAAATAATAAAATAAAAAAATCAATAAAATATATTTTTAAAAAAAGAGAGAATGCAAATCAAAATGACAATGAGGCACCATCTAACACCTGTCAGAATGGCTATCATCAACAAATCAACAAATGACAAGTGCTGGAGAGGATGCTGAGAAAAGGGAACCCTCTTGCACTGCTGGTGGGAATGCAGAATGGTGCAACCACTGTGGAGAACAGTATGGCATTTCCACAAAAAATTAAAAATGGAACTTCCATTTGACCCAGCAATCCCACTTCTAGGAATATATCCCAAGGAAACAGAAACAACAATCAGAAAGAATATATGCACCCTTATGTTCATAGCAGCACAATTTACAATAGCTAAGATTTGGAAACAGCCTAAGTGCCCATCAGTGGATTAAAAAACAGTGGTACATCTACACAATGGAATACTGTCCTATAAAATAAAAGGCTAATATGCAAATTGACTGAATGGCAGAACGATTGGTCACTATGACGAGCACTGACCACCAGGGGCAGATGCTCAATGCAGGAGCTGCCCCCTGGTGGTCAGTGAACTCCCACAGGGGGAGTGCTGCTCAGCAAGAAGCCGGGCTCATGGCTGGCGAGTGCAGTGGTGGTGGCGGGGGCCTCTCCCGCCTCTGAAGCAGTGCTAACGACCCCTTGGGGTATGTCCAGAGAAAAGGCCTAAGCTGGCAGTCGGATATCCCCCAAGGGTCTCCCAGACTGTGAGAGGGTGCAGGCCAGGCTGAGGGACCCCACCCAATGCACAAATGTCATGCAGCGAGCCTCTAGTGCTGCTATAAAAAAGAAAGAACTCTTACCATTTACAACAGCATGGATGGACCTGGAGAGCATTATGCTAAGTGAAATAAGCCAGTAGGAGAAATATAAATATCTTCATGATCTCACTCACTTGTGGAATATAATGAACAACATAAACTGATTAACAAAAATAGATACAGAGACAGAGGAGCATCGAACAGACCGTCAAACTTCAGAGGGAAGGCAGGGGAGGGTGAGAAGAGGGGTGGGGTAAGAGATCAACCAAAGGACTTGTATGCATGTATATAAGCATAACCAATGGACAAAGACAGTAGGGAGGTGAGGGCATGTGCTTGAGGGCAGGAATGGGCGGGGAAAGGTCAATGGGGGCAAAAGGAGACATATGTAATACTTTCAACAATAAAGAATTTAAATTTAAAAAAGAAAAAAATTGGTTTCTTCCATAACCAGGTTTCACTCCTACTCTCCTTCCAATATTATATTTAATAAATATTTTATTCTTTTTTGGACATTTTTCTATGTATGTGGACATATATAGATATGTTGCCAGAAATATTAAGATTCCTTTCACAGAGAAAAGTTTCAAACTTTTTTTTTTCTTTTGAATAAATATCAATTATCCGAGTAATACTGGAGTCTTTTATAGGGTTCTAAAATACATAAAAAATAACTTAAAAAGACAACCAGAATTTTATATTAAATGGTGAAAAGGATTGGTTTTTAAGTTTTAAAAACATTAACACAAATATATTTCCAAAGTTCACCTAAAGTTTCACAAAATCAATTTAAAATTATGGGTTTTGACATGTCTCCAACTACATTATCTTATCTTTACTTCTCCTTTGACTAATGATAGTTTAACGAAATTATTTAAGCTTACCTCAGATTTCCAAAATGTCTCTCTAAAACTTTTATACATTATTATCCTGGCCTCTAATGTATTCATGCTGATTGTTTTTCTCTTTCTTAGTTTTAACCACTGTAACTCTGTCCAATCTCCATCAGCATGGTGTACAATTGATGCAATTTTCCAAGAGACTTTCTGTCAATTTTGTAAGATCCTGCATTTTTGCCAAGATTTTAAATTTAATTATTGAGTTGATTTTCTCTGTATTTATACTGCCTTTTTTTTTTTTTCCAGCTGTCAAGGGACAGATTCTAGATTCTTCAATAAGTAGACAGTACATAAGATGATATGTTTGAGATGGGATTAATATTAAAAGTAAATTTTTTTATTTCTTATAAAAAAAATCCTATAGCTGCATGATTTGGAAAATTGGCCCTAAGTAAAAACACTTAAGGAGAAAAAAGCTCTCTGATACTTAATTAACAATATAGCATGTATTTTGAAATTTATTTTACTTATCTAGTTCCTTTTTAGATATCTGACTATATTAAAATGGAAAGCATGAATCAAAGCATTCCCTTTTTCCCATTTGCCACAAGGCTTAGAAGAGACATGGGAATGTACAAAGTATACTTTTTAGATAACTGCTATTTCTGCTCATTCTGGAGTTTAATTTTAAGCTAAAGTTTGAATGTATATTCTAGTTCAACACTGAATCAAAAATTTCAAAAATTAATTTTAATTGTAAGTAATGATTTTACTAATATAGTCAACATGGTGGGGAATTCTCCAACATAAAACACATATGCCTTCTAAAATTCTCTATGAGATACTAGAAGTGAAACACACACACACACAAACTGGCCACTCATCAGCCTAAATCAGCTCATAATTAATAAATCACTGCATAAGCTGAACTTGAAGAAATGCCTTTGGGATTATTTATATGCAGATCATTTAATTCTCTTGAGAACACCTATGACTTTGACTGGGCTTATTAAAATGCTGATTAACTATTTTGATCTCTACCTATTTACTAAACTGTACATTTCCTGAGGATCATTCTTTCTAATTTGCAATTTTGTCATTAGAAAACTGAGTGGAGGAAAACAAACTGAAGCTCCAATTATAGAAACTGATTTGCATAGTAAAGTCACATTTATTCAAAATAGTATGGATAGTGAGAAATATGTTATGAACTCTTTGAAATTCATATCTGTGAAATAACTATGTTATAAAAGATTTTCACTTTCGATTTCTAATATAGGTACACTATGGTCAGAACATGACCTGTGTGCTTTTCAAACTTGAATGTGCATATGCATGCGGGAATACGTTTTAATCAACTTTGCTTCCTTTTGAAATGTTATAGATAGCTCTATATGTTGCTTCCCTAAAGAAGCTATAACTAGATTCTCTATTATATGTGCAATAGAATGTGAACTGTGTTTATAATTAAATATATAAGTGAGCAAATTCAATGCTTATTAAAATCAATATATGAATACTCTCTTAATTATACTTATTAAGATCTGTTAAATGTCATGCAGCTGGTTATTCTACCTCAACAATAAAAGTTCCTGTTGGGGCTCAGGCAAACCTTCACCATTTTTAATATTTTTTGAATTTTTAATATTCACATTTCTTTCATATTTTGGGAGATTCCTAGCCATTCAGTCTGTATACTTTTCAGACTGTCTTCACTTTGAGCCATAGCCTCCCTGACACCATGTCTCATCAAATATTCTGTATTGGGAGAGTTGAAGCCATAGCCTTGAAAGAACGAAGTGTGCTCATTTTCAGGCAGTTTTTCCCAAATATATCTTTTCCTCAGGAATTTGTAAGGGTGTGAAGAATATGATGCAGGGTGTTCCTAGCAACAACAACAAAATAAATGTCACTTTAATGTCACCTTATTACCAACATATTCAATCCACTAATTTTGCCCTTAATGACTTTATATTTTTCATAGTGACTTGTTGCTTCAGGAATTTTTTCTTGTTTACTTCCTTTTTCTCTACATTAGTTTGCTAGGATTGACATAACAAAATTACATAAGCTGGGTGGCTTAAAAAACAGAAATTTACTTTCTCACAATTCTGGAAGCCACATGACCTGTATCAAGGTGTCTGCAGGGTTGGTTTCTTCTGAGGGCTTCCCTCATTGGCTTGTAGAAGTCTGCCTTTTTGTGCTTGTCTTTATATGATCTTTCCTCTGCTTATGTACTCATATATACACATCAGTCATTGAATTAGGTCCCACTTTTGACCTCATTTTACCTTAAGTAATTCTTTAAATTCCCTATTTGCAAATATAGTCATCTTCTGAGAGTTAGAACTTTAACATATGAATTTTGGGGAGACACAATTTAAAACACCCCCTCTTATCTGTAAACCAAAAGAAGTCTATTGGATAACAACCAGAAGACAAGTAGTAGGAATATAGACACATGAAAGCAAAGAAAAGACATGAGTTTTAAAATAAAGCAGGACATTAAAACATCTCAACAAACTTTAAGGCAGGTCTTAGAAAGTAACCAAAAGCATTTTCAGAACATTCACAGAGGTTTCCATTTTCAAGCACTAATATTATCCTATATAATAAAAGGCTAATTAATATGCTAATTGACCGAACAGCAGAATGACAGATTGCGCTGACACTCACTGACCACCAGGGGGCAGACGCTCAATTCAGGAGCTGCCCCCTGGTGGTCAGTGCACTCCCACAGGGGGAGCACCACTCAGCCAGAAGGTGGTGAAGAGAGCCTCCCCTGTCTCTGGGGAGTGGGCCTAAGCCAGCAGTCAGACATCCCCCTAGGGCTCCCGGACTGCAAGAGGGCGCAGGCGGGGCTGAGGGACCCCCCACCTGAGTGCATGAATTTCATGCACCAGGCCTCTAGTATGTAAATATAATTCCCTTTCTTGGTAAATATTGGGGCTTTTAAAAATTATGTTTCATTATTAGCACTACACAAATACTTTTCTTATATTTTACTATATAAATCTTGAAGGTGGAATCCAAGTTTATGATATGAAATGAACATGCCATAAATAAAAAAGCCTCTTCATGGTTTTGGCATTATATGGAAAGCCCCTACACTAAAGATTTAAATTCATGCAAAGCTTAGAAAAACTTGGTGCTATTATGCTTCATGAAGAAGACAAAACAAAAAATAGCATTTGAATTTTTCCTCCTGTTCTTTGTAATCACCACACACATTTAGTGTCTTATCTTAGATAAATGGCTATAGGACCAAAACTCAGAAATTTTGAATAAAGCCAACATATACAGGGATTAGAGTCAAAAGGTAGGGAAATAATTTCTGAACCGAGTTATCCCTGTATCCAGATATGCCTAAAATGAGCTTCAAAATGAACTTCGCAGTTTTATGAGTTATAACAATTCTAGGTATGCTTTTAATAGAGGTAGTTTAGTTGTAGGAGTCCAAACACCTTTTAGGGATGCATACTTTCTGAAGACATAGTATATTCATTGGAATTATTACAAAGCTAATATAGCCTCAACATGTACACTTATCATTGACTATTTCAAATATATTAATATCCAAACAAGTGTTAGAATATCATGTCATTATAAAAACATAATGAGCAGGAAAATCATGTATTTATGGAAATACTATAATTTGCAAACCGATTCCTGATTTTAGCCTACCACAACTGATCTAAATATATATTTCAATGCGGTTAATATGGTGGTCTGCGATCTCCTTCCTTGCAATTGCTAATTATAGCTCATATCATATTCTTAAACTTAAGACAGTCTTTTACAGGTGCTAAGTAGCTCTGAATCAAAAGAATGCATATTTATAAGATGGGAGAAATCTCTCTATGAGCCTGGAGAATGCAGCATCAGCATGCCAACTCCATTATTGGTAATTCTTGCCATGTAAAGCTTTTTTTTTTTTTTTTTTTTTTTGCTTTTTTAAATCCCTAATCACATTTAGTGAGCAAATAACTAGAAATAATCATTTAGAACTCTATTCATCAGACCATTATTATTTTGCATCAACTAAGCCTTTATGAGATAGCTGAATTTCTTCAGGGAACAAATACTATTTACCATTCCTCTTTGCTGCCCATCTAATAGAAAGTTTTAGGTCTACCTCAGAGTTAAAGCCCAGGCTGAATGATGAAGAGATTTTAATGAACACATCATTATATAAGCAGTGAAACATCAAAAACCAGACACCAGAGAAGTAATATGTTTGAATAAACAAATAAAACATTTAAAATTTCAATGACGTATTTAAACAACTCAAAATAGAACTATTTTATACAAATTATAATATTGGATTCTTTCTGGGAATGTCAGTCCTATATGTAATCATGGATCTGAAATTGACTCCATGGGAGCTCTACAGAAGAACATTTATAAATGTAACAGAAACAAAAAAAGAGCAGTGTGTGAGACTGAGGGTATGCAGTATTAAGAACGAAAGCTTTGGAATTCTTGACATGAGATGATGATACACAGAGATGAGTGAGCTCTCTGGTAATTACCAGCCATGCGACCTTGATAACTGACATGTTTCACAATTGAAGAGTTTGTCATTTAAAATGTCAGGATTATATTAGAACTAAAATAATTCTATTTTGAGGATTAATTTAAATTGTAATGTAATAACAAAAAATTGTAAAACTAAACTTATTAGAATTTATAAGAATTAGGATACTTTTTAAATGCCAGTAACTTTTTTTAGTGTTCTTTTATTATTGTTATGATTATAGTTATTTATATAAACTGAAAAAGGCACAATGTTTAGATGAATAAATTAAATTTCTATCTCTGAGATGAAGTTAAATTCCTCTCTCCATGTGTTTAAATCCTAGAAGAAACTTCTTGTTATTCTTTAACCAACACAAAAATATATTATCTGAGTGCTATAGTTAAAATAACTGAAATAGTAATATTGAAAAATTGTCCTAGATGGTGAGAATATTTTGGGGATAAAAATAGTAGAAAAAAAAACACGCCATTTCGTGGACGCCGGGGAGCCGGGCGGAGGGTGTGGACTTCAGCCGCCGCGTTTCTCACTCCGGACCTCGAAATGCATCGTGATTCCTGTCCACTGGATTGTAAGGTTTAGGTGGGAAATCTTGGGAACAACGGTGACAAGACTGAGTTGGAACGGACTTTTGGCTATTACGGGCCACTCAGGAGTGTGTGGGTTGTTAGAAACCCTCCCGGCTTTGCTATCTGTCCGAGAGCTAGACGGGAGAGCCCTGTGTGGCTGCCGAGTAAGAGTGGAACTGTCCAATGGTGAAAGGAGAAGTCGAAATCGAGGCCAGCCTCCCTCTTGGGGGGTTCGTCGCCCTCGAGATGATTATGGGTGAAGGAGTCCTCCACCTCGCTGCAGATCTCCAAGACGGAGAAGCTTCTCCCGTAGCCGGACCTGGTCCCTTTCCAGAGATAGGAGGAGGGAGAGATCACTATCTCGGGAGAGAAATGATAAGCTGTCTCGATCCTTCTCTAGGTCTCAGAGCCGATCTAGGTCAAATGAAAGGAAATAGAAGACCAGTTTTCAAGATGTACAGGAAATAAATTCCTTTGACAGGAGTATGTACAGAAAATTTGTTTGAGACTTAAGCGTGGTGCATTTTTTAAAATTTTTTTAATGCTGTCATTTGTAATGTTTTGTGAGAATCCTTGGAATAAAGTTTTGATTACAAAAAACACACCAAACAAACAAACAAACAAACAAACAAAAATAGTAGAAAAAAAAAGGATGATTTACTGATTACAAAGTGCCATGAGTATGGATATATTTTTGAAGTTAAAATTTATTAAAAATATTCAAAAAGATTTTGATGATGTTATATTGTGTCTTAAAAATGATGAAAAGACACTTGTTTTCAGACAGAGAGAATTAAGAAGTCTAAGAATGCTTTTAATATAAAACATTTTAAACTTATAAAGAAATTTATAATTTTGTGTGTGTATGTTTGTGGTGTGTGTGTGTGTGTGTTTTGTTTTGCATGTTGAGACATTTCTGCTACATGGGATGCACTGATATACAGGTATTCCAAGTGTACTGGTAAGGGTGAAAATTAGACTTTAGCAGTATGTTTAAAAAACATACATACATTTGCATTCATTCTGAGTAAGCAACTTTCCTGTCAGGAATTTATTCTAAGAAAGTTATCAAAATGTCAAAGATGAGCTAATGATAATATTTCTAGTAGGCAGATGACCCAAAATCATGTATAATCTGCTCTCCTTGGGTGTGGGTGAAACCTGTGACCAGGATGAACTATCGCTCTGTGATCATGTTAAATTATATGGCAGCAGGCAGATTGTCTGGAGTGAGCCTTACCCAATCCAGGGAGCTCTTTTAAAAGCAAAGAGTTTTCCATGGCTAGTCAAAGGAGAGGATGAGATGCTCACACTGAGTGGCAAAATGGAGACACCACATGGCAAGAACCTAAGGGTGGCATCTAGGAGCTAAGGCTGGCAGGAAAATGGGACTTACATTCACAAGGAAATGAATTCTTCTAACAACTAGTGAACTTGAAAGAGGACTCAGGCCCAGATATAACTATAGTCCTGGTATTATTTTTGATAGCAAGTAACTGGAAACCACCTCTGTGACTAACAATAAAGACCAGGTAAACAAAATATGATACAGTATACAGTAAGTCATGTATGCAAAACCTATATACAGTCTATGTCAGAGGTGTGCACGAAATTCTCTCTGTGTATTTTTACATATATTTATATATTTTTATACAGAGTGGGACAAAATAGATTTATAGTTGTTTGTATAGAAAATAATACAATAATCTATATATATCAGAGCCCAGTGACTGAACAGTGGAACAACCAGAATGACCAGTCAACCAGTCGCTATGATGCGCACTGACCACCAGGGGGCAGAAGCTCAACACAGGAGTGCCCCCTGGTGGTCAGTGCGCTCCCATAGCGGGTCAATCCCCACAGGCCACATACCCCACCAATGCATGAATCTGTGCACCGGGCCTCTAGTCCTATATAATAAAAGCCTAATATGCTAAGTGTCTGGTCTTCCAGCCGGCTATTCAAACAATCAAAGCATAATATGCTAATGATATGCTAAGGCCGCTCAACCATTCGCCGTGACATGCACTGACCACCAGGGGGCAGATGCTCCGACCAGTAGTTTAGCTTGCTGCTGGGGTCTGGCCAATCAGGACTGAGAAGATAAGCCAGACATGCCCTGGATCCCTCCCATGGTCCCTCACCAGCCCCAATCATGCACCAGTGGGGAACCTTGGCCTGGCCTGCACCCTTTTGTAATCTGGGCTGAGGGACCGTCGCCTCCCCTCGAGTGCACGAAATTCGTGCACTGGGCCTCTAGTTAATAAATAATAATACAAGACTAAACTGTGTTTTGAGCAGCCCTCTCAAGGAACCAAGATGGCGGCATAGGTTAACGCCGGACTTTGCTGCTTTGAACAACTACTTCAAAAGTGAAACCAAAAAATGGAAGTGACATCACGCAGAACCACAGGAACGCTGGCTGAGTGGAAGTCCTACAACTAGGAGGAAAGAGAAACGCACGCGGACACTCAGAGGAGGCGCAGTGCTGAAGTCAGATTCTGGGGTGCGGAGTGCGCGGAGCGAGCTGGCGGCGGAGGGCGCAGTTGTTGTTTTCAATCGGGAGGGAGTCACAGACTCTGAGCTCCAGATCCGGGCGAGTCTTTGGGGACCCAGACTCAAACGGGAGAGGCGGGACTCTCTGGCTTCAGTCAGAGCGAGTGCAGCTTTCTCTCCCAGCTTTGCAGCGGGTGCTGGGACTCGGAAAGGCAGAGCCCCTAGGGACAGGACTGAGAGCCGCCATGACTGCTCTCTCCGGCCCACCCTGTTGATCCTGTGCGACCCGCCCCGCCCAAGCCCTGCACAGAGGCATTTGCCGGATAACCTCAGGCAAAGGCTGGATTAGTGCCTCCCTAGAGGACAGAAGTTCTCTCACTGCTGACACAGCTGATTCTCATAGCCACTTGGCCCGGAGGTCAAACCCTCCCTGGAATTAGCTACAACAATCAAGATTTAACTATAAGACTGCGAACAAAGACCACTAGGGGGTGCACCAAGGAAGCATAACAAAATGCGGAGACAAAGAAACAGGACAAAATTGTCGAAGGAAGATATAGAGTTCAGAACCACACTTTTAAGGTCTCTCAAGAACTGTTTAGAAGCTGCCGATAAACTTAATGAGATCTACACGAAAACTAATAAGACCCTCGATCTTATATTGGGGAACCAACTAGAAATTAAGCATACACGGACTGAAATAACGAATATTATACAGACGCCCGACAGCAGACCAGAGGAGCGCAAGAATCAAGTCAATGATTTGAAATGCGAGGAAGCAAAAAACATCCAACCGGAAAAGCAAAATGAAAAAAGAATCCAAAAATGCGAGGATAGTGTAAGGAGCCTCTGGGACAGCTTCAAGCGTACCAACATCAGAATTATAGGGGTGCCAGAAGATGAGAGAGAGCAAGATATTGAAAACCTATTTGAAGAAATAATGACAGAAAACTTCCCCCACCTGGTGAAAGAAATGGACTTACAGGTCCAAGAAGCGTGGAGAACCCCAAACAAAAGGAATCCAAAGAGGACCACACCAAGACACATCATAATTAAAATGCCAAGAGCAAAAGATAAAGAGAGAATCTTAAAAACAGCAAGAGAAAGAAACTCAGTTACCTACAAGGGAATACCCATACGACTGTCAGCTGATTTCTCAACAGAAACTTTGCAGGCCAGAAGGGAGTGGCAAGAAATATTCAAAGTGATGAATACCAAGAACCTACAACCAAGATTACTTTATCCAGCAAAGCTATCATTCAGAATTGAAGGTCAGATAAAGAGCTTCACAGATAAGGAAAAACTAAAGGAGTTCATCACCACCAAACCAGGATTATATGAAATGCTGAAAGGTATCCTTTAAGAAGAGGAAGAGGAAGAAAAAGGTAAAGATACAAATTATGAACAACAAATATGCATCTATCAACAAGTGAATCTAAGAATCAAGTGAATAAATAATCCGATGAACAGAATGAACTGTTGATTATAATAGAATCAGGGACATAGAAAGGGAATGGACTGACTATTCTTGGGGGGGAAAGGGGTATGGGAGATGTGGGAAGAGACTGGACAAAAATCGTGCACCTATGGATGAGGACAGTGGGTGGGGAGTGAGGGCGGAGGGTGGGGCGGGAACTGGGAGGAGGGGAGTTATGGGGGGGGAAAAAAGAGGAACAAATGTAATAATCTGAACAAAAAAGATTTAATTAAAAAAAATAAAAAAAAATAAAAAATTAAACTGTGTTTTGAGTACTCACAATTGTAAACCTATTTTTGCCCCATCCTATATTGTATATTGCTTTGGGTTAAACTGTGTCCTTCAAAGGGGATATTTGAAGACTTAACCCCTAGTACCTCAGAATATAAACTTATCTATGTACATAAAAGCCTGAATGACAGGGGGCACACTGACCACCAGCCAGCCAGCTGACTGTTCAACTGTCAAGGGGCAGATGCTCAATGAGGAGCAGAAACCACAGGCATGGAAACATGGAACAGACTGATGAATCTCAGAGGGAAGGGGGAAGGGGGGAAGGTAGGAAGGTAGGAGATTAACCAAAGATCTTACATGCACAGTAGAGGCCCAGTGCATGGATTAATGCACTGGTGGGGTCCCTCGGCCCGGCCTGCAGGGATCAGGCTGAAACTGACTCTCCAACATCCCCTGAGGGATTGCAAGAGGGCACAGGCCAGGCTGAGGGACCCCACTGGTGCACGAATCTGTGCACCAGGCCTCTAGTTAAAAATAGGTGTTTGGCAGATATATTAAAGTTAAGATGAGGTCATTAGGGCCCCTAATCCAATATGACTGGTGGCCTGATAAAAAGGGAAAGTATGGATTCAGAGACAGACATGCACAGAGAAAAGATCATGTGGAGACACAGGGACACCAGCAACTACAAGCCAAGAAATGTCTGAAGCTATCAAAAGTTATGGAGAGGTATAGAACTTCCCCTCACAGTCTCAGCAGGAACCAAATCTGCCAAGACCTTACTTTGGACCTCTAGCCTCCAAAAGTGTGAGACAATAAATTTCTGTTAAGTCACCCAGTATGTAATCATTAGTTATGGCAGCCAGAAGCCAATACTCATCCTAAATGCTCATGTTGATGAAACTGGGACAAAATTGCAATGACTATCAGGAATTTATATAGGTGGGTCCTCCAAATTAAATTGTTAGTATTAGATCACATTTGACCTATTAACATGAAAATTTTGTAGACTCCAGCCTTTTGTTTTATATTGTTTGCATTCAATTATTGAAGTTAAAAAAAAAACATTTCTATTACTGTCATGGCTACATAAATTCAGTAATTATAAAAATTAATGATTTCAAATCACCAAAAATTTAGTTATTTCTATTCTATAGCTGTTCAATAAAAATGAATAACTAACTTGTAAACTCATTTCCTTTCTTATATTCCTTTTGTGTACTTAGTCTCCTCACATCTACCTTGTGACATTTCATAGTTTATGCATTATTTCTATATCAGGTTTTTATAATGTTAGATACAGACATGACTAAATACAGCACTATTCTGTTTCTAGTGGAGAAAATAATTAATGGGAGATTAATATTGAATAGTCAAAATATAAACTGAAAGTTTCTTATAAAACTTCATTGCCTAAAAACTAATGATAACTCACTTTTGCAAAGAATATTCATAACTGCTAATGATGACTCAATGATTCAGTAATCACTTGAGGATTCAGTGAAAGGAAAAAAATTGCTACAGATCATGCTAGTGGAACCTAGCGAAAAAGACAAGCACCAGACAAGTGATTGTAAAAATATATGAGTAGTCCTCTGATGGAAAACTTACATGAGTTATGTGGAACCAGCCAAGTCAAAGGTTAGAAAATTCCCCCAAGGACATGATTTGTAAGATGAAGCCTTGTGATTTATGCAGGCTAAGTGGAAAATAGCTGCAGAGAAGGCTGGGGGTTGGGCTGTATAGAATGTTTATTAAAAATAGAACATGTATCACCGCACATAGTTCTGTGATCTTGGTTAAAACACCCAAAGAATGGTTTTGATGCTTTTGTCTGTTAAATGCATGGCTTCTTTTGACATTAATCTTTATTTTTTAGAAATACTTTTCAAATCTGCATTTTCTGTCAAGAATAAATCTCATTAACTGCTCCACTCCAAATGGCTACTTCTGTCACTGCAAATTTATATAGGGACAGCTATACATTATTAACCAGCTATGAAAAGTCACTGGCTAAATGTCACCAAAGCTGAGATATAGCTGCACCTTGGGATTCATATAGCAAACAGTTTAGTTTTAATCATCTTGGGCCACAAGAAGTCTTGACATTTGAGCAGCAACTTTATTCTCTTTAACTTGCACTGGAATCAGACCTCTAATATGTCAGCCATAATTTCAGCTTAAGTGGGATAGAAACTTTTACTTTCTAAATTAAAAATGTGAAAAAAAAAATCAATCCATCAAAGACCTTATCATTCATTTAATCAATGCTGACCTGCAGCCTTTTCTTCAATTACCCACCCCCACCCCCTCAAAAAAAAAAAAAAAATGTAAGCAAGGGCAGCTATAAAATTCAAGCAACTTTAAAACTGCAGGAATTTTTTTTTCACCAACTGCCGTTCTGTTACATTAATACCTATGAGAAATGAGCCTACTCAAACACATTAAAATAGATAATTGATTTTACTCTGGTATTTTTTAAAATTGATTTTACTCTGGCATTTAAAAGTATACACTTGAATCTTTTTCTGCTCACTATAAAAAATATCACAAGGGCATTAATCTGTGGTGCCCCAAAATATCTAAATTTACTAATAATATTTTATTTAAAATATCTAGTACATGATATTGTGAATTTCAATTTTATTAAGATCTATCATTTTAGCTTTTCATTGTGAATATGTCATGAAGGCAATATAAATATATGGTTCTTTAAATTAGTAAAAATCAGGAAAAAATGCTAAACTAACATATATATAAATATAAAAGCCTAAGCAAGGTTTATGCCAAATGACTGGAATGACCAGAATGACCAGTCGCTATGATGCGCACTGACTACCAGGGGGCAGATGCTCAATGCAAGAACTTCCCCCTGGTGGTCAGTGTGCTCCCATAGGGGAAGCGTCACTCAGCCAGAAGCCGGGGCTCACGGCTGATGAGTGCAGCTGCGGTGGCGGGAGCCTCTCCTGACTTCACAGCAGCTCTGTTAAGCAGCAGTGGCAGGCGTAGCAAGCCGGGATGAGCGTCAGCGTCAGCGGCATGGCACCCCACCCCGCCCCGGCTTGGGCTCCTCCCTGGCCGCCTGCCACTTGGTGCACTGCTACATCCCCCAAGGGGTCCTAGATCGAGAGAGGGAGCAGGCCAGGCTGAGGGACACCCTCCCCCCCCCCCGTTCACAAATTTGTGCACTGGGCCTCTAGTCAATAAAGAAAATCTTCATAGATAAAATTCTATCAAACATAATGTGGGCTAATAGATGAGACTATGTAACTTGTGAGACAACGCATATACCTCACATCTTTCATAATTTTACTATTCACATAGGACAACAAGCTATAAATGATCAATTATTAGAAATAATAACCTTACCCCTTTAGTTCCAAATGATCAGAACATAGATACATTGAGGTATAAACTCCTTTGCTTCTTGTGTAATTCATTTTACTTCAAGTAAGGTAGGCAATCCACAAATAACTACAGTCTCTACATAAAATTAAATCATGTAACAGAGAGAAATAATTAGGGACTAGATACTCTGAAAATATCTAGATGATGCAATTGAAATCAAGAAGACATCCTTTCACAGAGGTGCTAGACATCTAGAAATAAAAATTTATCATTTCACAGTACCCTGTAAAATAGCTGTTCTGTTTTTTACAGCTAAAGCTAAAAAAAAAAAAAAATTAACTGGCTTTTTATAAGTCTCTATCAGTTGACATATATATACATATATGATAAATTCACTCATAATTAGTATAGTAAATGTATATATGGAAATAAAAGTAGATGATGAAAGGTAAAATTAGGCACAAACATTGTTTAACTATTCTATGAATGTTGACACAACTGTATAAATTAACAGTATTAACAGTATTTTATTTTTACTTTGTTAGGAAATACATTTGATAAGAAGTTGCCTATGCTTTTATTTATCTCCTTGACAAGTTGAAACCACCACTTTTATGTTTGGTCCTATTTCTGCTCCTTTATTTACTAAATAATATTCAAGTAATATTTATCTATTGTCTATTATCTATTACATATGAGACACTGTATTAGGTTCCATACAATGATGAGCAAAACAAACACAATACTTATAGAAATTGCAGTCAAATGAGGAGAGAAAATAAAGAATCAGACACAAAAAATAACTGCTACCATGTTCTACAAAGGTATCTAATGAGAGATAAGACCTCGTTTGTTGGGTGGTTAGTGGGGAGAAAGGCCTCCTTACAGCTTTTTTTTTTTTTTTTTTTTTTGAGAATCAGTAGAGAGACAGTTATTCTGGAAAAAACAGGTTTAATTCGGAGTCACCATGGGATTTAGTCAACTACCCCTATAGGTTTGACTGCTTCATGAAAGATATGCTAAATTCTGAAAATCTTTCCAGCCTTGGAGTGCCTCAGTTGGGATCTTCCAAAATAGATCCTGAGCAAAGTGTGTCAGTGGAAGTAATTTTGGGGGAGATGTAAAAAACTCCTAAAGATGAGTAAGTTGTTTGGAGGAAATAAAGTTTGCATTCTTAAGTCAAACTCTGGTCAACCATGAAAAACATACTTCAGAATTATGTGACATGATGGGATAAAGAAATAAAGGTACTGACACCCAACTCCCATCAGTTTTTATGGGCTGCATCTTGGATTGGGGAGATACTGAGGAGGCAAAGAGTGTAATTCCTCCGAATTTCTAATCTGCCTAATGGACAGTAAGTATTAAAAGCCCTCTAGCTCATACATACAGACATAAGCAGCTAAAGATGACAGATGACCATGGAAAGCTGAATGGTAAGATCGCTGCAATGTAAGAGTGGGTCACCGACCCCACCATAGAGTGAGCTAAAATTATTTGCATCAGTCAAGACTAATAATTAAAAATTACAGACTTAGTTGGGAGGTAGATTTCTAAAACAGTAGAGATACAAATAATTTTTGTTCAGTGGAAGCAAATAATTTTAAGACTTATAATTTATATTTTTGTGGGAAAGTGACCAGATTTGTACCTAATCTGGCAATGTTATCTTTAAATGCAGTTATTAAGCTGCCTATAAATATATCACGTTCAAATGGTCTATGAACTAGTCCCAACATTTTCCAGTTTTTCTAATTAATGAATGAGTTCAATAAAATACTTTACACTGGTTCATTTATTTTGCATTAGAATCCTATCTATACTTTGAGAAATAGAATTTAATTAGTCTGTGGTGCATATTAAGAACTCTATACTCCCTTCATGTTTTGAGAGAAACTGCTCTAGACATTTTCTAGTAGGAGCAGAGATTTCTCCTGTTTAAACAAACCGCTACCAGACAACTGTGCACATCCAGGCAAGAAAAATACCTCTTTACTCAGGACAGGGAGACAGATTTTAATTTTAATAAGAGTCAATTAGAGAATTAAAAAAATAATGCTTTTCCAAATAAATAACATAATTAGGCTTCCTAAAGTTAATAAAGTTCTATCTTATTAAAATTCAAAATTAAATTACATTTAGTAGTAAATATATAAATATATATATATATTTGTAAAACAAACAAAAAAAACCCCCTCTATTCTGGTGAAATATACTATCATTAATAAGGGAGAACTTCTTAGTTTTCATTCCCATAAAAATCACACAAAGGCCTAAATGAGGAAGTCATTAACTGGATATTACTTCATTTGTCAACACCATTAATTGGCCAATTAATAAGTTTTCAAAGGGACGATAGTGAATTGGTCATGGTAGGTTAAATTATGCTGTTTGAACAAATAATCTCCAAACTTCAGGAGGCTTAGATTCAAAAAAGGCTTATTTCTTTCTTGTGAGAGAAATCCATTAAAAGTCCCCCAGAGTTGTACTTCATCGTTGTCCTCACTCTGGACCCAGGCTGGAGTATCATGAGTAACTACAACAGCAAAAAATGTGAGCTCTGCAAAGTTTCACACTAGTATTTAGTATTTCCCCCCAAGGGGACACATATCATTTGCAGCCCAATTCATTAGACAAAAATATAAATGCCGATTTACACAAACAGAAGTACAATCATATCATGTGCCTGAAAAAGAGAAAAACTGGAATATTTGACAAAAAGAACTAAGGAGGTGAATATATACCGTATTTATTTTTACAATCTGTATCTATTTCTAGGTCTCTTTGAGTCTGAAAAAAATACACATAAACATTTTTGCCTTTGTATATATACAGAGCCGAGAGTGTTAAACATGCTACATCTATAATAATATAATGTGAACATAAAGTTTTCATAAATTATACAATATATATTTTTTTCTAGAACTTTGTCCATTTTAATAATTTCCTGGCATTTCTAAAGTACTGCACTTGAGGTTTTCATATAATTAATTAGAAATTCATAAGTATGCTTTAAATAAAATAGTAAAATGGGCTTTTATTGGTTAAGGAATAATAACTTGAGAAAAAATTAAAGATTAAGGCAGAGATGGTAAAAGCAAAACATAATTAAATTATAGTAAGTGCCTTGAGTAAGGGATTTATTCAAAATTGGATTTCAAGCTATTATAGTCTAAATCAAATTTAGATTTACTTAGCTCAAAGAAGAACTTTTTTTTCCCCTTCAGACTGCACTTTATGTTCCAGAATTTATATAAAATTTAGACTCAAAGAAATAACCCCAGTCACTATCAATATTCTTCTTCTTAGCTTTTTGGATGTTTCAAAATTATTATTATTCTAAAAGCACATTCATATTATATTTAAACTAGAGGCCAGGTGCATGGATTCATGCACCAGTGGGGTCCCTTGGCCTGGCCTGTGGGGATCAGGCCAAAACCAGCTCTCTGACATCCCCTAAGGGGTCCCGGATTGTGAGAGGGCGGTCTTCGGGTGATGCACCCCAGAATCAGGCTCCCTTTTCTCTGATTCCCGGTGCATCACCTGAGAACCACAGCTGCCAACTCACCGCAGCTCAGCAGCTCCTGCATTGAGTGTATGCCCCTTGGTGGTCAGTGTGTGTCATAATTACCAGTCGGAGCATCTGCCCCCTGGTGGTCATTGCGCACCATAATTTGCAGTCAGACGGTCGAATGGTTGGATGGTCGCTTAGGCTTTTTTATATAAATATATAGATGTCTTAATGACTTGCAATTAATTGTGTATAACATTTAAATAAATTTGAAAATCATTTATTTCCTGACAGGAGAAATATACCCAATATCTTCATACTTTCATTTAAACAATCATTATCAACCTTTTTTACTCCAATAGACCTTTTCCTTTTGCCCATCCTGATCTTAGTCCCTGTGGCTCACAGGAGACTATGCTATAACTGTTTTCTAAAGTTAGGCCACTGATCTTCCCATATTCACTAATGTCTCATATATGTAAGTCTTTCCCTTCTAAAGAAAATGCCTTGATTCCCCTAATTATTACCCTATATGCTGCTTCTCTTTAGCATTAAAGTAATTTGTACTTGTTGCTTTCATTTTTTAATTTTCCATTTACTTCTCAATCTATGACAACTTTTATCTGCAGTTCATTTAAATTGCTCTAATAAAATAAGCAAATATAATAATTACAAAAGTCAAGATTCTCCTCTAAATTATGACTTAATTTTTAGATTTGATACAATAGAACAATCTTTCCTTAAAGTTCAATGCTCTGCTAGCTTCCATGAATGACATTCCACTCCAATATTTTACTATGTGTTCTTTTCTCTCCCTGTTTCAAGTTTAATGACCTACTTCTTAACACATTGCGTACCACTCAGAAGTTTTCTCATGTTTCACGCACCATCTGTTATAGACCTTAGATGTCAACACACTGTCTTGTCCACTGTGGGGTGCAGTTACAGTGTTTTGGCCAGGTTCAAGCCTCGGACTAATGAAAGGACAGGGTCCTCTCACTGCCAATTCATTTAGAGTGTACAAGGTCCTCAATCCACAAGCAAAAATGAAGTATAAACAGTTTCTGCTATCGGTGGCGAGAGACTGGATAACGGATGACAATAATGAAGGCTCTCCGGAACCAGAGACAAATCTGTCCAGCCCTTCCTCTGGGGGTGCAAGGAGAGCACCTCGTAAAGATCTACCCAAAAGGTTGTCAGGTGATATGAAGCAGCATGAACCTAAGTGTATTCCAGTGAGTGGAAAGAAAAAATGTCCTATGAGAGCCTGCAGAGGTTGTGCCGCCATGGAAAAAGGAGCGAATCTACATACTTATGTAAATTTTGTTTGGTCCCTCTTCATAGAGGAAAATGTTTTACGCAATACCATACGTTAAAAAAGTACTAAGAACTTTAATTGTTTAATTGTTTTTGTAAATAGAAATGTTATAATTATTGAAAATCAACACCTAAAGTGCATTATAATCTGTAGTTATGATGATTTAAATAACGTGCAGTTTGCCCAAAAACGTGTGGTCCCTGGCATATGTCTTAGGGATTTCTATGCGGTACGCAATGTGTTAAATACTGCTCCAGTGGTTCTCAACCTTCCTAATGCCGCGACCCTTTAATACAGTTGCTCATGTTGTGGTGACCCCCAACCATAAAATTATTTTCGTTGCTACTTCATAACTGTAATTTTGCTACAGTTATGAATTGTAATGTAAGTATCTGATATGCAGGACGTAATTTCATTGTTCGTGACCCACAGGTTGAGAACCGCTGACTAGGCTCTAGGATCTGTTTTCTTCTTTTTACTTTTATACAATTTCTTACTAAATGGCATTGCCTCCAAATAAATGTCATTTATAACAACATGGCAGTTATTTGAAACTAGTGTTTCCAATCCATATTGCTCTCATTAAATTAAACCTATATGTTCAGTTGTCATTTAGTTACCTACATAAGGATGGTCTATCCAGTGGTCGGCAAACTCATTAGTCAACAGAGCCAAATATCAACAGTACAACGACTGAAATTTCTTTTGGGAGCCAAATTTTTCAAACTTAAACTATGTAGGTAGGTACACTGTTATTAACTTAATTAGGGTACTCCTAAGGCTTAGGAAGAGCCACACTAAAAGGGCCAAAGAGCCGCATGTGGCTCGCAAGCCGCAGTTTGCTGACCACGGGTCTATATGAACTTATGTAACACAAACTATCATATATATTTTCCAACCTAATTCCATTTATTCAATAAGATATATAAATATTTTTATTTCATCCTAATCAGTCAAATTCTTTCAGAGTATCTGAAATATTTCTCAAACCTATTCCTTACCCTCCTATACTTAGTACTACTACTATCCTCTTTACTAGAACACATCAAACTTTTAATATTTTTCCCAGTTTTCAGTTCCTCCATTCCAATTGTCATCATCAACATTTTATCTTTCTAAGTTCTAGATGGTATTATGTCACTCCCTTAAAAAAATAGTTTTCTGGTGTCTCCCTTTTTATGAGAAATTAGCATTATATTTCTACCAGTACCCCAAACTGTAAATTCCATATACTAGATTAAATGACTTACAATCAATAGAAGGACCAAGGCTAGAACATAGATCCCTTGATTTCTAATTCACTTTGTAAAAGAAATGTATATATTTAAGCTAAATTTATCATGTATTAGTTACCATTAAGAGCCAGCATTACCTTATTCTTACACATACTTATTTTTTCCCAGATTCCTCCCATCCTCTTATCTTTTCTACACAGGGATCTCATTGGGTGAATGTGTACAACATTTATACTTCAATCTGGAAAGAGAAAGACCCAGATCCTGGCCACTTAATCCTATTCCTGTACTGCTTACTTCACAATAGTGTTCTATACAAATTAGGAAAGTATTCCTTGCTCCTGACTAGATCCCAAGAGATGGGGCATAGATAAAGTGGACACTAGTAGCTAAAATGCAACTTGTGAGATATTTATTAGAGAAGATAATGCCTAGAAAGACAAAAATAAATCTTAGCTAAGAAATAATAAAAATGTACCAATCAGGAAAACACTACTAGATATTATTTTGCAGCTTGAACCAGAGTCCAAATTTAGTACCAAGACAAGAGCTAAGACAGGAGGAAGCTATAGAACAAATTGAGGTAGAATATGAAAATAATGGAGACATAGTTTAGCATGAAAGCCGGAAATGATTCAAAAGTATTGAAAGGCCACTTAGTTTCTTATATTGTGAACAGAAAACCCTAGATATAATGCTTTCTTATTTGTTTTTCTTCCAGATCTAATTATATCTACATTTATTGATACTACCAAAAGTTTTGGTAGATGATATAGTTGTGAGTATATGAATAATTTTTTTTCTTCCATAAGTTGAGAAGCACAACTAATTATATTAAGACAGGAGGAAATATTTGAAATAATTAAGAAGCACAACATAAGAAAAAAAGCATTTGTTGGAAAAAGGCACTAACTAGATAAATAATACTCAAGTGGAAGTGATTATGTCCCCCTTAGGGAACATTGGCAATATCTGGAATCCTTTTTGGTTATTACAACTGGGGAAATAGACCAGGGATGCTGCTAAAAATTCTGTAATGCATAGGACATCCCTCACAACGAAGAACTATCTGGCTCAAAATATCAATGGTGCCGAGTTTGAAAAATCCTTAACTGCATAATTATGGGCAATTCACTTAACTTTAATCTAAAATGGAGTTTTAATTCTTTGTCTTGTGACCTGTGGGTATTAAAGATGATAGCAAATATAATACATTAAGCTAAAGATAAGGTAAGTAGCAAATTGCACAGGTGACATTCTCTGATAATTATTGCAATGATGTTGAAAAAGTAAATTTTAAAGCCAACAACTAATTTCAATTAAAAATACATTTGTAACTAACCAGTGGATCAAAATGGAAATTTAAGTAACCTTTAGAATACAATTAAAATGGGGATAGTACATATGCAAACTTATAGGAAGTTGTTAACTTTATAATCAGGTATATCTTATATAATAAAAGGCTAATATGCAAATTGTCCCCATGGACGGGAGTTCAACCAACCGGGAGTGAGATGTGCAATGACCACCAGGGGGCAGCACAGAACAGGGCGGGCGTCAGCAATGCAGAGCTGGCAGTGGAGGTGCTGCCGGCCCCAATGGGTACCGACGAGAGTGAGAAAGCAGCCGGATGGTAGAGCAGGTGAGCGGGTGGTGCCAGGCCAAGGCAGGTGTGAATGGGGCCCCAATCGCCCCCCGGTCACCCCACAGATCGTCCCTGATTGACAGCCAGACCTAGGGACCCTACCTGTGCACGAATTTCATGCACTGGGCCTCTAGTATTCATATAATAAAATAGTAATAACTTTAAGCAAAATCAAGTTAAATAATGGATACAAGGCAAGAATTTTAAAAAGGAAATTCTGTAGAAGACTAAATAAACATTAAAAATGAACATAGCCATTAATGAATAGAAGGGTTTGCAAGAGTCACATTTTAAAATATATGTGTGTTGTTACTCATAATGACCAGGGCAGGGCCCACAAAAATATGTAATAAACTAATAAATTCAATTAGAAAAAACAGAGACAGGACAAATTACTGGTTGGGCTTGGATGGGAGTTAAATTAGATGCTAATTACAATAAGTGATATTTACCAGGAAAACACATTTTCTTTATTTTTTTAAATATATTTTTATTGATTTAATAGAGGAAGGAGAGGGAAACAGAGATAGAGAATCATTGATCTGCTGCCTCCTACACGACCCCGCTGAGGCCTGCAACCTGGGTATATGCCCTGACCTGTAATGAACCATGAGTGGTTCATAGGCCAGCCACTGCTGGCCAGGCAGGAAAACATATTTTCTGAAAAACCAGTAACACATTTTTATAGAAAAAAGTATCACTTCTAAACTTTTAATAATTATACCTTTTATTTTATTTTCTTTAAAGGGGAGAATGATGATTTTTATTTTTTTAAATGTATCTTTTTTTTTTTTTCTTTTTACAGAGAGGAAGGGAGAAGGATAGAGAGTTAGAAACATCAATGAGAGAGAAATATCGATCAGCTGCCTCCTGCACACACTCTACTGGGGATTTGCCCGCAACCAAGGTACATGCCCTTGACCGGAATAGAACCTGGGACCCTTGAGTCCGCAGGCTGACACTCTA